>NW_028251054.1:0-395069 GCF_964263255.1 Lissotriton vulgaris | reverse complement strand
ATGGCCACTCAGGGGGATTAGCCAAAAGGCGAATGTGATGGTGGGCGGACTGCAGGCTGGAAAAGCAGGCAAGGAGGCCGGATATAGTGGGCGATGTTGTTATTTATTCAGATACAAGGTATAAAACAAGATGCGGGGCCAACTGAATAAAGTCCAGATAAGGGGTCCGAGGTCAGCTTCAGGGCTTGGATCCAGTTCCTTTCTTCAGGTTCGTCTGGTGGGTCCGACGTCGGGGAGGTACCTCGGAGGGCAATAAGAGACAGAAAAAGACCGGTTAGTCTGGCCGGAATCTCTTTATAATGCTTCCACCGTCACCCGGGTAGTGAGGGAGAGAACGGAATGACTGTGAGGAAAAGGGGGGCGGTATCCAGAAGGGAGGTAGGGGTGAGGGCGAGTCGAGTGAGTTTGTGAGGGGAAGGGATTCCACACAGTGAAGTGCTATACAACTATTATACAGTGAGACTAAGCGTACGTTTGTGCCTATGGGATAAGATATGTACACAGTATCTACAATGAGCACCTAGCGAGCTCTCCGGTGGAATTACGGTACTCACACGGTCCGCCGTGACTCTCCGCTGAGTCACGGCCGCTCTTCAGCCACCTCCTCGGGTCTCCACCAATCCTCCGTCCACGCGTCTTCTTCGGTCGCCTCGTCTCCGTCTCCAGTTCGAGTGTCCTGCCACGATACTCCAACATCGGTCTTCTGCCAGGTCTCGGCTTTTACCTATTCTGACGCTGCCACGGGGGTGGAACTTCCGGGGTTAGAGGGTTGTACTTCCTGTGGTCGGAAGTCTCTGATTGGCTCCTGCAAGAGAGAGGAAGGCGGAGTTCCGTTTGACATGGTTGCAGCTCCTATGCTCGTTATTGTCCTAGGGAAATGTTCGCGGGGCTGCAGTCCCGGCGGGAAGGAAGGTGACACAGGTGTGTGGGGGCGTTCGCAGGATATTTTTATGAGTTTTCGAGACATGCCTAGTATTCTGATGCTGGAATAAAAGAGGACTGAGGAAGGACTGCCCAGTTGCCGTTTCGTTACCTGCACAAAGAGAGGCTGCACCACTGAGAGGACTGCACCTGCTGCACTTGTGGGCTAGTGAGATTGGGACTGCTCCAACGGCTCCTGACACGGGTAAAGGTTGGTTTCCCACCTTCACCCATAGCAGTGACTCCAAGGATCAATTGGCTGATCCCCTAGAACCAGCTCCAGGGTCACAGGAGCGGAGGTTTCCCAAACTGCTGACAAAGTGGTTGCCACAGCTAACGTTTTGCTGCTATCAGTCATTGGGCTTGCAAGTCGACAAGTCAGAGATAGCCAACACCTACACCCAATTCTGCCTGACCCAGGAGCGCTGTCCAGGACCTGATTCATTGCACTCGCCCCCACTAAAGGATTTGGCCCCCCTTGCAATTCTCCAAGGGATTTTAGACACAAATACAGCCCAAACCGCTGAACAGAATTACACGAAGGGTCTGATTTTGAGACTGTAACGGGTGTCCTTGCACACCCACGGACATTGCCTGCTGCCATTGCTGGGGTGGGACCCGGCCCCCCATCCTACACCTGTGCTCTTTGCGGGGGGAGGTGCCCAGCTCACTCTTAATAATCACGCCGTCACCCGCAGCGCGAGAGACTGTAACAGACGTCTTTGCACCCACCACGGACATTGCCTGCTGCCATTGTTGAGGTGGGACTCAGTCCCCCAGTCTACACCTGTGCTCTTTGCGAGGAGGAGCCCCGCTTGCTCTTCAAAATCACGCCAGTCTCCCGTAGCATGCAGACTGTAATGAGCATCATTGTGCCCCACAGATATTGCCTGCTGCCATTGCTGGGGTGGGACTCTGCCCCCCAGCCTACATCTGTGATCTTTTTGAGGGGGAGGAGATGCCAGTCTCCGAAGCACGGGATGCGGCCGGGCACTTCAGGGCTGCGCCCAGGCCAGGCCCGTCCACGCCCGTCAGAGCCCAGAGGAGGCTGGGGGGGGGGGGCAACCCCCTGTCTTCTGGTGCTTAAAGTCTTGCGATCAGAGTAAAGGGTGCTGGATACGGATCAGACCAAGGACCCAAAAGGTACAGCGCTTTGCTTTGCGATACTGCCAGATGCTACAAGCCAAGCAATACTAGGGTCATGTCTGGCTCTACTGCTAGGAGCAGGAACAAGTGGAGGTTGTCTTTTTTGCTGGTTAGCACTGTCCTGATACAGTGGTTACTGCTAAATTCGAGCAAATTTAGTAATAATGGGGAAACTAATTTGCTTTGGCAAAAAGCAAGCGTCGCCCTCACAACTTGCATCATCAGTGCCCCCAGCCTCCATTGATAGGATGCTACAGAGGGCTATAGGCATGGTGACAACCGAAATTGAACTAACTGACAGGCTGTTATCTTTAACTCAAGACCTCTATTTCTCTCTGACGGGGTCGTACTCTCCTCGTACCACCCTTGCCCTGGATACTAATCCTCCTATGTCTCAGCACACGGACCAAGCAATGGCATATGAAGCATCCAGTGTCCATTCAGGCAAAGGGGATGCCGTCCAGGTCCTGCCAAAAATGGGAAAACCAAGCAAGCAGTCAGGGCGGGGGCCAAATGGAAGAAGCGGGACAATGAGACACCTGACAATGGAGACCCCCCCTGAAGAACCTGGACCTGAATAGGGGATCTCCAGGCAGCACACAAGTAGCCCTGGACTACCCAGTTTGGGTGACGAACTTGGTGACGGATCTACAGGACCGGTTTAGGTGTATTGTAAAGGACAAGCTTAGTTCCTTGGTAGTACGGGTTGAAAAGCTGGCTGATCTGCTAGAAGCAAGGGCAGGTAGTCCAGCAACAATCTCTGGGGGGGATAGGATGTTAGTTGCCAGGCAGATACTGTATCATTAATCTCTAGAGCAAGGGCCGAGTCCCGCCATGTTCAAAACCCCACTTTTACCACTGATACTAACCTGGTCTATTACGAGGCAGAGATATGGCACATGCTAACATGCTAACTGTGTGAGATTGCATGCACTGACAGAGGCCCAGGCACAGGTAGGGGGTTGATTCCGTATCTAGCATAGAGGCAAGGGTAGAGAAGACAACCCTGCCCTCCATTAATCTACCCCCTGCCTCATATGTAGTCCTTCTAGCAGGCTTACCTGAGCATAAAACGGGGCACGAGGAAACTCATTTTGAACTTGGGAATAAGTGTATGTTCTGGCTGGCTAAGCAGAGGCATTTCACCTATAAAGATGCTGGCAAGATTCTCATGACACGTAGGGTTAGCTGAGTGGGAAACGGACCGAATGATGTGCAAGGGGATTGCATAGTGATCAACTTTAAAAATCCAATGACTGTACAGAGTCTCCTAAGTTTGAATCGCTGTAGACCTAACATAACTTTACATTCTGCATAGTCCCATCAGGCACAAATTACATTCTGCGCCAACCTCACCAGCATAAACACATTATGCAATCTCCTCACTAGTCTAAACACCTTAGACCCTACCTCCTAAGTATAACTCGCATTAGGGGCGTAACTCACACAGGGAAACATAACCTCACTAGCATAACCACATGCAATGCAAAATAACCTCATAATCATAAACCACAGTTTAGAGGTATCAAATACAGGGTGCGTAAAACATACTAAATGCATTAAATGTCCTAGCACCATAATCACATGAGCGCATCAATTACATTAGAGCCTTGCGCCCTATACATCTACCAGCCCCCCTGGCCAACCGGCCATCTCCAAAGGGGGGATCAAATGCCCTGAGTCCAGAATGTTAGGGCACGCTGCCAAGGGGTGCGCCATCTGCGCAAACCTAAATGTTGCAGCTGCCCACTACTTGCTGGGCAGCTGAGAACCATCGCAGGGGGCCTAAACACTGCAGCTGGCACTAAGTGCTGCGCAGCTGTGGAAGGCCTGGCACCTCTGTCCCTCTCAGGGACTCTCACCAGAATTGCGTCTAAATGGTGCAGCTGCCCACGACTTGCTAGTCAGCTGTAGAAGGTAAACTGTAGCAGGGGGGCTCTCGCTGGCCCCTGGGAATAAATTGTGCAAAACATTGGAGCCATCTAGGCTCTAAAATCAAGTGTGCCCCAGGAGCCCAATGGCTCCTTAAACAATCAAAGGTGCCCCAAACGTTGGAGTCACGCATAGGCTCTAGGAATGAATATGCCCCCAAACGTTGCAGAGGCCCGCTGCCATTGGGGCCACTCTGAAAACTGGCACTGCACTGTTATGGGCACCGGTGGAGTGGGCACCGACAACGTGCCCCAACACCACCCCCCCCCCCTAAACAACAAAGTATAGGCCCCTCTGGGCCCGAGCGAAAACTTGGGCCAAACGTCGGAGCTGCCCTCTGTGGAAGCGGGGCTGCTCTGGGTTGAGGCACCCGCAGGGTGACTCGACGTTCCTCCTGCCCCCAGGCGACTTCTACTCACCGGCTCGTCTTGGAGGGGAACTCTTCTCCTTCGGTGATGTAGCAGCACTTCTCCTGCGGGGCTCCCTCGGGACTCCTGGGAGCCCCGCACTGCGTTGGCGGCCTCGGCTGCCACTCCTGATTCACCCGGGCCCCCTCCTGGGACCCGGGGCTTCCTCCATCTGCCGCCACCGCGGGGTTCTCTCTGCTCCTGAGAGCTCGGCCCAGGGTCCAGAGACGATGTTGCTGCACACGGGGCTCCCTCAAGCTCACGGGAGCCCCGTTGACCCGTCGCACTCTCTCCCTTGCCCGGCACTGTCCAGCCCGGGGTGGACTCCCGACTGGAGTCTCTCCTCACTTCTCCTGCACCGGCGGCGTGTGCGGGACTTCCCTCGGGAAACCGGAAGTCCCGCCTGCCGTCAGGCAAAACGTTGCCTGACTTCCTCCCGGCCGCAGCGGTGAGCTTTCCTTGGCACAGATGCGGGTTGGGCACCCGAAGCAGCATTAAAACGCAGGGTGGGCACCCGCTAGGGATCCAAATAACGAAGCGGCCCTAATCGGGGTGGGCACCCGACATATAAATAATTAAAGAAGCGGGGTGGCATCCGCGATAAACACAAAGAGGTGGGAATCCCCTGACAGGGGGAATCCCTCGCAAACGCTGCAGCCCAGCGCTACAGGGTTAAGATAAAGCGCTCCCAGAGGGGAAAATCAAGTGCTCACCAGGCATGCATTTCAAAAGTACAGCAAAGCGCTCCCATGCTGCCAAAGGTCCTGGGGGCTGGGAAGGAAGATGAAAAGGTGCCAGGAATCTTTCCAGCAAAGCAGGAGGGTCCCCAAGAAGTCCTCCAGGAATCCAGGAGCTGGGCAGGGCCCAGGGAGGCAAGCCTTCCCCTGGGCCCCAGCAGCAGCATGCCCCTGGTAGATTAAAGTCAGGAACAAGAACCAAAACATGGGGTCACAGCCCCTTCTTTTATACACAAAATCCTTTGTCTCCAAAGGTGCAGGCAAGGGGTGAACCAGATGCAACTGGTTCTGGAGCACTTTGTTTTGCTCAGACCCTCTCCCTATTCACAGGACAGGCCAGGGACATCAGACACACCACAGGGGGTAGAGCCAGCATTGTGGAGGGAAGGCCTATCCCTATTCAGGTCCCAGGTGCAATTCCTCCCTGCCATTAACATGCAGATCTCCCCATTCACCACTGGGCAGACCCATCCTGACTCCTGGAGCCAGGCACACCAGCCAGCTCCAGCCAATCACAAGCCAGACAGTCAATTCGCTTTCACTGCACAGACATGCCAACTTCTAAAAGTGGCACTTCTCCACTAGAGACATTAAATCTGCGCACATCATCGCGCAGCATTTAATCTCACGAGTTCACACGTACGAAACTCGACCCTGCACTCCCCACACATCAGGATCTACCATGGACACACATATCCCTATGCATTCCTATGGGAGGGCAGGCAACTCTCACCACACATACACCGAGCGGGCGCACTTTACACAGGACCACAGTGAAAAAAAGTGCGCATAGGCCTAAAATCACCTGCACCAGGTTTCAGAAACTGGCTAGGAAAATGCAAAAAGTTTCGGGGTGCACCTGCCAAAAGGGCCAAGTCCAACACTCTCCAAATCACCAATGGACATTCAGAGGACCCTTGAGAACTTTGTTGCCTTTTGTAAACGCAGGAGGCTCGAGATTAACACCCTGCTTACTTAATACATGGTCTTCAATCCAGCTAGCTCAACTCAACCAAATCCCTGTCTACACAGCATTCCACTGAAGCAGGTGTCTGTATTATGTATTTATGAAATTTTAATTGATTGCTGGTTGTTTTTAATGATTTTGGTCATTAAATCTGTACATGTTCATTGCTTTTATGGTTGCCTTGTTTTAACCGGATAAAGCTCATTGAATTGAGTACCTTGGGGTCAATTTAACAGAAGAAATGGACTGGGGAGCCCAAATTAATAGAGCTATCCTAAAGTTCGCACAGACCATAGGAGTCTGGCTTAGCTATTTAGGAACTCCAGCCACAAACCCATTGGTGCGCTTGTTGAAATGAATGAAGTGCAAGCAAGGGGTGCTGCCATGTAAAGGGCTGAAATATGGGGGCATTGTCCACCTTGAAACATCACTCAGGCTGCAGATTGGTCTTCCGCTCAGTTCCCCCTTACACCGCGCCGTTTGGACCTTGGGGTAAGGCCAATCACAGATTAAATTGCCTTCAGACCCCTTGCATTTTGGCGTCGCTTATGAGCCACCCCGGAACTGGTTGATTACATGACAGAGCTAAGGGAGGTTCTGAGCCTACATGGCGCGGGAAAAATACCATGGATAGCCTACATCAGGGACTTGCTTTTGGCTATGGGTTGAACAAGCCAATGGTACAATGCAGAGGCCGTTTGCCCCACAATTTCTGGGAAGGATCTGGCCTGGAGCTATAGGGAGAGAATACTCTCCCACCTTCAGGGGAGCTCAGCAACTGGCTCTCTAACTGCAATGTTCCTGAGAATTAAAGATCAGTGTAGTCTAGAGCCTGCCTTGGACGATATTCAACTTCTCAAACAAAAAAAGAGTGTCATGCGCAAAAAGGTCTGGGTATGAGCACTAAGACAGAGACAGAAGTAAATTCCCTTCTAAGAACACACTGGAAATCTTTTAGGGATTTTTTTGGAAGCCCTCACTCACCAACCTGGTTGGTGACATGCTTCATCCTCGGGCCCACCAGGAGAAGCCGAATGCCTCCCTGGTGTGCTACAACGCCAGATTACTGCGGAGCTGGTTTTTCGTGACAGTGATGTGAAAAAGGAAATGTGGTTATAAATGTCTGAAACTGTACCAAACAAAAAATGTATTCACTGGTCAGTCAGACATGATTAAAAGATATGTGTGGGAAAACTACCAAAGACTGTTATGGAAGTTTCCACTTATAGTGGGGTCGACATGTTTCTGCCCGTTTATGTGTGTAATTTACTGGGCATTCTTCAGGACCGTATTAAGTGTACCTCGGCGGTATGGGCGCGCTAAGGCCCACCCTGGCCAGAGGACGTGAAAGTTAAAATTAAGCTACTGGTGTAAAAATAAAGTGCAAGAAAACAAACCAACAAGTTGTGGGATTTACCACTGATATGAGGAACCTGTATAGTCTGAAAAAACAAAGAGAGACATACATACATATAAGACAAACATATACATGATGCTCTCGGTATAAGAATGTTTTCAGCTAGGTCAGTCTCTGCATAAGGTGCTATATGCTAGTCTGAAAGGTGACCCATGTGCCATAAGTTATATGTTAGTGCAAGAAAACGCTGTATAATTGCCCAGGAGGGCATTATCGGCGTGTGAGCATGCACTATGGCAGAAGGGAACCGGGCCACAAGACAGAGTGGCTAGTTATACATCACTCGTGAATAGCGATCAATGGGTCATAAATATACGGCCAAAAGTGCTAGCATTGACTCTTAAGTAACACGCTGAACAACTGTATAGGCATGTTAAGCTCACTTGTGGGTTAAAAAATTTACGCCCCATAGGTCTCGGGAGGGGGTGGAGGCGACAATGGCACACCCTGTAGGGGGACATCAGATAGAAGAAAGCCAGCTAAAAAAAAATTAACATGATACTTCATTCTGGGGCACCCACCTAACCAACCTATATCAAGAAGTTGAGCAATTAAACAACATACCTGTAAACTGGCAAGGTTCGATCTTGACCCCTATATTTAAAGGAGTAGAAAGAGCTAATCCTGCTCACTACAGGCTGATAGCTTTGCTTGACGTAGAGGCCAAATACTATGCTACCTTGGTGTTAGAAGAACTTAAGGAATGGCCTGAAAACCTTAACCTCATCCCAGCCAATCAGACAGGCTTCAAGCAAGGACTAGGGACGACAACCAACATTTTAGGTCTAACTATAATTGCAAACAAGTATAAGCAGAGGAAACTTCATCTTTACCTCTGCTTCATAGACCTAAAAGCAGCATTTGATAGTGTCGACTGCCACCTGCTGTGGAAAAAGCTGCGCGCATGGGACATCCCTGAGAAGCTTTTAAAAGGCATACTGCTATTTTATTCAAACACCTGGCTAAGGATTAAGATAGGCGACGGGTCCAGGCTATCAAGGAAGCTCACAACCACTAGAGGCCTCAAACAAGGGTGCGTTTTTAGATAAGTGTCCGACACTTATCTAAAAACCTGGACCACTAATTATCTCTCTCTCTGTGATATAGTGCAGACATTTATCACATTCCATGTCTGAGAATAATATTAGGGAGTTTCTGTGGACTATTTGAAGTGGTCAGGTTGTACTGTTCCGGCATTTACTGGCTGGATGTTTTTTGAAATTATTTAAATTGTTTTTATTTATAATCTTGTGTGATTTCTTTTCTTTTCATCTTCATCACCTTCACGTTCTTTGACACCCTTTGCTATACTGCACGCTCTAATACGGGGTAATGTGTATAATTTGTGAACTGTGTTTAAAATCTTGAATATGACAATAGATTAAAAATATTGCATACATTTGGAGTTTGTTGCTGTTGCCGTTCTTTTATGTCTATCATTAATTGAGCAGGGCTGTTTAAATAACATATGCCCTTTAATTGAATAAGTTTTGATTCATTGTTCATTCAGAAATATATAGGTCTCGGACCATTGTTTGTTTATATCAGTTTGTTCACTGTGGACTCAGTGATTTTACACAATGCCGGAAGTAGTGAAATCGGACGCAGATTTGAGAGTGTGGTGGGGTCAGGGAGTTGTTTTTTTTGTAGAGGTTTTACAGCTGCCAGTTTCCACTCAGGGGGGACGTAGGCAGTAGACAGTGAGTTGTTAACGATAGCATTTATGTCTGAGTTAACAATATCAGCAATAAGATGTAGGAGTCCTATAGGACATGGATCAAATGGTGATCCTGACTTGGTTGCCAAAATGGCACGTTTTGTCTCCTCCAGGCTGATTGTACGAAAAGCTGTAAGCTGGGTGACTTCCTGCCTTGTATTTTCGTCCTCATATATTGGATCGAAAATGGGAGCCTCAAAGTCTTTCGTCAGACCCCTAACCTTTCCCTCAAAAAAGTCTGCGATCGAATCACAAAGCATTTGTGAGGGAGGGATGTCCTGCATTAGACATTTGGGTTTACTAAAATCCTTTACGATATTAAAAATCGCTTTCTGTTTACTATTGGCTGTTACTATGGCTGACGTGAAGTACTTTGTTTTAGCCTGTTTGATTAGTGCGTGGTACGCTTTCTTAGTCTTTTTATATTTGCTGCGTTCTGTGCTGAGGTAGTTTTTCCGCCAGCTACGTTCAGCCCATCTTAGTTCCCCCTGTTTGTTTTTGAGCTCTAGGTCAAACCAAGGGGCGGATCTCTTCTTTTTCCCGGGTTTGAGCTTGTGTCTTCCCTGTCCGGTCATACTTTTTAGTACCGTCATCCATTCCCTAAAGGTGTTTAGGTTTGGGGATCCTGCTGACTTAGGTCTACAATCTCTAGCTATTGAAATTAATTCTGGGTGCTTCATAGTGGCTTTCCAGTCCTCTTGTCTGGCCTGGTTACTTTTTCAGGTATGCTTATTATTGGCATTAGTCTCTGGTGTGATCGTAAAGGTATTAGTACATGGTCTGTCCATATTTGGGGTTTCAGCTGGTCTATTGTTAAAATATCTAAGTTGGTAGCAATACAATCAATCGTGTGTCCCGCCTCGTGGGTGGCTGGGGTGTCACATATTTTGAGACCCAGTACATCCATGGTTTCTCTAAAGGAGGAGGTGGATGCCTCAGTGGTAGACTCAAGATGAATGTTCACATCCCCCAGCAAGGTAAAGTTTGAATATCTAAGTATCAGTGGGCTTAGCGCTTCTCCCATACTTCCTAAAAAGTCAGTACTAGTGCCGGGAGGGCGATAGATTAATGCCCCAGAGAAAGAGAAGTTGTCATGGATTTTAAGACTAAAGCCCATCCCTTCCGCATCCTTTAAATCATGGAGTTCTGTCATTACGCACCCAAAAATATCTCTATGTATAATGGCCACTCCCCCCCATCCCCCGTTGCTCATTACCTCTGTCAACCCTTTGGAAGCCATACCCTAAAGGTAGGGCATGTACCAGATCCGGAGTGCACCAGGGTTTGAGCCAAGTCTCTGTAATAAAGAGACAATCTAGGTTGTCATCTATTAGGAGGTCATGTATGTGCTGGGCATGTTTTGGTAGAGATCTAGCATTAATTAAGCCCGCTTTTAAAGTAAGGGTAGGGGCGGTAAGTGTTATAAGGGCGGATACCTGAGACCATGAGAATGTGCTGTGACATTTATGGCAACTCACCGGACCTGTCCAGTACGAAGGGTCTAAATTGTGCAGCTCACAATCATAGTCCGGTTTTAAGGCTAGTAGTAGTTGCCTGCTATAATTTACTTTAGTGGTCCCAGCAGAGTTCTTAGCCCTGTGCCCGGCCTGTGCGCAGACAAGCTGGACTCTGGCTTGACTCCGGCGCGAGTCCGGCGCGTCCGCTGATCGCGTCCGCTGCGCGGAGTCATGGCTGTCTATTTTTATAGCGGTGACTCTCGCCCCTAAGGAAGGATAGCCGTACCCAAGATGGCCGCCGCAATAGTTCCACCCTTGCCAGCAGGTCAAACAGCCCTGAAATCGGCTGGACCCTCTGGGGGAGGCAGCGCTATGCAGGAGGAGTGCAACCAATCTATTAAAATGTAATTTAAAATAATGTCTCTACCCGAAATCGGCAGAGACACCACAGCGTCGCGCTAAATCTGCGCGCTGGTGCAGGGGGGAGAGGACACAAAGGGCAAGTGAAAACAATAAGCAAATGTTTTAAAAATGCAGCAAGAGAGAAGATTGACCGCCCGGCTCAAGCCTCAGGCGAAAATAGCAGTAATGGTACGCCAAAGTCCTTCTACTCTTTTTATAGCGGTGACTCTCGCCCCTAAGGAAGGATAGCCCTACCCAAGATGGCCGCCGCAATAGTTCCACCCTTGCCAGCAGGTCAAACAGCCCTGAAATCGGCTGGACCCTCTGGGGGAGGCAGCGCTATGCAGGAGGAGTGCAACCAATCTATTAAAATGGTCAGTAATTTAAAATAATGTCTCTACCCGAAATCGGCAGAGACACCACAGCGTCGCGCTAAATCCGCGCGCTGGTGCAGGGGGGAGAGGACACAAAGGGCAAGTGAAAACAATAAGCAAATGTTTTAAAAATGCAGCAAGAGAGAAGAATGACCGCCCGGCTCAAGCCTCAGGCGAAAATAGCAGTAATGATAACTGAACGGTAGAGTGATTACATTTCTTATAGTATTTAATAAGCTGTGCTAACCACGGCACCACGGTCTTCCACCACTCACAGAACTTTTTTTCTAAACATTGACTTTCAGAAATACCATAAAGAGACAAAGAGACTTGTATGTCAATTTTTTTTTAATGTAATTCTATTTTTATCTTATTTCATTTTTAGGTCGAGACGACCTATTGCAGTTGAGTCGGCTCTCAACGGAGACAGGCCTGGGTACAAGCGCCGATTGCACCTCGTGGACGCGCGCCCCACCCCCCCCCCAGCCGTGCACATCTCTTGCTCCACATTCACAATGGCAGCCACTCACAATCACGCGCGCACCCACAGCCACACTCACGGAAGCACACACACACACAAACAAACACACACACACACCCCTCCCCTCCCCCGTACTTACCTGACGATAGTTAGATCTTACCTATTCAGGACTGCAATTGAAGTCCAGAGGGCAAACCCTGAGTGTAGCTTCTCGTTTTCTGTAGCCGCATGCATCCAGAGTAGACTCCCTCTAGTCTCCTAGGGAACTCCGGGGTGAAATCTGGAGCTGCTTACTAGTTTCGGTCGAGCTAGCGCTGGCGATTCCTGTTGGGATGGGGTGTAAAAAAAGGCGTCAGGAGCTGGCCGCGCGCCGACAAGCGCTGTGAGCGTGTACGGCGCCGGAGTCCGCTTCCCTTGCGTTAGCACAGGATCTGTGCACGAGCCAGCCGACAAGCGCAGTGAACGCATGCGGCGGCGTGCGCTTGTTTTACTATCTGCGTGCCTTGCCCGCTTTCATTTTCCTTTTTGTTTAACAATGGCGGCCACCACATCATTCATGGGACGCTGCCCTTGAGGTAAGTGACTATTTCTTCTATTTATTTGTTGCATTGAGTGTATTTTCACCAGGTCTCTTCCTTGGCCACTTCTCTCGTAGTCTCAGGGTGCCAGGCGGGAGAGTGTTATCTAGGGTCTCTCTCTCTCTCCCTCGCTTACTCTCACGCTGTCTCTTGGTACAGAGCGGTGAATGTTTCCCCAGGTCTCCCTCTCTCGTCCATGTCTCTTAGTCCTCAGCGGGAGAGTGTTTCTAGAGGTCTTGTTCTCTTGATGTCGGCCGCTCCGTTTCTTCCCTGGCCGCTCTGCTCCCCGTTTCTCCAAGTAGTGGGACTTTGCAGCGACTTGAAGACCGTGGGAGCGCAAACAGAAGAAGCCGCAGTTCTGGAAGCACTGGCCGCTGCAGCTTCCTGAGGCTCTGGAGTCCGGAGCACACAACGCAGTAGCTAGTTCCTTAGAGCCTATGATGCCTAGAGGGCACAGGTAACCTTTAATGTCTGGTGAACACAGGCCTTTTTAGCACCTTGAAGCTTTCGCTAAGCAGGGAGCACAGGCCACTGTGTTCCTTGAAGCTGCTTTAAGCAAGGAGCACACACCTTGGACAGCTCATTGAAACCCTTGCTGACCATAAAATATACACCGCTGCAGCACAGGCCCCTTAACCCTTGCGCCAGCCCGGGAGCACAAGCCGCTACAGGCTCCTTGAAGCTCTTGCTTCCTGGAGAGCGCAAACCACGCAGCTTCTTAAAAACCATGCTGCAGAAAGAGCATAGGCTGCTGTGGCTCTTTGAAGATCGTGCTGCCTAGAGAGCCCAGGTTGTGCAGCTCGCTCATGCAGACTTCAGGTCGCAGGCTACACAGCTTCTTGAAGGCCGCGCACCTGCGTGAAGTCACGAAAAAAACATAGGCAGCTGCAACTAATTGAAACCATTGCTGCCAACAAATCACCCTCCGTGGCCAGGCAGCACAGGCCAGTGAAGCCCTTGCTGCCAGGAGAGCACCAAACATTTGCAATGCATTAGGTCTCGCATTTGCAAGAGTTTGAGCTATTGGCATTGTAAATGACAATGCCTTTTATTTGTGTTTTGAAAACCTGCGAGTAGTGCGTAAATACGCACTTAAACACATAAATAAAAGTTATTGTCATTTACAGTGCCAAAAGCTTAAACTCTCACAAATGCGAGACCTGTTGCATATGCTTGATGTTATTTTGGCATAATGCAGTTGCCTAAAGCATGCATGTCCTAGAACACTACTCTTTTCTGGGGATCCTGATCTTGAATAAAGAAGTACTTAATAACATGTTTCAATATGGTTTACTTTGCAACACAGGGGCTCCAATAAGAGGTTCGTTTTTGCAACTTTCAACCAAAAGCATAAGAGTTATTCAGTATCTATTGTTTTGTGTGGGTTGCGAGTGGGTGTGTACATGTTCTTGTCCCACAGTAGAAGACAAATGAAGTGTCCACGTCATTGCCGGTCTGTACATTCTTCATCTCAGTGTCTATGTAATCAGTTTCAAGACAATCCCTATCCCTATAAGCATGATACTTTGTCTAAGTACTTACTGATCTGGTGTTTGTGGATTCCATGTCTTAGTGCAACATCACATCTACTAGCATTCCTGTCCCCATCTCTGCCCCCCTGTGTAAAATGACCAAGATGTTTTGTCTTTGGAACACCACGTCATTGATCTAAGTAAATCCATGTAGGCACTCCTTTGCTCCATTACCTGCGTCTCCATCTCAAAGGCAGTTACCCACAATCCTAAAAAAAAGTACATGCCCTCCCCGTCACACAGTGTACAAGTGCACTATCCTAAACTCTTCCCAATCGTAGTGTAGGAGTGACTGATATTTAGAAGGTATATTTATTAAGTAGAATGGGAGGCTGCCTGTGTCAGGAGACTGATTAAAGGGCACTGTTTATTTTAAGGGGAGCACGGATACCTGAATGCATGTAGACAACCAAAATAGGTGTTTGCCAGGTTTGCACCAGGAGGATGCTGCCACTTAGATACTCGTGCAGTGCGTCCAGGTACCGGCTGGAGATGAGCCAGCAATCTAGACCGCAAGTGGTACAGGAAGTAACTTACCTGACAAATGAGGCGATATCGGCACCAAAGAGGAAAAGGCAGACATTTGAAGAACAATCCCTTCATTCCAATGAACCTGCATCAGAACCTTAGGGAACAAGGTGGGAGGAAATAGGTCCGTGCGACCACAGTGTCCTGATGGAATACAGTGAATGGTTCTGAAATGCAAAGGCCGTGCAGTTTGCTTATGCATCCATTTGGCAAACCAGAAACTTAAGAAAGGAGGCTTCTCGGAAAGCAGCTTCTGAAGAGGAGTGTGTAAGAGAAAAAAAAAACATTGTAAGACTACTCTTGGCTAGAGGCAAGTTTACAAAGTCAAACAGGAGAAAACTAAGAAAGGTAAAGATTTATTTTACAAACATGGAAGGACCATCCATGGCATGTTCATATGTGGCACAAACCTTTGAAGAAGCTATTTTTCAGGCAGTTTCCAATACCGTCACTAGGTGGCAGGATACACGAAGAATGACAAAGCCAGGGCAAGGAACCAACGAGAATTTTAATGAACAGTGCAATATCAGAACTACAGGCATAGCCGTGATCTTCCTGCCTCTAGTTTTGCAGTACTCCAGGACAAGTAACTGAGTTTTTTCGCAGATAACAATTAGTGCTACTAATAGTCTACATTTTTTAGCAGTATTGATTTTAAGTCTGTTCTTCTGATACACTAGCATAATCCTGGTTATGTGAATGCCTAGTGTTCAATGAATCAATCCTTGAACTGTAAAAATGCATTCCCTCACAAAGTGAACAAGTAAATGTCAGAATAGCGGAGGAGTTGGCCCGCCCCTCCCGCATGCACTGGCGCAGCACCAGTTCCCAGGATGGGGATCGCAGATGCGGAGCAGCTGAGTTATGTTCTGCTTGACTTGGTGGAGGGTTTATGTCAGGGACTTATTACAGAGAGACGATCCAGGGCCAGATTTGGCCAAGCTCTTAAGTCCCAGTGATCTAAAGCAAGAGAATAAATATCGTCCTCAAAGTAAACAGCTGCTCTTCAGAGACCAAGGGCCCGATGTAGGTAAATCTACATTTACCACTTCATAAATACCGAATCATACCGAATCAGTATTTATGAAGTGGTAAATTAGAGGGGGGGAGATGTAGGTATTTCAGATTCGGTAAATACTGAATCTGTAAGATTCGGTATTTACCGATTCTGTAAATACCGATTCGGTATCCCCCATTGCTTCCTATGGGCCTTGAAGCCCATAGGAATCAATGGGCATTACCGATTCGGTAATTACCGATTCGGTAATTACCGAAGGGTGCAGGGGGTGTCACTTTGACACCCTCCAGCACCCCAAAAAAAGGCATGTGAGCCATGTGACACACAGACATGCCCTAAGGGCATGTCTGTCTGTCACATGGCATAGGTGTGCAGGCACACATGTGCATGCACATCTGGATTCGGTATTTTAACACCCAATTGGATTGGGTGTTAAAATACCGAATCTGAAGGGCCTGTGGGACTGAAAGTAGTCCCACCTACATCCCAAATTTAAAAAATCGGTAAAATTACCGATTCGGTATTTTTGCGATTCGGTAATTTTACCGAATCGGTAAAATACCGAATCGGACAAAAAAATGTCCCCTACATCTCAGTAGGCCAAATACCGGTCGGAAACGGCCGAAATCGGCCGTTTCCGACCGGTATTTGGTACCTACATCGGGCCCCAAGAGCCTTAGGTCCTTATTTAATACAGGTTTGCAGTTAGCAAAAACCAATAGAAAGTGTAATACATTGTCTAAATTGCAGAAAGTTTTAATTATAAGGGTTGGGCTTTGTAAAACAAATGCACTTGAGCTGCTTGCTAAACATATTTTTCAACTAATATACGGCAAGATTGTTTTGACAGAATAGTTTAAAATCCTTACAAATGTAGGCTTCGTAGCTTAAAGCATCGTGCGCTCTCTCCTCCTTACTGGCAAGAGCAGTGACTCTAAAACCGTTTTTTCCTTGCCCAGAGCCTCGCTCTCTCTACAGCACACAAATGGCCCTTCAAGACAATGTGCACAAACTAAACTGATTGAACATGCCCCATGTTAAGCTCCTGGTAACACGCCTCCTACCCAATGCTTCAAGTTCCAGAGACCACTGCAATTTGATGTTTAAATGAGTTGAAATCTTCCGCCCTTTTATTTCCTTAGTAGTTATTTACTTTTAAAGGCAATGAGTGTGTGGCACAGATGTTAGGAGGTTCGCTTCTTTCATAAAATAAATCTAATGATGTACAGCAGGTACCCTGAAATGCCAGCACGGAGCCCGAAAACACCTGTTAATAAATACCTTAGACTGGTAAAAAAACCCTGACCTAAGCCACACACCTGTAAAGGGCTTCATATTAAATGCTGAGGGTGCATTTTAACATTAACCAAGCTAATACAGGATCAACTTTGTCTTAGCTGATTCCTTAAAGACTGGCTCCAAGACAGCTTAGAAAGGCACATAGCAAGCACAGAAATCAGAGCAACCTATTTGCATACACTTGAAGTAGGAACCACTGAACCAAAGCCTAGCAGATGAAAATCAACAAGTTGGCCTGTGAAGCTTACAGATTGTGAGGAAATCTAAAGGAACTACGACCCTCTGGGAACGCACAAACCCTTCTAGAGGTTCCGCCCTAATAGGCCCAATGGTAACTCTTTTTCGATTTTATGCGGAGCTGCATTCCTTTGTGCCAAGGACTCTTGGTTTATTACAAAATATGCCCCACCTTGTCCCGCCATCCACTCCACTCCCACTGTAGGTGTTCTAACACCATAGCAGAAGCCACAGTAAAGTTGTTGAGCAGCCTTTCAATTGGGATAAGAGTTAACCCATGGGATCTTAAAGCAAAACTGGGGGGGAGCCTTGCTAAGCAAACCAGTCTGACTCAATTTTGAGCTCTCATTTCTTCAGATTTCTTAAAGCACTTATTTGGGGTACGCAGGGAGTTATGTTTGAATTTGCAGATCCCAGGTAGGTGTGTGCATGCTTACTTATTATAGGATCAAACGCACCTTTTTTCCTCTGCCACATCATGGAATCTTTTGGCTTCACGACTCTCAGTTTTTCAATAATTAACACAAAAATGTCTACAAAAACCACTCTTAGTCTTCTCGTTCATCTCCTCTCTTGGCACCACCACCCCACTTCCCTCCATTCCCTAAGCCAACTACTCGGCTTGAAGGGTCTGGGATCCATTGCTTTTCTGCAGTCAGCAACTTGATCAATCTTCTGCCAGAACCTTATCTTGCCTCAGTAGTCTAAATTTCCCCTGAAGGTAAATCCCGCTAACTTTGGCAGCCAAGGAAGTGCCTAGGCAATACCGGCGAGTAGCTCTCCATTACCAGCCAAGGACTCTCCATCGCTTCCTTCAGTCTAGGATCGGGGGCCAGCTGCGCCCAGGCTCTCTGACTGCAGTACTTCAATCACTTCTGGTAACCACAAAGGTATCCTTTGTATAGTGGGAGAAAGGTGCCTTGAATGGCACCACAGCTCTGCGAGGACGCTCTTCCCCAAACTGGGGCACCGTGTGTGGGTTGAGGGCAGATATCGGGGTCTGGGTCAGGCATAATGATGCTAGCAGCTCCTTGTTAGAGTCTAACCTCCCCATAACCAGTGTCGTATCCCCATCCCTTCCCCCGCATCTTTCCTTTTCATTTAAGTGCCGTGCCCACCCCAGCGACTCAAGACTACCCCCATGTTAGACTGTACCCAATTGCTAGTAATGGACTCCCACTGGCGCTTAATAGGACGAAAAACTGACCTACTGATGACCCCAGTTACTCGTTGGTGCGAGAAAGTGACCCTAAGACACACCAAATTGCTGGCACTGGCAAGACCTGCAACCGTAGGCCTGCCCAACCCAGCAAAATGGTCTCGGCTGATCACAGCAGCACTTTGCACACTGTTTTTAGTCACGTCACTACTGTATTTTCGTCAAATTCGAAATTACATCAATGGAAACACAAGCACCCCACCCCCTTCATACTGAACTGAAATAACCTGCTCATCAAGTACCCAACATTTATTTTCTACTTGTTTTGTGTTGTGGTCAAAGGGTTTAGTCACGTTATAATGGGCTAGATTCTGCTGGTTTCCTCCCAGCACCAAGACGTGATTTTCTCACATTTTAACAGAGATATCTCATTTATGGTTGAGGCTTTTGGTGATATTTGGCTACCCCAGTTGTCGTTTAGATGGTTGTGAATCTGTGTCCCAGCGGTCTAATGCACACCTTCAATAGTGGTGGTGTAAAGGAGGATTCGAGCGCCTGGATACCCTCTCGGGTGACAAGCAGCGCTCTATAAATGTTTCTTGAGTGATTGACCTCCACGTGTCCCCTTATTAGAGAGTGATCCCAGAGATCTAACTATACACCTGTGTGCTTCGGTCAGAGTAGAAGAACTAGATATCTTTTTAAAGGCAATTTCAAATACCCGTGCCCATTCTCTATCTTAAGATGAACAGTGGTCCGCTGCATCGTATGTTTAGACGTCAGTGGCAGTGTCTGCAGCAAAGCCTGTGCTTGCTTCACATGATGGTGCAGACTACTTCTGTGCTGCATAGTTCACTCGGCAGCCTGTTGCTACGTTATCACGTGCTTAATGCCAACATCTGCACTGTCAATTTGGTCCACCCAAATGGGTTAATTTCTGTACTGGGTGTTCATTCCTTCTCATTTTGTGTAGTGATCTTAACGCTTCATTGTTTGTGGGGGTGTTTTTCATTTTTATCTTTGGCATTAAACCAGACATTTTGGCAATTTATCCATTGGTCTATTACTGTGTGGTTGACGTTTTTTTCCACCCACCACATCATACAGCGTAGGGCACAGTCCGCTCACGTCAGCCATTGGCTTTTTAGGTCCTGACCTAGCGTACACTGCGCAGCAGTGTTGGCGCAGGCTGAGATTTTATGTTATCTCAATACTGTGTACTTTAACCCGCCCCTTCTTCCATTGGCTAGCTCCATAAATGGAGGCTAGCCATTGGAAGAGATGGGTGTCAATTACTCTTTCCCCCGGCTGGATGCGATTCGTGGGCGTTTCTGTGTCTTTTTTTAAGTCCCGCTCCTTTTTTCGTCATGGCATTCTGTGGCCGTTTGTAAGCTTCTTAATCCAGCTGTGGCTAGGCCCTGCATGGCTGCTATCCCCCCCCCCTCGCCTCCCGATTGGCGACACCGCCCGGGCGAGTGGCACAGCCCGCACCGGCCCGAGCCCTGCTCTGATAACATGAACAAATCGGCATTTAGTTTGTTTTTGAGCTCGCGGTGCTCTCAGGATCACGCAATGTGTAGAAGTGGGGGAGCCGAGATTTTACACCGGCTGGATCCGATTCGTGGGCGTTTGTGTCTTTTTTAAGTCCCGCCCCTTTTTTTGTCATGGCATTCTGTGGTTATTATTCAGTGAATGTATTCATGTATTTATTGGCGCCTAATTGAAGATGCTGTGGGGTTGTGCTGCATCCTCAGCTCTGAACTGTGACCGGGCAGTGCAGAAGATTTGAGAAAAAGACTTAAGCTGGAGCTGAGCCCCTCCAACACACAGCGCCAAAAACTGAGCGAGAGTCAAAAATACCATATGTACTAATCACTATAAACATGGCTGCCATATTGAAATAGTCTTTCTTGGGTGTCGCTAATTCGAAACATGATAACGCTTATTCAAATCCTATGCCCATTAGGGATTTATGTGATCTTTTTTTATTATTTTTCAGCCCGTGGCAGTACGAAGAAGAAATGCACCATTGTTTCGTTCTTGCAGTTCACATGCCTCTTTTATCATCTAAAATACATTAGTGTTCTTAGGTCACCACTTTAAACATAAACATTAGGCCATATTGTACTCTAGTAGAAAGTTCCTTCCTCGTAGCCACTGCCCTCGGTTAACGTGTACACATTTATTTTTAGAAAAGATGTGGATGCAGCACCATTTTGTTATTTAATTTGAGAGGTGGCAGTGCTAGCATATCTCTTCAAGTGTAGTCCTGTAAGATATTAGAAAGTCACTTAATTGTGGTGTCAGCATTTTCAGCATGTGCTGCAGGCAGAGAGCTGGAGTAGACTGGCTGCTCCCCGGCATGGTTATTCCTCGTAGACTAGAGAAGAACGTGTTAATAAAATCAAGCATTGGCGAAGCCCATAGGTCTGGCGTTGCTTCCAACCTTTTGTTTTTGCGAATGCTTACTTTTTTTGTTGGGTTTTGTTAAACTTTATTTAGATAACCCTTTTTGCTTCATCGATCTTGTTAATAAAAAGCCTACACCGAGCCACTAGTCGCTGAGATTACAGGGCCTTACTTTTTCTAAATTAGTGCACATTGTGCAGGAGCTCTCAGTGAAGTTAGCCAATGGCTGAAGTGGGCTAACAAGTTGCACTATGCTGTACCAGTAGTGAATGAAAGAAAAATGGGAATGACACAAAATTAGATCAATGCACGAAGGTGACTGGTTTAAGGCACCACTAAGCAAGGCCTCCTTGAATTATGTGGCGGAGGAGGACCAAATTTTGCGACATAGTTGACTAAGTTAGGCAGCCAGAAAAGCTATTGGCAATGTAAATGTAAATGACAAAGCCATTTATTTATCTGTTTTCAAAACCAACACATAAATAAAAAATGTGTCATTTACAATGCCAATAGCTCTAACGTTTGCAAAGGCGAGACCGTTGCATTGTAAATGCTTGTTTCATTTTCTTTCTACAAAATTTGTTTTTTTTTAGCATTTGTCATTTGTCTTAAATTGTTATGGTTTTAACTAACTAAACAATAAAACATTTTTACTGTGTTGAAAGGTAACACCTGAGTAAAAAACAACGGTCCTTGATAAGGAGGAATAACAATTTCAATAATTATAGGCCACAATATGCGCTATAATGAACACAAAGTCCAGCCGGACTTCAAAATTTATTCGATAACTAAATAAGTCAAATCAAACAGAACAACAATAAAGCAGCGGGACACAGTCCTGTATCCACAGTACTAAACATACAATACACAGTACAGTTAACTAGGGATTTTCAGGCATTTAGAAGGAACAGGCGCAAAAAGGTAATTTCACAATCTATTTGCTTCACATATGTAGAAAACACATGATTTTAGGCACATGATAGTGAACTAGTGTTTAGACCACATATTATGTCGACGGCGTTTCGATCCAGTTAAAAATAGTGCATCATCATCAGGACATTCAGTGCTTGCCTGAATTTGAATGCCTGTATTAACAGGAGGGAACAAGGAAACATATAACAGACGATTAACCAGCTGTATTACTCATAGAACAATTTCAACATGTTAACATACCATGCTTTGAGGTGCTATTGGTCATACATGTGAAAGAGTGTCAGGCAACCAGTGACAGGCAACCACGGCACATTTCTTATTGGTGATCTAAACATGCCACGATGGTACATATCAACCGTGTCGCAAACAAGACGCATTTCTTAACGGTGCCCAAAACATGCCAAGATGGTACATATCAAAAAGTATAGAAGGTGACAGGCAAACAGTGCCAGGCGAACACGACGCACGTGCATAGGAATAGGGCGTGCAAGAAGCATTACGTGGATAAGGTGGAAGGTGTGAGAATATCAAACCACGTTGCAATCATAAACTACTCGTGCAAAAGTTGACCGGCAATTCTGTAGGACCGGGGGTGGCATATTTACCTAGGCATGGTAGATTGTACCAATTCCAGAATCAAGGGTGGTCGGGCTTCCAGAAGTGGAGCCTGGGAGGGTTGGGGTAGATAGTTCCAGGTGGGCTGGCAATTAAGTTAGGCGTATTGTACCTACGGGAATTGAGACCGTGATTAGCCTGGGCTTGCTTCTGTGCCTAGAGATAAAGTGAAGGAACATTGGGTGGAAGGGCTTACCTCGCAAATTAACAGTCACCAAGTTGCCTGGAAGGGTTGGCCCACAACGCAAGGTAGTTGGCTGGAGGGCTGGTTGTTGGATTAGGCGTGTGATGCCAGCGGGGAGCCTACAGCAAGTGAGACCGAGATTAGGCAGGGCTGCCAGGCGAATAATTGATCTACAATGACTGCTCGGTAAGAAGGCTTACCTCAGGGTTTAGAGTCCCCGGAAAGCGCAAGAGGCTAGCCTCTTGCGCTATCTACCCCAACCCCCCCAGACTCCACTTCTGGAAGCCCGACCACCCTTGATTCTGGAATTGGTCCAATCTACCGTGCCTAGGTAAATATGCCACCCCCGGTCCTACAGAATTGCCGGTCAACTTTTGCACGAGTAGTTTATGATTGCAACGTGGTTTGATATTCTCACGTTTTCTACATTTGTGAAGCAAATCGATTGTGAAATTACCTTTTTGCTCCTGTTCCCTCTAAATGCCTGAAAATCCCTAGTTAACTGTACTGTGTATTGTATGTTTAGTACTGTGGATACAGGACTGTGTCCCGCTGCTTTATTGTTCTGTTTGATTTGACTTATTTAGTTATCGAATACATTTTGAAGTCCGGCTGGACTTTGTGTTCATTATAGCGCATATTGTGGCCTATAATTATTGAAATTGTTATTCCTCCTTGTCAAGGACCGTTGTTTTTTACTCAATTGATACCCCAGGTCCTTGCTTACCTAGAGGGTTCCCTTGTTCTTTAGTAATAGTAAATTGAAAGGTAACACCAGCATGAAAATTGACCAGGTGGGATGGCTGTCACTGGGGTGACCCAAAGATGATCATGGACATTCCTTGATAAATGATTCATCTAATTTACACAATAGATGTTGCGCACAGAAAACAACTGGGTCAAACAACCCCCCTCTACTTATCACTTCTTCTCCAGAATTTGTCTTGGTCAGATAAACAGTTTACTGGCACAGCAGCTGTCTGTAATGTTACCTTTGTTTAGTTGTATGTAATCACCATTCCACCAAGTGCATTCCAGACGGATTGATAACCTGCTGTGCCCATCAATACCCTCTGTTTGGCAAGAGATGAAAATGCAGAAACAATCGGAGTGGTGCGTGTTTCATAGATGGAACATGCACTGAACATGCAGTAGAACTGATTTCCATTGGTCTGCTGTCCATCATCAACACTGATGATATTAACTGGTTGCTTCACTTCAGTTTACTGAGAAGTTACAATGTGGCCAGACCTACGTGGACCATGATTCGGTGCGTTAGGGTGGTCAGAGCTATGAGACAGCCATGTCCTTAGAGATGCGGCTAAGAATAAGTGCTTTAAGACGTTCTAGTGGCCTACTTCACCAATTCTGGTTTCTTTCTTTGCGAAAGCCCCCAGCTGCCTGCCCAGAGAAGCTGACCAATGTGCTTGCGGATTCTTTATAGGCCCCTCTGGAGGACTAGTGTCCAAGAAATTATCCAACCATTTCAGGTGAACCTCCTGGAGTGGTGATTCTGCCTGGCAAGCGTGTTTGCATACACCAGTGTTTACTTAGTTACTTGGCAGAACCACCCCACCTTTCCCAATGATACATAATAACCTCCACCTGTTGTGATCATGGGCTCATGATGTTGTTTTTGTCTTAGTACTGGAAGAAGTATCTTGAGCCTCACCTGGAGGACCCTTATAGGGCCAAGCAGTTAGGTAGATCATTAGCTGCATCCAAAGCATAAGAATTAGATTAGCAAGACCCCTGAGTGCTGCCCTCTGCCATGTGTTATCAACCTAAATTCGCATTTGAGGATTGAAGACCAACCTGATCACATTAATCTATAAACACTTCCCACCTGGGCTGGAGGCATTTAACCTAGTGTCACTAACACTTTTAGGCTTTTATTCTTTTGTTTTTAATGCCTTTCAGTGACATTAATTAGGCTTTCCAAAAAAACTAAATCCATTTGAATTTCTTAACCATTTCAAACCTTTCAGGAGGCATATCTGTTTAAAGTTTTAGGCTATCAAACCTGGCAAATTAGCTTGTCCAAGACACCCTGGGCCAACGTTTTATGAGTCCTCACGTCTGGCAAAAAGACTTTTGTCCCATCTCTGGCCTCTTACATACTCATTATCTTTATAAGGTATCCTAAAGGACCTTCATTTGTCTTTATATTATTTAAATCCACACTTCCGACAGATTCAGAGCTATCCCGGTTGCGAAAAGCTCTTAGGGTAAGACTGGTCCATTATTTCCTATGAGATATGATCACATCCTTATCTTGTGTGAACAGTGAGTGTGACTATCACAATAATCACAAAGAACATAGCAGCCATGGACAGCAGATCTTGAAATTGTAATCTAACATTGTGTTAACTTTATTGCGTTAACTGTTGTTTTTTCACAGTAATAACTCCAGCTAGACAGTCACTTGTTATAGTGTTTGCAGTGCGATCATATTGTGTGGAGGGGGGCAGAGTTCGGTGGAGCAGTAGCACCACCATAATTTGGCAGGTTTTCCACCCAACCGAGCTCAGGGTTCCCCTGCTCCATTAATAAGTGGTGGCTTTACTGGACCGCCTCCAGGACTGGGCGACAGAAAAGAACATCTTAACGGACCTACAGTATGGATTCCGGGAGGGACTGGGCACCGTCGAACAAACACTAAACCTAACACTTCTAATAGGGAAATATGCTGGAGTTAAACGGGGAAACCTTTTTATGGTCTACGTCGACCTCAGTGCGGCGTTTGATTGTGTAATCCATGCTAAGCTCTGGTCCATTTTGGACAAGTTGGGTGTTGACCCACCTCTTCTCAAATTCTTGCGGGAGCTTTATACTGGCGCATCGGCTCGCGTAAGATTTGGTACAGGTGGAGAGTTGACCCCATCTTTTCCAATAAACCGCGGAGTAAGACAAGGCTGCGTCCTCGCCCCCTTTTTATTTAACTTATATACCAACGGCCTGGAAGCGTCCATGCTGGAGGGGAGCCGGGATCTACCTACCATCAATAAGCGCCCGATACCAGCACTCCTCTATGCGGACGACTCCGTAATTTTTGCTAGGACCCTAGTGCAGCTCCAGAAACAGCTAGACAAGTATTGCACTTTTATGCTTTCACTTGGGCTAAAGGTCAACAAGACCAAGACCTTTGTCATGCAATCAGGGCCCAAGATAAAAAGCTCGAAACATCTTTGCATAGACCAATCAAAACTGGAACGCGTCACGGAATACCCTTACTTGGGCATCCTTGTAGACAATAAATTATCATGGAAAAGGGCGATGGTAAATAGAAGACTGCTCTACCAACGTGCAACTTCTGCCCTCGTCTCCTTTTCCAGAAAAATGGGTAAACCATCTCCCTCAGTACTGCTTAAAATCCACCAAGCAAAATGCCTGAGCATCGCCACATACGGAGCCGGGGTTTGGGGCTACGTAAAAACAGATGACCTGCAAAAAATACAAAATGGCTTCGTAAAATATCTCCTGGCTCTCCCGCGGAGCGCCCCCTCTTTTGGATGCCATATAGAGCTTGGGATAGACTATTTAACAGATTATGTTAGGTGTCAACCAATGCTCCTATGGCATCGCATATGGACAAAGCCCAGTGTCACCTTACGCGTGCCCTGATCTCAGATTGTCTCGAGATGTCGGCCTGGAAAAACATCCCATGGCTGTCTTACGTGGTCAATTTCCTGAAAGACCTTGACCTTACCCAGTACATCATCGAGCCTTCAGCCATTACCGAGATGAGTAGAAAAACCCTGAAAGTTCACTGTCTTACTCATCTAAGGGAACTCCGTATGTCCGGTGAAGTATCTAAACAATCTAATGCCCATATTCTGATGGTTCAGATGTCCCTAGGTATACAACCATATTTATCGTATCACATATCCAACTATGAAAAGTACCTATTAACGAGGTTTCGGTTTAATTTGTTTTTTCGTTTAGTTACCTTTCCTAAAATGTTAATCTGGTCACATGATTTGGATAAATGTCCATGAGACAAGGTTTCCCCTCAAACAACAATGCACGTAGTACTGTTTTGTCACTACTATGCAGTACCACGTAGGCGCTGGGTTCTACCTTTGCTACGCCAAATGGGGTTGAGGACCTGTCGCCCGGCGTTTTTAGCCTTGCAACAGCTCGATTCGCAATATGTGGCAAAGAATCTAGCTGTGTTTTTGAAAACTTGTATAGCCATTCGTAAAACTCTGGAAATGAACTTTACTTGATTATCAGTATTAGTGCTGTAAATGAACAAAAACTGTATTCCTAAAATGTATCAATAACAATTGTGATTTTATGTTTTGTTTAACTATGATGTACTTTTTATGATTGACAAAACGGTTAATCGAATAAAAGATTTGAATTGAATTGAATACTGGTTTTACACTGGTGGAGTTTTAGCCTTCTCTGCAGTAGGAAACCTATGCCCCATTGGAAAGACTGTCACAGGACCTCGGGTCACAGTAGGGGCAGCCCCACTAATGGTGGGCTACTGCCACTGATTGCTTTTGCTCAGAACAACCATAATTGGAGCCATGGAGGTCTCAGTAGGACGTATAGACATTCTCCTGATACATAGGGAGAAAACTCTATACTCCAAACCTAACTTTTTGGGTCTTTGTGGCTGAAGAGCTAAAGGAAATGCTGAGTGAGCTGAATCACCACGGCAGCCTGTTCGGCATTCAACTGCACTTTCATCACAGACCTCTCCACTAGGCAGGCAGAGATCTCTTAATATGGCAGACATTAGCTGCCAACCCAGTAAGCTGGCGGGCTTGATCAACACCATTGTCTCCATATTCACAGTCCCGTGAGCCAAGCCCTGATTGCTCCACCCAGTTATTCTGGAGAATCGATAATGCTGTATAAATTCAATGGCAGACTGAGGGCCTGATTTAGATTTCAGCAGACCGGTTACTCCCTCACAACGTTGATGGCTATCCCGTCTGCCTAAATATCAATCCCTTAGGTTATTATGGGAGTTATATTTTGGTGTCCAGGTTATATGTCTCGGTTATGACGGAGAAGCCTGGCCGCTGAAGTCTAAATCGGGCCCTAAGTACCCGCTATCCTTGTCAGTATAGAAGATGTGTAGTCATGCCTTAAGTAATTCTGGATTTCCCTTTCAAAATCAGGCAGTGCTTGAAAAGTGCGCTACCACTGTAATGGAGGGCGTAGAACACTAAAAGTTATTATTCTTAATCAATTTTACCAGACAAACCAGTGGGAGAACCACAGTGGTTACTCCACCAAACTTCACAAAGCATAGCAAAAACTCTCAAGCCTCCTTAATGACAATAACTCTTTCTTTCAACTAAAGTACACAAGTGATTGGCGTTCATCATAAGACGGGTTGACATCTCATAAGCCCTCTTTTTCTTTTTAATACATTAGTCACACAAAATATATGCGAGTGCTCAACAACCCATGATTATAACACACTCCTACTATCATTACAAAGTGGGGCCAACTACTTTCCTCCACTGGTCAATCTAAAGTTTTCCACCAAAGCAGTTTTTGTGTTCATGGGCCACGCTTTGGGGGGGGAAAGCACTGTGGATGAAAGTCCACCATGCCATTCTGGCATGATGAATCTGATGTCCCTTATGTAATTTCTAGACTTGACGTCCAAAGCGTTGGTTTATCTTGAAAACTGATATTACTAATGTCCACCATGTGGTGTGGATTTTCCCCTAGGAGACAAGGTACATTTGTGAACTCTTCTGTCTGAGACCATTGTCAAAGCAGACCCAGACTGAACAGATGCTGGTGGGAATGGCTTCAGAGTGGCAGCCCTAAGTAGGGGAGCCCATTTGAAACCATTCTCCAAGCGCTTGAGTCTGCTACTAAGTTTTTCCTAGTGGAAGCACTGGTGGTAGCTCATCATTGAAATATACCTTTCCAAACCCTTTGTGTGAAGCAGAAGAAAAGACAGGAACACTGGCTTACCACATTTTGGCAGATCTCCTGTTCCCACCCTTCACTAAACGAGGTTCTTTGTAAGATGTGCTCTCTTGGGTGAAAGGACCAGGCTGCCCTTATCTGCTGGCTTTTGTGCTGATAAAAGTTAAGGTTGTTCCGGTGAAAACAATGCATCATATACTTAATATTAGACTTGTACATGACGCAGGTACACCTTTATTTGTTTACACATTTCACAACCGGATACTGAGTAAAGTGCAAGAGGCTAGATAGGATCAGTCTTTGTCTGTGGTATGTCTTTCTCTTTGGCTGCATAATCAGGCGAGTCATTTATGATACTTTGTCCCAGCAGGTCGATTACAGAAGTAAAAGGGTTCAGACTCCGAGATGATGAATATTTATTTTTAGAGTGGAATTTATTGAATGATTCCATATCAGGTGTGTTTTTAAATGTCAACAAGGTCTAAATCCCTCTAAATATTTCATACACGCGCACATTTTTTACCAGATAACTTTTCTGGTTTGCCACAAAGTATTCCTGTGGTTACACTGTGCCAGGAGACCGGTTTCGGAGAGTATGTTGTTGTATTTCCACTCTGAAAGTTCCCAGCCTAAACCAATGACCAAACGTTGCACATGCATGGATAGCTGCTCGGAGGTAGGCCTGGCTTCACAAAGCAGCTGTCTCCGGACGTTATGTGAAGCAGACACAGAGATGATGGACGGAGCGCTGAATCTTTTCAGACACTCACGCCCAGTCACAGATCTGAGCGGTACAAAAGGGGGTGGTGATGGACGGAGCATCTGAACCAATCAAACAGTCACACCCAGTCAACAGATCTGGGTTTAATCCATCACCGTTCTTTAGCCCACTCTGCCACCCCAGTTCAGACATGGCCATATGCAAATCAGTCTGACCCTGTGCCTCATGGGAACAGTCCAGCCCGAACTGCCAAGCCATGCCTTCCCTGCACCGCAAAAAAGCTTCCGAGGACCAGTTTCTGGCATTACAGCCGTCTTCAGCCCGGCTTGCTTGAATCCAGTGGCAAAGTGAGCAAGGGACTCACGTCTGAGCATACCCTGCCAACTTATGGCGAACAAAGCGGGACAAAAGGGGGTGGTGATGGACGGAGCATCTGAACCAATCAAACAGTCACACCCAGTCAACAGATCTGGGTTTAATCCATCACCGTTCTTTAGCCCACTCTGCCATCCGAGTTCAGACATGGCCATATGCAAATCAGTCTGACCCTGTGCCTCATGGGAACAGTCCATCTCGAACTGCCAAGCCATGCCTTCCCTGGACCGGAAACAAGCTTCCGAGGACCGGTTTCTGGCATTACAGCCGTCTTCAGCCCGGCTTGCTTGAATCTAGTGGCAAAGTGAGCAAGGGACTCATGTCTGAGCATACCCTGCCAACTTATGGCGAACAAAGCGGTACAAAAGGGGGTGGTGATGGACGGGAGTCCCTTGCTCACTTTGCCACTGGATTCAAGCAAGCTGGGCTGAAGACAGCTGTAATGCCAGAAACCGGTCCTCAGTAGCTTGTTTCCGGTCCAGGGACGGCATGGCTTGGCAGTTCGGGCTGGACTGTTCCCATGAGGCACAGGGTCAGACTGATTTGCATATGGCCATGTCTGAACTGGGGTGGCAGAGTGGGCTAAAGAACGGTGATGGATTAAACCCAGATCTGTTGACTGGGTGTGAGTGTTTGATTGGTTCAGATGCTCCGTCCATCACCACCCCCTTTTGTACCAGTCACAGATCTGGGTTGAATCCATTATCGTTCTTTAGCTCACTTCGCCTCCCCAATTCATACCCAGCCATATGCAAATTAGTCTTGACCCTGCAGGGCCGGCTTTAGCGCTGGTGGCGCCCAGTGCGACAATGACTTGTGGCGCCCCTACGCCCTTGCCCGCATCGTTGGGTTGTCTCATTGCCACAGGGCATAAGTCCTGCTTATCTCTCCTAACATAATATATTGCTAAAGACAGCGCCCTCCTGAGGCCGGCGCCCCATCCACAGGTCAGTGCCCTGTGCGACCGCACCGGTCACACTGCCCTAAAGCCGGCCCTGTGACCCTGTTCCTCATGGGAACAGTGCAGCCAGAACTGCCACGCCATGTCTTTCCAAGACCGGAAACAAGCATCCTGGGACCGGTTCTGGGATAACACCCCTCATCAGCCTGGCTAGCTTGAATCCAGTGGCAAAGTGAGCAAGGGACCCACGTTTGGGTATACCCTGCTAACTTAGGGCGAACAAAGCAAACATAAGGAGATGATGGACAGAGAACTGAGCTTGTGTTTGCTCCGGACAATATGTGATCAGCCTAAAAAACCACTTTAAGAAGCACTACCAGGAAAAGGGACGGGGATTTGACTCCATTCACATGTTGGTAGCCAGGAGTACATGTTTTGACAGGGCAGAAGCTGTGTGCTTCCACCATGAAAGTGCTTGCATTCCAAAGAGCTATGATCATTTATCCAACTTCCTGAACTTGACTTTTCAGGGTCACACACAAGACACTGTTTTGCTACTAAAGTGTCTTGGGTAATTTATGGTGTTTATTTTTCTATGGCAGCAGTACAGATGGGAGGATGGTAGTCATTAACTTTAGACTTCAGAGTGCAGTTTTCTTTTTTTTAGAGCCAAGGAATACACTATTCTACATGAATTTTTAGGTCTGGCTGACCTCGCAACTGTTGCTTGACATTATGAGTCGAGGTTTCAGAGTCCTACTAAAAGAAGGGCTTAAGCTCCACCATGTTGGTTCCTCTGAGTACACGATTTGATTTGGCCAAATTTGTGTGCTTTTACTAAAAAGACTACTTATATTGCAATGATAACATCTATAGGTTTGATCTGTTCATTATGAAATGTTATGATGAAGGCAGTAGGACTGACTTATTTATTGTGAAAGCATATGTTAAAGTCATTAAACATATTACTTATTGTTAAAGCCTACTGATGGGTATTTTGTTACGTGAAATCTCACCGATTACTGTAGTAAGCAATGGTTTTGGTGCTGGTTACTCAGCATGACCAACTGGGGGTATAGAAGATTTGCTTTGTTAGACTCCATGGGAGACCATCCGAGGAGAGCTAATATTTTGTCTAGCCAACTGTTATGTTGTATGCAGGTTTATTTTTAATGACTGTGTGTCTGACAGCTGTCTTGTGGCAAATCGTACGTGCAAAACCGTAGACTTGAATTGGTTATGGAGACAAGGAATATGCCTGTTTGGTGCACTGGAAACGTTATCTCCGAAGCCATAAATCTGATCTGCATATTATGAAACATTGTGACAAAGGCAGTTGGTCTCGCTTATTAATTGTGAAAAGCATATGCTCAATCTATCAAGCCTTTAACAGTTGGTTGCTATCACATTGTGTTACAGGTATAGGCTATATAGGCAGCAATTTGCTTACATTTAATCCCCCAGATTACGGTACTAGGCAAGGGTTTTGGCGTAGACCACCCACTCTGACAAACCCTGGAGGTTTTCACTGTGATGATTCTTGTTAGGCCTTGTTGAGAGGGGTTGCATATTGTTTTGCAAGCTGTATTTTTTGACATATTTGTAATTTTAGAACTATAAGCATGATAGTGCCAGTTTATAGGCTGGTGTTGGGTAAAGGGTAAAGCCAATGTTAAAGGTTAAATGTTAAAGGTTTCATAGATTTGATCTGTACTTTATGAAATGTTATTAAGGAACCAGTAGGCCTCAGCTACTTATTGTGAAAAGCATGTGTCAAAGACAATAGGCTTTTAAGACTGGATTGTTACTACGCTGTGCTAAAATCTGTTGGAAGGTATTTTATAAAATGGAAATTTCACGGATTACTGTAGTGGGAGAGGGTTTTTGTGCTGGTGATCCACCCAAACAAACCATGGGGATAGAAGATATACACTACAATAATCCTTGTTAGGGTCTCTTAGGAGAGATAGTGTTCTGCTTTCTCAAGTATAATTTTGTATACATTTGCACTTTTATGACGGTATGCCAGATAGTTGCTCTGTGGAGAGCTTACGATTAGTACAGTAATTCTCATTTCTCAGTATTAAAGCTTACAGATAGGTATTCTGTGACTTGAACAGATTACCTTTTTACGGAAGGATTTTGGTGTTGGATACTGCCTCTGACATACCCTAGAGGGGGAGGGGAGATTTGCACTGTAATAGTTTTAGCTAGTATGTCTTCTTTTCTGTCTGCAGGATCTTGTAATATACAAAATCATTAGACAATTCATCTATCCATATATATATAGCCATATAGAGGACGGGGGGGCGTGGTTTGGACGCAGATGGCGGTGGTCGCCTGAGAGCTTGGCTCCGTGACTGAGCCGGCATTTATCCTGAATCCCGAGGGTCTTAAGCACCCCGATCCCCTCAAATTGAAGAGCGTAGTGAGGCCGACTTGGTGGAGCACCTGAAGAAACCCGGAAACCGACTGGTCTCGACGAAAACCGAAGTTGCGAAGGAAGCGGAGCGGAGCTCAAGATGGCGCCCGCTCCAGCTCGATAGAACTGGCGAGAATCTCAGCCCGGAAGAGACCGCCGGCTCCGCGCTCGCCTTCTTTCCATCTCTCCCCTCGGAGAAGCGGCGGTCCATCCGACGGCCCGGGAGGTTACAGACACCGAAGACCTTCCCAGAAGATCACTGATCAATCTGTCGGCGTTGCGAGGGCCCTCACTGCCGGAGGGCGTGGCTGGAGGCGCTGAGCAGCCCGAGACGGGCGAACTTACTCCGTCTAGATCCTGAAACTAACGGTGAGGGTGCTCGACGCCATTGAGTCCGAACCCCCTCGGGTTCTGAGGAACATTGCAAGCGGCGATACAACACTCGGAAGTCCTGCCGGAGGTTCGGCTACATCGGTGGCGGAAGACTGAGGCCTAACTTGGTCCGACGGGACTACGCTGCCTGGCGGTGATCGCTCCTACTTCCCCCCTCTGTTGCTCCCGGAGACTCGGTTGCGGCTCACCACGGGAGGGCTGACTAGTGGGGGAACTACGCACCACTATGCTGGGAACGGTAGAAGGCCTATATCACCACGGCCGTACACCGGAAGGCAGTCAGCTGAGACCCCCTCCTAGCTGGTCGTCTGTCGAGCCCCCTACTGCAGAGCCCGGCCGCCATGGGGAAACCAAGGGGACCTAAAGGTGGCACTCCAGCCGTCTCGGACACGGAGGCTCCGGATAAAGACGACCGACATGACCTGGAGAGATCCGGAGGCCCTCACCTGCAGCAACAATTTGATAGGATCCTAGAGGCAATCGCAGATACACGATCGGCCTTACAACAGGACATCGCTCAAGTCGCAACGAGTTTGGGCCTTCTTAGAGCGGACCATGGTTAGCTCTCGGACAGGGTCAAAGAGGTGGAGAGCTCGTTGGGGGTCCTGGAGCCAGCGCAAAAGACCCTGGCCGCTACGATAAAAGATGCCCTAACCCGGATCGGTGATTTGGAGAGACGAGAGGAGGACGCTGAAGGGCGCAATAGGAGAAATAACATCCGTGTGGTGGGCCTACCGGAGAAGATTGAAAATGGCGACATGGTGGCCTATCTGGAGAATTGGCTCAGGACTACAGTGGCACCTGAAGGGCTCTCCTCCTTCTACACCCTGGAGCGGGCACACAGGGTACCAGCCAGGCCTCCTCAACAAGGCCGTTCCCCGCGCCCGGTGGTGGCGCGATTATTACATTTCCGGGACAGAGAGCTTCTCCTCAATGCCGCCAGGCATAACGGCCCATACCAGGTGGAAAACAGTCAAGTGAACATTTTCCCTGACTATGCTTATGAGACCCAACGTAAGCGGACCTCTTTCCTAGCGGTCAAACGAGGGTTGCGGAGCGAGGGCATTCAGTACTCCCTACTCTTTCCAGCGAAACTCCGCATCATCCTCGATGACAGGACCAAATTCTTTGAAAATCCGGAGGAAGTCTGCAATTGGCTTGAACTGTACAGAGCTGGTAAAGATGGCTTCGGCTCCTCCTTTCAAATGACGTCGGAGGCTGGACAACAACGGAGATCCAAAAGACTTTGGAGCCGCCGCGGTAAACCGGGCAGACCCTCGAAGGTGGAGACTGCAGCCGAGCGGCGAGGGGTGTTGGAGATGGTTTCCAACTTATCTGGCTCCCAAGGCAGACCCATCACGGAAGACTCGGAACCTGGCGGAGATGGGGGCCAATCGGACACGGAGGACTCGGAGTCTGACAGTGTGAACTTACCTGTGATTACTCCTGACTCGGCAGAAGGCCTACTAGATGGGCAGGGATGAACTTGGGTGAGCTGATTCCATTTGGGTGGGGGAATATGGCGGAGGGTGAAGGATCTCTGGAAGTCGCTGCTGAGCCATGGATCACCGGACGGGTTGGGGTGGCTTTTTATGCCCAATATTCATGATCTGGAGCTCGGTCGGGTCTCGGTAGCCTGAGACTCGGTGACCCCTTGTTGGCGCTCGACCCCCACTCGGCCCTTAAGGCACACCTGCGGTGGCTACCGTAGGGTTAGTTGGGAAAGGGGGGGTTTCTGAGGGTACGGTTTGGATGAGAACTAGATGGTACTATTTGGGACCTGTTCTGGGGAGGGTGGAAGGAAGTTTGTTGCAGGGGGAAGTTCTATTGTTATTGGGGGGGGGGAGACCGCCATTGGTGTTGAATTGACTGTAAAACTTTTTATAACTGAGCATTGCTGGAGGAACCTAGATGAGACACTATGGGACAATGGCTGATGTCACTAATCTGAAATGTATCACTTGGAATGTGCAAGGCCTTCACACTATGTCCAGACGGCACAAGATCCACGCTTACCTGGTGCGTAGAGGGGTGCAGACTGCGCTGCTACAAGAGACACACCTTACCAAAGCAGAAGGGTTGGCGCTACAGCGTAGATGGAGAGGGCAGGTATACTACACCACATACTCAGCTTACGCAAGAGGGGTGTTGATCTGGGTGCGGGCTGGGGTACCCCTGCAGGTTACCAAATCCATGGTGGATCCAGAGGGACGATACGTGGCAATTTCTGGCACATTGGGGGGTAGGGCTCTGAACATTTGTTGCATTTACGCGCCTAACAGGGACCAACTCGCTTTCCTGACCGTGCTATCGGGCTCCTTGGCCCATTTCCTGTCGGGGACCCTCCTGATGGGAGGACACTTTAACTCGGTGGTGGACGTTGATATCGATCGTTCACACCCCCCCCCCTTCTGGACTCCCCAGTCCGACGGGTGGCTAAAGGCAGGAGGGAGTGGCAAACTCAATGGGGGCTGACGGACATTTGGCGAGCACAACACCCATGTATCAAGGACTACTCATACTTCTCTGGTATGCATGAACTGCATGTGAGACTGGATGGGCTGTTGGGATCGCCGGAACTAGTGTCCGCGACCGTGCGGTCTGAATACTTGACCAGGACCATCTCTGACCACAACCCCCTGTTAGCGGATTTTCGATGGTTTCCGGGTGTCCCTAGTGTACCCACTTGGAAGCTGCGCCCCGAGATATTGGAGGATCTGGTGTTCAGAACGGACCTAGAGGACAAAATCGCGGAATATTTTGTGACAAACGAGGGCACAGCCGGGTCGAGGGCCTCAGAGTGGGATGCTTTTAAGGTGGTGGTTAGAGGCTACTGCATAACTAAGAAGGTGGGAATGCGAAGGGTCATCCTTGATGACCTGGCCAACGCTGACCGAAAACTCCGCGAGATGGAGCTTCTCCGCCCCGGCCATCCAGAACTTCAGGAACGAACTTCCGCAGCGAGGGAAGCGGTAGCTGTAGAAGTCGAACGATTGCGTTGTTTCGACTATAAGGCCTATATCACCAGGTCACTTACAGAGGGGGATAGATCGGGCGCACTCATAGCCTGGCTAGCCAATCCCACGAGACGAACCACCCCGACGGTGACAATGCGCACCGCGGAGGGAACCGAGGTACACACCCAGCCAGAGATACTCGACTGTTATCTGAGGTATTATGAAAGGCTATATCGTAGTAGACTAACTCAGGAGGCATAGAGCTCGGAGAAATCCGTAGCGCCATAAAGGGGATGGCGAGAAACAAGACTCCGGGCCTCGACTGGCTCCCGGTGGAATTTTACTCCACCTACGTGGACATCCTGGCTCCCCGACTGTTAGTGGTATATAGGGAAGCGAAACGCCTGGGACGCCTCCCCGGCTCGATGTGCGAAGCCTTAGTGGTCCCCCTCCTCAAACCTGGCAGGGAGGCCGATGACCCGGCGTCTTATCGACCGCTATCGATGCTAACGGTTGATTATAAAATTCTGAGCAGCATATTAGCGTCGAGACTGTTAGGTCACATGAGCTCCTTAGTACATAAGGATCAAGCAGGATTCATCCCTAAATGCAATAAGACTATGAATATCCGTTGTTTATTCCGTTTACTAGAGGAATCCCACGCAAAGGCCCCGTGCCCCTTAATCCTTTCGATTGACCTGGAAAAGGCCTTGGACAGCCTAGAATGGGAGTATTTACGTAGGGTGTTAGCGCATTTTGGTCTAGGAGAGGGGTTCACCCGATGGACCATGGTACTATATGCCTCGGCGACGGCCAGAGTGAGAGCGGGTCCGCTGGTCTCCCAACAATGCCCAGTGGAACGAGGCATGAGACAGGGATGCTCGTTATCACCCCTGCTCTTTGCACTTGCGGTAGAACCGCTGGCATTGTCGATTCGAACTGGGGCCTACTTCGGTGGGCTACAGACCTTATCGGGGCAACAATGCATCTCCCTTTATGCCGATGATTTGCTGCTCTTACTCGAGGATTCGGGCAATGCCCTGGCTGGGGCTGATACGGCCCTCACGACATTCGGAGAGATCTCGGGCCTCAAATTAAATTGGACCAAAACTTGCTTGTTCCCGGTTCGAAAAGGGGAGTCCAGACCTGACACCGTCAGAGAGATCAGATGGGAACCTAGCTGCCTTAAATACCTAGGAGTATATGTATACCATGACCCTGCCGATCTCCTAGACGGCAATATAGCCCGATGTATTCGCGCACTACGAGGCAGTATGGATTTTTGGGCCACCTTGCCGCTGTCGGTGGCTGGACGCATAGCACTGCTGAAAATGGTGGCACTCCCTCGGCTGCTATATTACTTTCGAACGCTCCTGATTTGGATCCCGCCGGCCACCTTCCGGCTCCTGAGCTCAATGTTGGTGGTGTTCCTCTGGGGATCGGGCCGCCGAAGGGTGGCGCTCAAGACCCTGATGAGGCCGAAACCAGAGGGGGGCCTAGCAGTGCCAGATTTCGAAAAGTACTATTTAGCGGCTCAGTTGCAAACCTTTACCCAGGAGGTAGCGAGGGAGTTCCGAGGCCCGGAGGAGGGGAGGGGAAGAGGTATGCCCAGGCATGTTATATCCTACATTGTATTGCGTCAACAGTTAGCTCTGAAAGACCTCACGCTCGAGGAGCGCACTATACGATTATGCTGGAATCGTGCCCATGGCCGAGGGGAGCTGAAACACCCGTATGCTCCAGAGATTCCGCTGGGAATGATCACTGCCTTGCCACACGGGGGAGACTGGTCACGTTTAAGGCACTGGGAAGACGCAGGGCTACAACTAGTAGGAGACCTCTATGAGGACGGAACGTTGCTGCCCTTCCAGGAGATTCTGGACCGCTTTGACATTCCCCGAGGCGACTTCCTGCTCCACACAGCTGTCACTCGAGCGATCCAGACGCACTGGCAGAAGGGTATGGAGGAGCCATCAACATCACCGGTGTGCCAATATGCCATGATGTCGTCTGGGACGGTCAAGGCGGTAACGTGTTTATATTCTAGATTGATCAACGAAGGGCTGCCCCCGCTCGATACACTCGGGACTCGGTGGGTGGCCGACATTGGGAAAGACATACCGGAAACCACGTGGGCACAACTGATGCGTCTTGCCTGGAAAGGAACGCGCCACGCCTGGTTTCAGTTGGTTCATTTTTACGTACTCCACCGGGCCTACCTGACTCCGGCGAAAATTCAACAATATTTCGCCTCAGATAAAGCGGCTTGCCCCAGATGCCGAACACCTGCGGCGGACCTTATACATATGCTGTGGTCCTGCCCAGCGCTGTCCTCATACTGGCTGCTGAAGGGTGACACCCTTAATGGAGTCACTGGGAGATCCCTGACCTTTGACGCGGCGGTGGGGATCCTACACTGGTTCCCTCATACTCCTAAAAACAAAATCTCCAGTAAGTTCATTGACCTGGGACTCATTCTGGCAAAGAGAGAGATAACCAGGCACTGGAAGGCACGAGTTGGTCCAACAGGCAGTTAATGGCACAATGAACTCCTGAAATGGGCTATGGGGGAGAGCACCCTGCGGTACCAACTGGCGAGGCGACAGCAGAATGAGAAGGCGCTAGAAGCTGCACAGGAATGGGAGACATTAGTGCAGGCCTTGCGCGATTACAGCTCTTCCAGCGATTCCGAGAGTGATGATGCAGCACAACCTGAGTCCCATTAGACCTACATCACACTGATCTTCTATACAGCAGGAACAGGTTTCCTCCCACAAGCTCTTATCACACACACAACACATGATGGCGGGGCTAGGCGAGGGGGGGGGTGGATAGAGGTAGAGGGGAGCGTAGGACACTTTCATTTCATTATCATTCTGGTTTTTCATACTGCGTGATTAGTCCCCGGTCCTCTGGGGGGAGTTGGGTTGGGTGGGAATAGGGGGGGGGGGTTTGGGATGATTTAGAAAAGCAGACGAAGACCGCTCATTTATTCAGATCGACTCCAGCAGACTACCAGACCCTCATGTGTGGACTCATCGCAGGCGCCGCCCGACCTTCGGGTTGTGGGCTGAATGGCTGTGTACGAGAGGTGCTCCCCCACGGGGGGTCTATTGCTTCTGTTTTCCTTTGCAGATACGTCTCTGATCTACTATGTCATTTTGGCTGATTCCTGCAATAAAAATATATTTAAAAAAAAAAAAGAAAAGAAAATAGCCATATAGAGGACCCTTGGATGGGCTCTGTTCTACCATCGGTCTGTCTGAGTGTCATTTACACTGTGTTTTATCCATACATTGAACTGCATAGGGTAATGGTTCAGTCTGCATCATTCATTGGCTCTCTTACCACGTGAATGGCATCTTTTTCTGACCATGTAAGCACATCTAGCTGAAAATGAGTGTGCTGCAACTTCAGGGCTAGTTGGCTTTCCCTATAGATTTTAAAAAAAATTGTATAGCTCCCCTTTAATTTGTTTACTGCTACTCTTTATGTTCATGTCTCTTAAGAGAATACTACAGTTCTACAGGCAGTGCTAATGGGTTGCTCGCTTGCTGCTCTTTTCATCTGCAGTTTGCCGCACCCAACATGGCCACTTCCTCTAAAGAACAAGACCATCATGGAAAGTTTTTGTCCAGTGTTCTACCTGTCCAAGATGGCCGACACGTTGGTTCTAAGCGTGACGGCCATGTTATAACTTTAAAACAATGGTGCACTAGTTACTATACATTTGCAAGACAGACACCCCCTGTTCCGTTTACATTTCTTATTGCAAGCATATGCTTGTTGTGTTTCGATGGCAGGTTGGTTTTCTACATTTATTGTTTTAGTGTATCTTACTTATGTTGTTGAATTTGTGTGTGTTTTAGTGTGGCTGTGTCAGGGGTGAATGCAAGAACGAGTCAATGGATTGATGAATCGATGCATGAGTGCAAAGATTAATGACAGAGTACATGTATGATAACTCATTCAGTACCTAAATCCATCAATGACAAACAAGGCACTTTACTTCATAAGCCAGGCCTATTGACATTGCCAATGCTTGTTAAATTTTAACTTCATGATGTTTTGCAGAAGTGCCTTGAGGAAAGCCTTATGGTGTGGTTTTTGAAAAGGGACTCATATGCACCTTCTTATGAGGGTCATTTAGGTACTGCCGAACAGACTTCCTTCCTCCTGCTGTAAATTGACTGAGCTCCCAACTTGCCAAACCTGTGCATTTGCCACCTTTTTTAAATGTGCGGAAACACCTGTTTCCAATGGTGGAGCCTATCTGCTCCACCGTGAGAAATCCTTGACCACTCTAAGATCTGTCGGGTCCTTTTTAGGTCTCGCGCCTGCGATGCATATGGCGAAGCCATATGCCATCGCGCAGGCGCGATACTAAGTTGCCTGGTCTGCTTCCCAGGAGACTGTCACGCGCACGCTCAGGAAAGCGATCGGAGCCGGCCGCGCGCGTTCCCAATCAACTGTCTCTCTGGGAAGCACACAAGCAAGCCCACCAAGGCACCACGAGCACGTCCCACGTGGGCGCCTACCACGTGGACTACCGCAGCAGCAGGGCAGCCCCGCCGGAGAGCCCGCGGCCCCTCGCAGCCCGCAAACTGCAAGCGGAAGCCGGGACAAATATTTTTTTCTGAATGTCAATGTTGGTTCTTTACTGGAGTCAGAGAAGAAGGGAGTGCCAGAGGACAGAAGTTTTGGTACCGAATTTGATGAAAGTCCCTTTTCCGGCCTTATTATATACCTTGTCAACAACACATACATTTTACACCAAGGGAGTGAATGTTTTTTTCAGATCCTGAGCATCTGGTGTCCCTTTGAAAGCCGCATGGAGGTAACTTTGGAAGTCTGATAGAGACCTACGCGCCCATGGCTGTCGGTGTCTACTGACAGCGCATTTTTTCTGCGATAGCTTGGACTTTCACAGAATCCCGCCTTTCTGCATCCCATTAACCAGTGTCAGCTCTAATGGATCTTTATCCTGGCCTGGGGGCTTTTTAAGCCCATTTATGCTCGTCAAATGCACATGCTCGGTAAGAAGTGACCTGGAAGTACAATAATCACTCAGACTTTTCATCCTGTCGAAAGACATGCCTTTTGGTTAGTGAAGAAATTGTTTCCTACATTAGATTTGTTTTTGCCGTGTGAGATGCAATCTAAGATCAGTAGAATGATTGACTGTGCGTAGAAAGTAAATGTTGATAGGTGTAATATCAACTTTAGTTTTAAAATCCGAGCTACTTTATATTTTGAAAACATGGTATCAAATGAATCTGCTGAATGTAGTAGGCCTCACAGCTCCATCCTTTAATTGGATAGTTCAGCCCTGGGGAGGAGAGAGAGTGTGTGAGTGAGTGGGTGAATTGATATTTTTACCCAAGAGCTTAGCCTCTGTACTTTGGATGGTGGTGTTTCAGCCATAGGGAATTGCTCCTCTGGTAGAAATCGTTTCTTCTGTTGTTGGTGGTCTAATCCTATGGAATATTTCTGGGCTTCCTACTTCTGGTTCTTATGTACCTTTGTCACTGGGATTTTACTTGATATTGTGGTGTCCCAGTCATGGTAAGAGTCATTATTTGTTTTTCTTTATTGTGATGTTAATATTTCATTATTAATTATGTCTAGGATATTTTGTTACAATGCTGGCGCACCCTCGCTCCTGTGCAAAATATGGGGTAGGGGATTGGGATATGTGCTTCGGTCGCAAAGGCTCCAGCCTTTGCAAAGGGCTGTGTTTGGGGTCTGTTCCTGGGACATTGGTGTTCCTCCTTCAGGAAATGTCAATTTTGGCAGCTGTTTTTTTTCACTGCTGACATTCTGGTCTTGGGGTATGGATAATGTTTCAATTTAGATCTATTCCAGAAATGTCGATATGCTGGTCATGGAGAATGCTTCATATTAGAATTGTTGCATGGGAGTTTTATGTTCCTGCTCTGGGGAATGCCTTGATTGGAATCTATTTTTTAAACATTGGAGGTGCCTTCATAAAGAATGAAGAGCGAGTCATTTCAGATATTTGCCTGTTGACGATCCAGTCTTGGAGATGGCCCTATGATCTCTTCTTTGGATAGAAGTGTTTCAGCCTTATGGGATTTTCCCTCTGTCCTGGATGTTTATGGGATCTTCCTGTTCCAACCTTGAGGAGTGTTTTTGTTTATCCATTTTTTTTTTTAGATGTTTGGACTCCAGCCTGGAAATGTCTTTGTGGTCATGTTTTGGCATGCTGGTGTTGCACCTTTCTGAGAATGTGCTTCTGCTTTTTAGGTCTTGACCTAGCGTACACTGTGCAGCAGTGTTGGCGCAGGCCGAGATTTTATGTTATCTCAATACTGTGTATTTGAACCCGCGCCTTCTTCCATTGCTTAGCTCCATAAATGGAGGCTAGCCATTGGAAGAGATGGGTGTCAATTACTCTTTCCCCCGGCTGGATGCGATTCGTGGGCGTTTTTGTGTCTTTTTTTAAGTCCCGCCCCTTTTTTCGTCATGGCATTCTGTGGGCGTTTGTAAGCTTCTTAATCCCGATGTGGGCAGGCCGGGCACGGCCGCTATTCCCCCCCCCCACCTCCCGATTGGCGACACCGCCCGGGCGAGTGGCACAGCCCGCACCGGCCCGAGCCCTGCTCTGATAACATGTACAAATCGGCATTTAGTTTGCTTTTGAGCTCGCGGTGCTCTCAGGATCACGCAATGTGTAGAAGTTGGGGAGCCAAAGTTTTACACTGGCTGGATGCCATTCGTGGGCGTTTCGGTGTCTTTTTTTAAATCCCGCCCCTTTTTTCGCCATGACATTCTGTGGTTATTATTCAGTGAATGTGTTCATGTATTTATTGGCGCCTAATTAAAAATGCTGTGGGGTTGTGCTGCATCCTCAGCTCTGAGCTGTGACCGGGCAGTGTAGAAGATTTGAGACAGAGACTTATGCTGGAGCTAAGCCCCTCCAACACACAGCGCCAAAAACGGAGCGAGAGTCAAAAATACCATATGTACTAATCGCTATAAACATGGCTGCCATATTGAAATAGTCTTTCTTGGGTGTCGCTAATTCGAAACATGATGACGCTTATTCAAATCATATGCCCATTAGGGATTTATGTGATCTTTTTTAATTATTTTTCAGCCCGTGGCAGTACGAAGAAGAAATGCACCACTGCAGTTGTTGCAGTTCACAAGCCTCTTTTATCATCTAAAATACATTAGTGTTCTTACTTTGCCACTTTAAACATAAACATTAGGCCATATTGTACTCTAGTAGAAAGTTCCTTCCTCATAGCCACTGCCCTCGGTTAACGTACACACATTTATGTTTTGAAAAGATGTGGATGCAGCACCATTTTGTTATTTAATTTGAGTGGAGGTAGTGCTAGCATATCTCTTCAAGTGTAGTCCTGTAAGATATTAGAAAGTCACTGAAATGTGGTATCAGCATTTTCAGCACGTGCTGCAGGCAGAGAGCTGGAGTAGACTGGCTGCTCCCCGGCATGGTTATTCCTCGTAGACTAGAGAAGAACGTGGTAATAAAATCAAGCATTAGCAAAGCGCATAGGTCTGGCGTTGCTTCCAACCTTTTGTTTTTGCGAATGCTTACTTTTTTTGTTGGGTTTTGTAAAACTTTATTTAGATAACCCTTTTTGCATCGATCTTGTTAATAAAAAGCCTACACCGAGCCACTAGTCGCTGCGATTACAGGACCTTACTTTTTCTAAATTAGTGCACATCGTGCAGGAGCTCTCAGGGAAGTTAGCCAATGGCTGAAGTGGGCTGACACGTTGCACTATGCTGTACCAGTAGTGAATGAAAGAAAAATGGGAATGACACAAAATTAGATTAATGCACGAAGGTGACTGGTTTAAGGCACCACTAAGCAAGGCCTCCTTGAATTATGTGGCGGAGGAGGACCAAATTATGCGACATAGTTGACTAAGTTAGGAAGCCAGAAAAGCTATTGGCAATGTAAATGACAAAGCCATTTATTTATCTGTTTTCAAAACCAACACATAAATAAAAAAATTATCATTTACAATGCCAATAGCTCTAACTTTTGCAAAGGCGAGACTGTTGCATTGTAAATGCTTGTTTTTTTTACATTAATTTTTATTTTTGCAGAGTGAGACCACAACGAATTGTCTTTACAGCGAGGAATCAAATTATTTCCACCCCCCACCCCTTGGAGCCTAGTAATCCATCGGTGCAGGCACGAAAACAAAAAAGTTAATTTCCGAAGTAAAGGCAAAAGGAAGCACAAAGGGTGTCGTAATAGGGATGTACAGAACAATATGTGGAGGTAGTTTAAGTGGAGCAAAGGGTTGGAGGGAGACAAGAAGTAAAGAGTTGAGAAGAAGACCCACAGTGTGTAGGGTAAATTAAGAGCCATTCGAGTTTCAGACATATTTTAGACAGAGAAGTCTCCTAGGAATCTTCTACGCCCGGTTGTCCTTTGTAGACCAATTGGGGTTTTACTCAGCAATAGTATATCACCTGCATATTGCAGGCAAGGAATTCGATGCTTTGCCAAAGATGGTGGGTGAACTTCGTCCGTCTCTAGCACTGTGCAGGCAAGGAATTTAATTATTTGCCAAAGATGGTGGGTGAACTTCGTCCGTCTCCAGCACTGAACTCGCTGATTCGTTTTCTTTCCCTTTTGTTTTTCTGGAAAGAAAACCTCAGGGTCTCGCCTCTGATCCCTGCCTTTAGAGTGTCCCATACTATCATTTGAGAAGCAGTACCGTTATTTATTTCCAGGAATTCCTGGATCCAGCCCTGCATGTGGGTTACATAGTTATTGTCATTTAATAGCGCTTTCTCAAAACTCCACTTGGTGGGTTCTTTCTGCGGTAAAATCCCTTTGATAGTGACTACAAGTGGATTATGGTCAGATAAGAAGTGGGGTGCTATGTCAATTGAAAAGTTGTTCATTAGTGAAGTTGATATAAGAAAATAATCTAGTCTGGCTAGGGTTTTGTGTGCAGCTGAGTAAAACGTGTATCCGGGTTGTGTGGGATTTTTGTTTGCCCACCTGTCAATTAGGCGAACAGAAGGAGTCAGGTCCTAAGCGGGACTGCGGGGGGCTGGACCGTAATATAATGAGGAAAAAATAGAGAATACCCACACCTCATAGAATGAACAATGATTCAAAAAATCATACACGTGTAACTCAATGACACATGTGAAGGTACATTTATTTATACCCACTACTGATAGTTTTTATATTTTTCAAAAATTTTTTTTAAAAAAAGCAAGAAGAAGGTAAACCCACACAATCAACACAGTGATTATACAAATACACACAATTATAAACAATTATAAACAACAGCAATTCATGAAAAACGTAAATACACAGGATGAAAATATTAACACATTTAGTAATTCATGGTTACACATCAATGCCTGTTTTGAGACCACCAAAGCGAAGTGAAAGAGCAAGAGCTTGCACAATGTTCATTAGCATAGGCACATTTAATGTATTACTGCGCTCTTTACGTTTTTCATGAATTGCTGTTGTTTATAATTGTTTATAATTGTGTGTATTTGTATAATCACTGTGTTGATTGTGTGGGTTTACCTTCTTCTTGCTTTTTTTAAAAACAATTTTCTGAAAAATATAAAAACTATCAGTAGTGGGTATAAATAAATGTACCTTCACATGTGTCATTGAGTTACATGTGTATGATTTTTTTGAATCATTGTTCATTCTATGAGGTGTGGGCATTCTCTATTTTTTCCTCACCTGTCAATTGGGCCACAAGTCTGCATGAGATTGTTCAAGGCTTGAAAGACTTTGGGTTTCCTTCCTTTGTATTTCTGTGTTGGGTTTGGAGCCCATTTGCAGGGTAGGTGAATATTAACGTCCCCACAAAGTATTATCGGGGTGGGCCAGTTTGCTAACTCCCTGGATATGAGATTTATAACTCCGGGTTCGTCAAGGTTGCTTCCGTATACAGAGCAGAGAGTAATAGAAGAGTTGTTCGGAAATACAATCTCTGAGATGACCCACCTCCCTAGAGGGTCAGATTTACTTCGGGGGCTGCTACGGGCGAGTTTTCTATCTAGTAAGATTCCTACCCCCTTGGTTTGAACCCCTTGTGAGGTTGCGCCCGCCACTTTGAACCCTAGGGTATCTAGCAAGTGTTTTTGAGAATGTTCTATATGTGTTTCTTGCATACATATGATGTTCTCACCCAGTGTCCGTAAGCCTAGCGCTACCTTTTGCATTTTAATCGCGTCGTTTAATCCACCGACATTAACAGATACTATTCGTAGAGACTCTAAGCTGGTCATCTGATAATATAAGATTGAAGAACTGCAGGGCATACCTTTTTCCCTATTTTACCGGTCTTCTTCCTCTCTCCATCCATCCTCCCCCTCCCTGTCGTAGGAGTTTTACAAATTTGACTTTTTCTTTGGGAAGGAATGTCTGAGTTCGGAGATGTGGCTGTGAAGTCATAAACGTACTACCTGAAAAAAAGTGTAGATCTTTGTTTTTTTGTTATTTTTTTTGCACCTGAGTGTCCCTACCGAGCCCCCTCCCCCGCTCTAGGTGCTCTGTCCGTGCTTCGACTATGCTTACCCGGTCACAAATGTCTATGCAAGTCTTGTTCAGCCTTCTTAGGCCTCCCTGAAGTTTTTTGGTGGTGCTCTTGGCAGACCGGTTATCAGCCCTCACCTCTTCTTGGAAGTCTTTTATAGATGCTAATATGGCTGCCGGAGAGGGCTCCCTTGGTTCGGTTGCTTTAGATTGCTGATTCCTCAGGCTGTTCCACTGTGGTTGGGTTGAGCTATCTTCTTCCAAAGGGTAAGACATCCTTGAGTCAGAGTAGTCCCATCTAAGCTGGCTTAGTCGTTTGTTCTTACTTCTGGGTTTCTTGGGCCGCACGATTGTGTCAGGATTAACCTGGGAGCCCTCGCTTTCCTCTTCGCTAATACTGGCGCTGCCTGCCCCTTCGTCCTCGTCGTCCGTCTCCTCCTCTCCCTCGCCGGAAGAGCTAGGAGTGCTGTCGGTTACAGTGTAGAAATCCTCCGGCCCAGCCTCTGGGGTCCAGGGATTGTGTGATCCAATGGGAGTCTCCAAGTTTTGAAAAGTAAATTCAGCCCCTGTAGGATGAGAGTTGGTGCCAAAGGTGAGCAGAGGTGTGTCGACCCCTTGGTGGCTGGCTCCTTCAGTTAGTAGCTGTTGTTCTGGGGCTGTAGACGGTGCAGGCAGAGGGGTAACTGGTGGTATAGGGGAGTCAGTGGAGCCAGGGACAACTATAGGTTGAGGCAGGCTGAGCTCTGAGCCTTCAATGGGTGTGTAGTCACTGGCAAGAGATGCAGATGCAGCTGCAGCTGCAGAAATGTTACTTGGGAAGCTGACCAGACTTTCCGTGGTGCTCAAGTTACCGAGGCAAGGTTTTTTTTTTGAGCCCCCGTTATTAGTAGTACCGTCCAGCTGCGGGAGGGTCTTAGGTGGTGTGGGGGGTTGTTTGCTCTTTAAGCAGGCCTGGGATATGGCTACCATAAATATTTTGGCGGGGGGGCTGGGCCGGGGCATTGATTAGAGGTAGAATCTTTATGGTCTTTAATGTCCTTAATGTCCTTAGGGTCTTTGTTGGCAGCCCCCCCCCCCCCCCCCCCAGTTTTAGCCAAAGTGGTTTTTTTTTGCCCCACTGACCTGGTCTGGTTTTGTCTTCCCGGTGATCTCTTCTGCCAATGTGTCCTTCGATGGAGCTGGAGTCTTCTGCTTGATCCCCCTCCTTGCCCCATGAACGCTCATTTCAATGAAGAGGCTGAGTCTGGAGTTTGTAAGTTTTTTCGCTTCCTGCCTCAGACTCAGGTATTCAAGAAGCATAAAAGTCAAAATAATTGTCACTGGGATAGCCAGCTTAAAGCAGAATGCCCCGTTCCAGGCTAGCAGCTGCGAGGAAGCAGGAGCGCGTCTGCCAGAGGTTTTTTCTGCTTTCTCTTCTACTGTCTCGTTCCGATGTACGCAAGCCGCGTACACGAGAGAGAAGAGACAAAAGGATTCCAAACGGGTTAGGAGGATGCTTAATCCCTCGCACTCTAGTACTGATCTGCCGGTTGAAAAGTTCAGTTTCCCGGCACACCATGAGTCCTGCTGCCGCTGTCTCTGCCTCGAGGGAGAGTTCTGCTGTGCGCTGTTACCGAGCATCCTGAGTTTCACACAGGGCAGCTAGCCGATCAGCTCTCACTGCGTGACTGGCGCGCGCAGCCAAGCAGCGCGGCACTCACGCTGTCACCATCTTGTTTCCCGCTGTCACCATCTTGCTTCCCGCTGTCACCATCTTGCTTCCGATCTGTCAGGTCCTTATTGAAGATAAACCACCCCCGTTAGGGCTGGGATTCTACCGCTCGTTTTTCCTGCATTGTTGTATGTATGGTATTTGTCTGGAGCGATCCTAGCAAAGAGACAGCAGAGTGTTGTCCCGGGTCAAAGGGAAACAGATTAGTTAGTATGTCATTTGAGGGGTAACTAGATTATAAAAGTGAGAGGGGACTATTACAGCATTATTCATAAATGCGAAGGCCTGTTGCCTTAAATTACTTTTACAGTTCTTCATTTCTAGTCTGATGATGTCCTGGCTGCGGGGGTGAACCTATCTGCCATTTGTGAAGGCTTTGCAAAGTATGCAGTTGATTTTGAACATGACTCTGACCAGCACAGGAAGCCAGCAGAGTTCCATCAGGGCGTGGGTGTTGCAGTCATAGTTCTTCTGGCCCATGATGAGTCATGCTACTGCCTGTAGAATAACTTTAAGAAGGGACCAGTGTTGAATCTGGAAGGCCCCTGGAGGAGAGCATTGCCACCATTTAGATGTGAGAGTACGAGAGCTTGAATAGCTGTTCTAAAGTCACCCTCTGTCCGCAGTAGGTCAATTTGGGTTTCTTGGTGTTTTGTTCCATGAGGGTGAGGGAAGGGTCCAGGGCCAATTCGAGTAACTTTGAAATGGGGGAAAACCTGGTTAGAAATACACACAGGTTCATCTCAATTAGCCAGGTTTGAACTAGCTGTTGCTTGTTCTTCTTGGTGAATAACAGGAATTATATTTTAGTGGTGTCAAACTTCTGGTGGGCGCTTGACATCTGGGTCTCGATGAGATGCAGGTAGCATTTGAGGCATTGAATATCTTGAGACAAGAAGGTTTTCAGATATAGTTGTATGCTGTTGGTATATTATTGCCATCTGGGAAGGCGTCCGGTGAGGACACTATCACTGTGGAAATATATAAGCTGTGTGCTGAAGAACTTATACCACTTTTTTTTCAAGTTGTTAACTTCATTGGGGATAGTAGGAAAGTCCCGGACTCTTGGAATAGGGTAAAATTGTTTTTTTTCGTAAAAAAAAGGGAAACCACCGGACGATTGCGGCTCATATCACCCTATTACGTTAATTAATGCAGACGCTGACATTTTTGCAAAGGTGCTGGTCATTCGACTGGCACCTTTTTATACCCAAAATAGTCAGCCCACATCAACATGGGTTTGTCATGGGCAGGCATCACTATGGCGGTAACTGCCTTTGATATAGCGGAAAAGGAAACCACCCCACTCGGTATGATCATGTTAGACGCAGAAAAGGGATTTGACCGAGTGGGGTGGGAGTACTTGTGGTTAGTCATGGTTGGGTTGGGCTTTGGGGGTAAATTCCTGAATTGGGCACAGTCTCTTTATGATAAACCTGAAGCCACAATCAACTATGCTGGTTTGACGTCCGCTCCTTTTTTTATTACTCGTGGAACCCGCCAAGGGTGTCCCTTGTCGCCCCTTTTATTTGCATTATCTATAGAGCCATTTCTCCAAGCACTACAACTTCAATCTGATATCATTCCTTTTAAATTTGGTCCACATACATTAAAAATTACAGCTTACGCCAACGATATTGCTATTTACTCAACTGATATTGTAAAAGCTATGCAAGGCATTAAGGCAGAAGCAACTAGATTCGGGGATGTATCCGGATATAAACTAAACACAAATAAAACCCAAATAATTAGTAACTACAAACCGGGGAGGGCAATCATCGGATTATGTCAAGCGGCCACTTATCTAGGGGTCTGGATCACTGCTCAAGTTAAGAACATAACGAAAATAAATTATGAGGAATTAGTTAAAACTACTAAAGTTCTGTTAACAAAATGGCATAAACTACCCCTAAATATCATAGGCAGAATCAATTTGATACGTATGATAATACTACCAAAATTTCTTTACTTATTCCGCTCTATTCCTTTGGCTTTGGGAAACTTATTCTTTAGAAACTTAGATGGTATCTTTAGTAGCTTTATATGGGGATATCATAAAGCCCGCAAAATCTATGACTCTCTTAAAAGGGACCATATAAACAGGAGGGCTGAACTTTCCGGATTTTAAACTATACTTTTGGGCCGCTTTTGTTGGACGCATCAAATACTTAATTAATACGGAAGGATCAGACAACCGACCTTACTTTTTAACGTTTATGTTTGATAAGGATGCTAAGTTTTTTCTATGGAGGATTAACGACCCTAACTACTTTAAAAGAGTACGGTTTAAGACCGCAAGAGATTTTGTAAACATCTGGCGTAATATACAGGCTTTTTGTAATCTGACCTTTTTTCACCCTAATCAAATTTTATGGGGTAATCCGGGTTTACCATGGATATTTAACGATGGAACCGCTAGTATGTGGCCGGCGCATGGAATAAAAACACTTGAAGATCTATATGGCGCACAGGGGATGCTGAGCTTTGAGACTCTTAAAACACTATATAATGTTACTGATACTATGAGGTGCAAGTACATGCAAATATATGATTTCCTGATCCGAAAAATGCACCTTCAGAGTATCTCTGAGTCCACTATTATTTGGGAGAGCCTCTACTCTCAAAAAAACAAGTCCCTAATAAGTTGCTGTTATAAACGTTTTATTACATACAGAGAAAGCGATTGCAGTACCTTGGTGGAGAAATGGAGTAGGATGCTAGGGAGTAATATTAGCCCAGTAGTTATTAACAGATCTTTGGGTAATATCCATAAAGCTGTACTCTCCTCAAGCTTAAGATTGCAACAATTTAAGACAACTTGCATGCTTATCCATACCCCCGAAAGAATTTCCAAATGGGCCTCTAATAGTAGCCATACTGATCGAACTAAATGCCCTAAGTGCTCTCTGGCTGCGGCAGACTTGGTGCATATGTTGTTTACTTGCCCTAAGATATCTGAATTTTGGACATCGGTTGAGAATGTAATGAAATTAAAATTAGGGCGTACACTTTCTCTGGATCCTGCTTTAGTTCTGCTTGATGTTAATATCGCGAACACTCCACAAAAGCCAATAATAACAATCATGCTATCATGCGCGAAACTTATAATCGCCCGCGCTTGGATTTCCCCTACACCTTCACACTTCATGGAATGGTGGTCATTACTTAACGAGATTCACTGCATGGAATCTACTCTTGCTAGGATTAGAGGTAATAAGGCCTTGGTTAAATTCGATAAGATTTGGGGGTCTGTTATCTGTTGAAACGTATACTTATTCAAGGTCTACTTAGAATATGAATATTGATTTATAATATTTGCCTGCAACATGAATTATATTTGATGTGTTTGGGTTTAATGAGAATTTATTTATTATGATATGTTAATCCTGTCTACGATCTGATCTTTTCTATTTTTAACATCTTGACATGTTTTTTTAGTTATATTTCTTTCCTTGCGGCTAATAAAAATTCTTTTTTAAAAAAAAAGAGAGAATTGCGATGCATTTGTTTGCAAGTACCAAAGGGCTTCATGGAGAGGTTGAGGATTCTCCGGGATGAGAGATAACCCTCTTGGACCCCACAGGTCATAGGGATCTTCTGGGACATGGAGGTGACTTGGGTCTACCTAACAAGGCATGTTCGACTTAGGTAGGAAAACAAAAGAATGTATGTGCTATGCAAACAATTTTCTACCAGTGCGTCAGGGACATTGATCTTTTTCTTTCTTATCAACTAACTCACATTCAGGGTTTATTGCTGATGCTAAAAATAGGATGGAGAACAGCCTGTATATGTAATCAAACTTGGCCCACTTGCCATTCAACTGAACAGAAAATCCAACCATCATGGATGCAGGTGCACTTTCAGCAGAGAAATCCCCACCAGACTACATGACAGATCTCTACTGGGAAAGTTGAGGCCAGGGCTTAAGCCAGCCTGGCAGGCTAGCTGGACACCATTCAGGTTCGGAATGTACCTCTAGGTATCTTGTCACAAGACAGATGAAATGACCAAGGTAAAAAGGAGTTTCCAGGCTAGAATTTTTGACAAAAAGTTGCTAGTAGAGGTTCTGATAACAGTGACAACTATGACTCCTTTCCCCGAGATCACCCACACTCTGTCCATGCATTTGTCCATTTTGAGCAGGCTTGCACCTTTCTTGCACCTTCTACCTTTGAAAGTAATAACATCATTTTCCTTCACACAAGAGAACTCACGGATTCTCAGAACTCTAATTGGTGCAGTCCTGATGATGACCTCTTGATTAGTCCTCTCTGGTTGAAACATTGAATGACATTCTGTTTATTTATTTGTATTTTTCTGCTTATCGAAAAATAGTTTTTACCCCTGTATTTACTCCCATTACATGTATGCACAAACTCCTTTTGTTGCATCACGTACTGAGTTCTGGCTTATTGTATTATTTTGATATGTTTTTTGTTTAACTGGGTCTTTGTGTCATTTGCATGTCAACAAAAATCATGACCCTTCACAAAGACGGCATCCAGAATCAGAATGAGAAGGCATCTGGTTTTTACGGAATGGCTGCTATGAAATAAACAGTGTATGAAGCTTTGTTTGTACTTTATTTTAAGACCAGTTTCGAAAGTTGACACAGTGCAATTTCTGAACAGTTCATTGTTATCCTATGGGGGAAACAATGTTGCAGTTAAACAGGTATCACACTTAGAGTTCCAGTCTTTGGGACTAAAGGTCAGCAAGGAGCATGGGTCAGGTGAGTACCAAAACTGCATTCAGCGGCACGGGCGGCCATATGCAGAGGTCAAAGTCCGAGTTCGGCCCAATGCATTTCAATGGAGAATAGGGGTGCTTTAAGCCACACTGCTTGCAGGTAAGTAGATCAGTTGCAGGGGCCTAGCTTTTGTGGTTAGGACCAGCATAGAGGGGGATCACAAAGCAGCACGAAACAAACACCATCAGTGGCACAGGGGCGGCGGGGTGCAGAGCGCGTTTACTGCGTTGGGTGCCAAATGCTTTTCAGTAAGGATTCTGTTTTTGACAAACAGGCTGCAGGCATTGCAACAAAGTTTGCAGAAGGGATACCAATGACAGCAGAAGTAAGTACAGGTGTTGGGGGCCATAGGGGCACCATCGGTTCAGCTCGTCAAGCCCCAGGGACTTAGGGTGCAGGGGTGCCTTTCGACTTCGGAGTCTTCTTATCAGAGCCAGGCGCGGTCAAGGGGAGCCTCTGGATTCACACTACAGGCACCGTTGTGGAGGTCAGTAGAGGTCAGCCAATGGTGGATTTGAGGTCAGGATCGCTGGGAGACTTCACTGAGCAGGTGAGCCATTTAGACTCGGGCCATGGGCGTCTGGTGCAGAGTGGGCAGAAGTTGCAGTTCCAGCTGGATCTGGAACCCTTGGAGTTGATTTCTTCTGCGTAGGTCGGCTGTCCACGAGAGATCAGAGTCTTTTTCGAAGGCAGCAGTACACCCAGGGTGCTTAGAGGTCACTGGCTGCAAGACAGTTTGCCTTTTTGTTGCAGGTTCGTCGAAGCTGGAGACAGGACGGTAGGGCTGGGGACAAGGCAGTCGTTGTCTTCCGGCTTCTCTGCATGGTCAGTTTCAGAGATGTCTTCTTTCTTCTTAGGTCATCGCAGATCTGGTCTCTAGGTCTGAGAGAGCACTCTAAATACTAAATTTAGGGGGCGTTTTCAGGGAGTAGTTGGTGAGGCCAATGAGCACCTTACCTCGGATGACTACACCCACTATTATACCACCCTCTTGTGGGAGGGGGCCATAGCCCCTGATTGCAGGAGTCTCCTCATCTTCAAGATAGAGGGGACTGAAAAGTATGCTCAACTTCGCCTCCTCTACCAGAGAGGTGGAGTTGGCAAAGGTGGGCAAACCTCCTAGCCTTTCTAAGTGTTCCCGCTGCTTTTCCTACCCAAAGTGGGGGTGTAAACCCAGGGATGCCATCTGTAGCTAGCAGCAGAGTCTGGGGATAGCATTTCAAAGGCGGCAGGCCTTTGAAGCTTCCCATTCGAGCACTAGCCCATTCTGGGGGAGAAGGTGTGACACTTCTGCCCAGGATGTGCATTGTTTCTGATCCCAGAGAGCAGAGACTATCCACCCAGTGGTCCAGAAACATGTCTGTGTGTGACGGGTTGCCTAAAGCCAGTCAGTGCCCACACCAGGGTGAGTAGGTTTTCAAGGGGCACCTCTGAGGTGGCCTCTGAGTACATGCTACAATGAATCCTACATTGGCATCATTGTGACTTTATTGTGAGGAGTCGTTTGGTACCAAACACTGTGTTCAGTGAAGCCATCATGGTGCTGTGGAACGTGAGTTGTCGAGTTTCCAGCCCATGTACTATCTATGGGTTTTGTGGCTCTTACAACACTAACGAACAGTCAGCAATATTGTAGGGGCATATGCTCATGCAGATATGCCCACACCTGGGATATAGAGCACCACGCCTTAGGGCTGGTAAGGCCTGCTAGACGGGTGACTTACCTATATCTTAGACAGTGCTAGCTGGCATGGCACACAGGCAGTGTGACATGTTGACTGGGTCATTTTGTCTTCACCAGGTCATGCATGCTGCAGTTGCAGTCTGCTCGGCTCAGGTGAGGGGTCCTTAGGGGACTCACTTCCGTCCCAATGCCCTTGGTACCTAGGTGCCTTTTACTAGGGACTTACAGGGGCCTGAAGCGCTAATTGGGGAATACTTTAGTGGGAAGGAACACTGACACAGGGGCCCTTATTTTTATGTACCCTGTGCACCACAATTACCCTGTGCACCACAATTGAAATCACATCAATGTCCAGGCAAAAGTGGGGGCTAACTATGTCAAAAGAGGCCCTTTCTCACAACACTATCAAAAGCAAATGTCAATAGTGGATTCATTCAGAAGAACTCAAGATAGCACCAGTATGTTAAAAGGCTAAGCAGACAGTCTGATTTCAGGCTACTAAGATACGAATCAGTTAGTGGGTAAATTGAGCGCTAGCAAACGTCTTAAATCAGCCAAAACAGCATCTCCGGCATTGATTCAGATAGCCTACTGTCAATGAAAATTGCAATATGAGAACCCTCGTCATAACAGTTCATCAGTTTGTAACCACAGATGCTTACTCATTTATATGGGTCACATCTTAATTCTTTCACAAATGTTAAAAGAGGCTTAACCGAGTTTGCCACTCCTCATGAATCTGAAAACTGCCATGGTAGAGGAATGATCTTTGTGCATATGAGGCAAAGTCTGCCTTTGGCCAAATGGAAGTGGTACCATGCCAAACTGGTTGATGTTTTCACATTTGTAACTTGTGTGGCATGTTTAGAATGTTGACGTTGGAGGGCGATTTTTATGTTATGCACTTACAACCGCAGCATGTCCCTTAGAAGCGCACTTGTCACACAGAGCAGAGTTCATACACCCGTCCATGGTTAGTGGGACAAAACCCCAGAGTGCGAATAAACTCTCCCTTCTGAGATGGGAATGTTAAAGAATTTAACAATCCCAGCTAAACCCGGACCTACAAGCAGCAGCAGTCCTATTGGATGCAGCCAAAGCATTTTATTCAATAGAACTGTGGTACATATTTAGTATATTGAACAGGATGGGGTTTCCTGCACACTTGCTGAAGTGGATAAGCCTACTATACAAGGACCCCAGGGCTAGAAGACATATAAATGGAAATACATCTGAGCTCTACTCTATATATGCTCTATATACAGAGGAACGCAGCAGGGATGCCCCCTCGCCCCAATCTCATTCACTCCGACACTGGAGCCACTGGCCTGCATAGTGAGGCAGAGACACAGAGAGTCGATGCTGCAAATTCGGCTGAGGCTCATTAGTATCTCGCTTTATGCAGATGATATTGTTCTGTATGTACGAGACCCTGAAAAAAACCTCATGCCCATGCTTCATGAATATTTCCAATTTGAACGCTACTTGAGACTTGGTATAAACTGGTCAAAATAGGTGATAATCCCATTGAGAGTGCCATATAACCTGGAATAGTCCCCCATCGCTTCTCGGCCTTTTGGCTAAGATCAAGTGTAGTATCTGTTCTTATCAGTTTAATATCTGATACGTCCTCTATCTGGGGACCATATATTACATTGATTTTTGGAACAGGGAGATGGTATAGGAGCTTGCTCTGTCCACTCCACGCATCAACCTGGTATTGCAGTACCTCCAGGAATGGTGCACTTCCCCACCCAAAAAAAATAAAAATAAATAACCTGGAATAGTCCCTGGAATGGTCCATAGAACCTGTGAAATACCTGGGGGTATGGATACACAGGGACCCAGATTGCGTCATAAGAGAAAACTATGGTAAAGCAATAGAAAAATTGGAGGGACATGACCCGATGGATAGAAATGCTCCTCACACTGTCTGATAGGCTAGCTATCATGAAAATGACAATATTGCCATGATTCTTCTACATATTCAATAGCAAACCTATAGTGCTCTCAAAAATCCTATTTCGTGCTTTTCACACGCTGCTAATGAAGCTAGTGTGGGCTGGAAAACAGCTCGTTTTCAACTCCTGATCAGCTGGAATGTGATGACGATAGCCTTTAAACAAGGAGGGTATGTTGCACCTGATTTTTAATTTTCCTACTTATGCGCACAAGCGCAGTTTGGCATTACTGGTATAGACCACATATGTACACGACCCATTTGGCGGTTGAGGAAGGAGAGGCCCACCCTGTCCCGCTCTGATACATGTTACTGCATGGACGTTCAAATATGTCGCGTTCTGAAATTTGCACTGTACATTGCACGATCTCGGCATGGCAGGCCCTAGGCGCCAAAGCAAACAAACTTCCATTATATGCTCCAGCACTCCCCATAGGACATCATCCGCCACTGTCTGTAACACAGGAACCAGGAGCGCTGGCGGCACTGCATTCGGCAGGGCTAGACAAAATCGGTGCTATATACTCAGAGGGCATATTTTTGTCACTCGAAGATTTGCACTTTATTCAAAACACTCCTTTTTATATTTATGCACTATAACCTAAATAAGGCAATACAGGAACAATACCCAACATTTCCAGATGACCCCACCACATTAAATGCCCGACAGACATTGCTTACCAACCCTACAAGGTGTCATCTAGTGACGACACTATACAAAAAAGCCCTTGAGGCAGCACTCGATTTCCTGGTTAACCAGGCAATCGAGTGCTGCCGACTGAGTGCTGCCGACTGAACCGGTAAGTCTTAGCCACGCTCCTCGCTCATCTCTAGAGCTCCGCGCTACACCCTGCTCGGCTGATATTCCTTTCCCTTACCCGCAGGCCCTCCTGGTTCCAGGACCCCAGCGCGACACGGCGCTACCGGTATTACCCGGTCTACAAGGTAAGCCCTACTCGGCTTCACTATAATGTGCCTCTGATATTCTTGTCCCTTGATTCCTGCCCGTAAAATGTATACCTTGCATACAAGTACATGCGGAAACAGAAATTAATCCTCCCCCGCCCCTGGACCATTGGAATAAATTCCTACGAATTACTGGTAAGCCGCCTCACTTTTTCACTGTCCGTCCATACTGACCAAATGGCTGTCACCCGTCTTAATCGCTGCTATTCCCTCCCCTCCTTTAGACAAACCGAATATTTCGGACAAGCCCTCTAAACTGGTCCTGACTTACCTACTCGCCTGCGTGCTCTTATGTGAGCTTTCATACTATATGCCCCTTGGTAAGCCCCACATCTCCCACCTTTGTATATACTGTAACTGTATGTGTATCGCTGCATCTTCGACCACATCGATATCCTCTTTTCTTGGAATTCACTCCGCACCACTGCGCCGTTTTTCACTTGACTATGATGTTTTTTCAATATAAGTGTATCGCCGTACCTGCATCCACTGTGAAATCCACTCGTACCACTGCGCGGTTTTTACTTGATTTTATGGTCACCCCTGGTTTTACTCTGAGAACTACTCACTCACACTTTTGCACTTACTCAGTCACCAACAGTATGTGCTTCCTCACCCAGTCACATGCCTGTTGAAACCGTAAATAAATCCACTCGCTGTCTTCACCAGGATATAAGCGATTTAGTTTAGTAACCACTGCACAATGTCACTACCATTATGCGTGTAGTAAAATTTAATGTATCCTTTGTCCCCCCTTTTTCCCCTTAGGCTAAAGAGGCTTATAACTTAAAAGGCAACTATTGTTTTGTCCTGATGATGGACCCCATCATTTAGTAAGGGGGTCCGAAACGTCGTCGACTCACTGTGTACCATATACTTGTGGAATGATTCACTATACAAAACTATGTAATGGTACCTACAAGAAATTCTCTGTCTAAAATTGAAACCCTGCAGAGACTGTTGATTTTGCCTTACAAGCCCTTTGTGGATGTCTTTGTCTGTGTATTGTCGTGGTTGGGTACAGGCTTGTGCCCCACGTACGTGAATTGTTGAAGGTGTTATTGTGTTTTGCAAACCTTGATCTAAATATAAACTTTGAGGACCTCTGCCCGGCTAGGCATGTCTTCGTTAATATAGAACTGACTGAGTCTATATTCATTTTCAATTACTCGTCTCCTTGCCAGGGACCATTGTTGTTTCTATATGATTGAGCTCCCCGAGGTCCCTCGCTGATACTATTTGGGGTCCCCTTGTTGTTTAAAATAGAAGAACTTTCACAAGCATCTCGGCCTGGAAATTTGAGGTCCATTGGAACACTATTTGCGGGAGAAGAACAATATTTACTAGGGTTTGGGAGGGGAGGAATGCTGCCTTGTAAAGTGACCTCTGTACATTAGGAAGGAAACTGTGGAATGTAAATGATCTACTCCTGCTGATGGGGACTGACGCGGTTAAGTTGCAATGACTACAAGAAAATCAAGGGAAAAAAGTATGACTGGTGAAATTGTAAAGATTTGCCTAATTTACTAGAACACAGATGGAAACATCTCATGATAAACTCCCTGCTATCTTTCAGGATGCAGGACACAACTTCCCTTGCCATATGATGTAATTACTCATTGCTGTTACCTTCACATTTTGATTAATTGTCTCACATGCATATCGTTTTCAACTCCTGATCAGTGTTTTATTGCTTTTCTTTCTAGGTACTGGGCCTACTAGTTTGGGCTCTTATCGCAGATTCACATTATCAGCATGTTCCGGCCTACGGTTGGGTCATGTTTGTAGCGGTCTTCTGCTGGATAGCAACAGTCATTTTGTTCGTGCTGCTTCTACTGCACCTACATTTCAAATTTAACATGGTACCCTGGGATTTGGTGGTAAGTATGGTTTGTCACACCAGAATCTCCTCTTTCTAGCCTAAATTTTAGCCTGAGGGCACAGGTAGACAATAAAATCGTCTAGAAAATTTCTGATGTACTAAACAGAGCTACCAATCACTGCCATATTGTAAAATATATAGAAAATAAAGATGAAACATACGTAGCTTATATGGTGGTAGACATGTCTCTCTGATTAATTTGGTGACTGTTAAGCATAAAGGAGATTTTGTCAGGTAGGAGGCACCTTACTTCAGAAATCTTCATCAGGGTATTGCTGAGATGAGCTTGTCTGAGGTCCAGCTGAAGATGTTCCTATTTCATTCATGTGCTTCTCTGATACATAAAACCTTATATCTGTACCAGAGATGCCTCATGCTAGGTAAAATATGGCAGTGCCATTTAATACAACTCTTGGCTAACCTTTGATATTATAATGCACCTTAGAAAAGGCATAAATACCTATACAAATGTATTAAATTGTTTAATTATTGGAAAAATCAAGAACAATGTGCAAATGGCAATAAATGCGGAAACAATTGTAAATGGGCCTTTGGTTTTTGAGGTAGGTTTCAATAGTACCCTTAACTGGTATTCACACAGGCCTTCATTGACATCACTTCATTCAATACCCATCAGAAGAATATGCTGTGGTGGTCTCCTCTGTCTAAAAAAGCACCCAGGAAATGGTAGAATAGGGAAAAAGCACACAGGAAATGGTAGAATAGGCAAAAAAGCTCTCAGGAAGTGGTAGAATAGGGAAAAAATCTCCCAGGAAGTGGTAGAATAGGGAAAAAAGCACCCAGGAAATGGTAGAATAGGGAAAAAAAGCACCCAGGAAATGGCAGAAGAGGGGAAAAAGCATAGAATGTAACTAATGCAAGATGAAAACAAAAGCTAAGCTGCATGTGCTAGAGTGGATGAACAGAAACACAGCATAGAGATGTACTTGAGAATGCAAGAGCATTTTCTGGTGATCAATTTATACTGATGATGTCTCTTGATTAGGTACATATATGTATAAGAAACATAGATACTCCATACTTTTATTCATTACTAATGCAAAACCACAGAGATTTAATACATAAAATGACTATTAAGATTTCGCTCACTGTACCTTTAGTTATTGTGATTGGCAGGATATAGAAGAGGGTCCAATTCGTGATGTGAGCTATAACTAACCTCCCAAACTTCTTAAGCTGAAAAACCATAAAGGACATGCAGGCGTCTGTCATATTGGTTGTAACCTTGTTTCACTTTAATATTGTCACCTGAACAACAGTACAATTTTCATATAAATAAAGAACTTTAAGGTCAGCAGGTTTATCCAATTCTTTCTCTCACACTGCAGCTGGCGAATTAAGATTGGATTAACAGTCATCCTCACCAATGTGTTTAAGTTGTGTACCACATAGGTCATCCCTCTCCTGCATTGTGACAATATTAATGTGTATAGCCTAATGCAAATTCTTATACAATAAATAATAAAGGCGATTTATCCTGTACGGTAAGAGCCTTCCATAAAGTTCAGTCTGAAACACTGTCTAGTAGGCTGGAAGAGGGAAAGCCCTCTCTCTGGCAAGGTTGATGATGATGTTTGTCAGATAGATAGTTGTATTGAATCCTCCATCCGAGCTTTAGCTCCAGAAAGATGGAATCAGCAGCGCCGGACTAAATCGTCTTGCCCATTGTATAATCCCTTCCTCAAAATAACCAACCTAGAATGTGAACGTAAAGAACGGCAATTGAGGGTAACCTACTGCCCTATAGCAAAAGCAGAGTATAATGCACCCCTAGGAAAATATCATAAAGAAATTAAATTAATTCAAAAACCTCTATTTTGAGGCTAACATTTTAAATGCGGGAAACCATTCCAGGGAATGTTTTTAATTGTTAAATTTTCCACCTCTCTGAAGCAGGCCCAAACCAGAAACTTCCTTCCCAGGAATGGTGAGAACAACTCACCCTTTTCTTCCATGAGAAAATAGCCACTGTCCAGGCAAGCCTTCCCCACTTGGAGTTGTAAGTGACTCCTTGGGCTATGGCACAGATATGATAGCCCACAATGAGAATATGGAAGTGGTTAGTCTGAAGTGCACTCAATTAGTCTCCGTCACTAAAGATGAAGCCAACTTTCTTGACTACTTCTTTCCAATCTCCGTGGAAGATTCTCTTCAATATTGAGTCGCCTCAAATCTGGATCTCCCTCTGATCCAGATCCCACTTTTATTCTATCTCCCGGGGTAAAGGCTATTAACCCGCTGGTGAATCAGCTGGTTAACACCTCCCTCTCCTAATCGATTATGCCCAAAAAAATGGAAGCAGGCAAAAATTGTACCACTTCTAAAAGAAAAACTCAGGCAGTCCCCCCTGATCAGCCAATTACAGACCGATCTCTCTCCTTCCAGTTCTTTTGAGAGTGTTGGAAACACATGTCAAACAGCAGCTATCTTCCCACCTCGAAAGCAACTACTTGTTACATGCTAGTCAATAGGGGTTTCGCCCAAAGTGCAGCACTGAGACCGCTTTGTTGGAGGTAGTTGATTTCATCAGACTTAGCCTGGAAGCTGGTGATAAGGCACTGCTGATCCTGTTAGACCTATTGGCTACGTTCAACACGATCTCTCACCATATTCTATTAGCCCGTCTCAGCTCGGTGGGAATTGGAGGGCAGGCCTGGAATTGGCTCACTTCTTTTCTTGAGGACAAGAGGTGTGGTGTCCCCCTTTTCCCACCAACTCTCATAAATTAAGGGTTGGAATGCCACAGGGCTCTGCTCTGAGCCCTACTCTATTTAATGTATATTTCACTCTCTTGGCTACCCTGGCGGAGTCACTAGTGGCCAAGATCATGTCATATTCTGATGACATCCAACTGCTTTCTTCTTGGAAGAATAATGAGGCATTCCCAGGTGATAACAATTGTTAACTTCCTTACTGGAGTGATGAGGTGTCTCCTTAAATCAACTAAAATGTAATGCTGAAAAAAACGAGCTCCTCTTCTTCAGTCTAGATGCAGAGGCATCTTGGCAGTCCTTCTGGCCATCTAATGCCTCCCCTCCGCCGACTCAAAATCTTTCGGTGAAAAACTCGGGCATTACATTTCTTGGACCGTTGCTGTTTCACACCCAAGTCAATTCGGTGGTGGGTACTTGTGTTGCCCTGCTACGTATGTTGCTAACGTTCCTGTATCTTTTGTCCTTTATGGCCAGACACCAAGTGATCCAAGCCCTGATCACATCACGGTTGGACTATGGGAACTGACTTTACTTTGGCCTATCCAAATACCTGATTGATAGGCTTTAGTTGGTCCAGAATGCAGCAGCTCAAACAATATTTGGGTTACCTCAGAATTACCATGCACAGGATTTCTTCAGAGTCTCCACTGGCTCCCAGGAGGAAAACAATTCATCTTTAAGATACTGCTCTTTACTCAGAAAGCTCCACATGGAACCGGCCTGGGCTGTCTAAAAGATAGAATTAAGTTCCATGCTGCCCAGAGATACTTCCGCTCTACATATCTTTGTCTTGCCAAAGTTCCACGGGTTAGGAAGGCAAAGTCAGGGGGTAGATCTTTCTCTTTCCTGGGCCCCTCCTCGTGGAATAAACATCAGCTGATACTAAGATGCATCAAGGCAAACAAATACAGACCTGGCTCTTCTCCAGTCCTTAAGTCTCTCCCTACTATTTCCCGCCTACTGTTTTTTCTGCATTAGCGCCAGGCCACTCCTTGGAGTAACAGTTGTGTTCTACAAATACACTACATAGACAATACAAGGTGACATTTCAAATGCGCACTGGGAATATTAATTCATGCCTGGACTACCCTCAGGCCCACGTGTACCTTTACCACCTGCTCAGAGCACGTGGTAAATGCATGTGGTAAAACCCACTGGGCTGGTGAATTCAATGTGGTTTTATGACCGGTAAAATCAGCTCCACATGGTAATTCTCCATTCCATAAGGTTCAAATCGTAATTTCATGATACTGGGGTGATTTAACTTTATGGTATCTGTAAAATCTGATGCAATTTTGCCATGGACCAAGTACAGTAAAATTGGGCCTGCGACTACTGTAACCTTGTCTACAAAGCCCTACCTGAGAAACTCAGCAGGCTCAAAAAGTTGCAAAGTCAGGTGGGCAAGACTCTAAACAGAATGTGTAGGAGTCCTCACTGAACAGGGTCCTGGAAACAAGCGGCTCGGGGGCTCCTTAGAGACCGATGAATTTAAGTTCTGATCAGCTTTCGGGGATCTCCAGGCTGCACCAGCACAGGCTGGCGGCTGCATGATGTGCCAGCAGCAGTATCAGTGGTGCTCCAGGAGTTGGGCGCAAAGGAGCAATGTAAGGCAAAGCAGCGATCTATGAGCCCAGCACGAGGAGCAGTGTTGGGCAGTAATGGAAAGCCCCAGGAATTGGTCAATTTCCCTACTGATGCGAGGCAAGCCATAAATGGAAAACCAGCATGACTAAACAAAGAAGGACCTGTGAAAGTTAATTCAGTTGAAACTAAAGGTAATAAAAATAGATATGCTCTAAGAAATAACATTGTAAGCTTATATTTACCTTCAACCGAAGGCGGCGGTAGTGGTAAAACACAACAAATGAAAGTAAGAGTCCTCCCCCCTCCATTGCAGTTATCACTCACCGTTCACAAGGGTGTGTGTGTGTGTAGTACGCCCTAGGTTCCACTATCACAGTCTGGTATTTAGTGCATATTATGGAAAACCCAAGGGGTACATTTAAAATCACACCATCCTTGCGATCCTTTTTTTAATGTACAGCCAAAGGGAAAGAGGGGAAACTCCCTAATCACCATCAATCCAGCCCATTGACTTTGTCAGCTGAAAGTGGTGATATGCAAACAAGATAACAGACCCTGCTTGAGGGAGCAGAGCTAGTACTCACAAATAGATATCAAGGACTCTCTCAGGGTCCCCCAGGCAAAGATAAGGAATGGGATCCACAATTGCCACCTAAAGTGTCGCGAGACATAACGTAGGATTCTACAGGGCAACCTGGTATAGAAGAATCTCTGATAGTGGCACTGACGGCAGAAATTAAACATAAATTCGCAATCCCAGAAAAGAATCAACTAAAATACAAGTTGTCTGTGACAGTTTAGAACTTAAAAATACTGACCTGACAGACAAGCTATATTCCATGTAAGCCGCTATAGAGGTACTAAACAAGGAAGTCTGCGCCAATCATAAAGAAATTCAAACACTGAAAACGGGTGAAAGATAACTACGAGATAAGATAGAGTCCCTGGAGAATAATGCTAGGAGGAATAACATAAGAGTGCTATATATTGCGGAAGGAGCTGAAGGGGAGAACCTGAAAGTGTTTGTGATTAACTTGATTAAGGAGTGTGTTCCTTCAGTAGATTCAGAGGATTTGGAAACTAATATAAAGAGGATACATCAGGATCCAAATAAGGAAAAAAGTAGGAAGATATTGGTTAATTTCAAATCCTAGACTCTAAAGGAGCAGATTCTATCAGAAGCCCTGAAGGTCAACACTTTCAACAAAGGCGAGATCAGACATTTCCATGGCAGCTCAAGACAGGCAGTAGGAGCTGGGGAAATATATACAGGAACTTCGATCTCTTGCCGCTACTTCTCAATTAAAGCCCCCTGCAACTCTCAGGATAATGAGGAATATTAAAATGCACAACATAAAGGATTCGACTGAGGCCGAGTTTGATACTACAGATAAAAACAAAACATCAGTAGACATTGGAGAGACGAGGCTCAGGGGTACCTTGAGTTACCCAACATGGTTCTTTGGAGGGTTCCCCAGGGAGGGCGGGGAGGTGGTGAGGACATGGTGGGGGCACGAAAGAAGACTGAATGATAGACAGGATAATCACTGGGTGGGAAGCATATAGAAGAAAATAGAAAAAAGAAATCCTCATTTGAGACGAGGTCCTAGAGAGATCAGAAAAGTTGTCCAGAAAGGGGTCCTAAAGATAAAATGACTAACTTGAGCCCAACATTCAATTTAAGGGTCCTAACATGGAACTTAAACAGCAGGAGGAAGAGACTCCTAGAATACTTAAATCAATTAGACAGCGACGTCATAATATTGCAGGAAACACACTCAATCCAGAATGGGTTAAAATCCTAAAGGGGCAAAAATGTGTTAGTCGGTTTGCATGCACAAACCAGCGGTGCAGCATAAAAGTGGTAGCCATCCTGTTGAAAAACTCGAGGCAGGCTACTGTACTCTACCGAAGGCTAACATGTCCACCACTCAAACTAATTTCATATTACACTATACTAATTCACCACTAGCACTGTAGGAGTTACCGAGTAGCATGCTGCTCACCGAAAAAAACATTTCAACGCCCAATCAGGGGTAGTAGCAAGCGCTATATAAATGCAAACCATTTTTCCCTTCTATATCCCTCCACTATCTTTCTCAATGCAAATATTCTGACTAACGTATCCACCATTCAAATTACTTTCATATTTTCACTATACTAATTCACCACTAATCCTTTCTGAGTTACGAAGTAGTGTGCTACTTGCCGAAAAAGCGCTTCAACACCCTATCAAGGGTAGCACGCGCTCTATTAATGCAAACCTTTTTTCCTCTTCTATCCCTCCACTATACTTCTCAATCCAAATAACTGACTAACCTATCCACCACTCAAATAACTTTCAAGTTTTCACTATTACTAATTCACCACTAATTCTTTGTGGGTTCCGGAAGAGCATCCTACTCGCTGAAAAAGCTCTTCAATGCCTCATCAGGGGTAGTAAGCGCTCTATAAATGCAATTACAATACAATACCTATATTGCGGACCCTGGGGGGAGATGGTTGGTGGTAAATGTAAAGATACATAACGTAGGTTATAGATTTACAGGATACTATGGTCTAAATACTAAATGACCCTGTGCCTCTCAGAGAACTGTACAGCCAAATAATGGAGGTCGGAAAATACATAGTAATGGGAGCCGATTTTAATGTATTATTAGAGCCCACTCCAGATAAATCTACTATCAAATCAGTGGTAACTCACCCAAGATCAGGGACTGTGTGCATCACATGTGGAAAGACCTAGGGTTAGTGAATGTTTGGAGGCAGTGGACTAACCTGGAAAAGGGCTTCACATATTATAATAAACAATATGGCCATGCCTCCCGGATTGATTTTTGTTGTTGTTAGACCTGAGGCAAAAGATTAAAGAAGTAGTACATCAGCTTGAACAATTATTCGACCACTCAGCTGTGAAGTTAGAACTTGCGCTAGACAAAGGATTGGCCCCACCCATATGGACTTTGGACAGGACATTATCAGGGGACCCATCAGTCATTAGTCAATTAAGGCACGATACAGTGGAGTTTTTTTAACTAACTGTGCGGCCTACAAAAGAAAGGAAAATAAGCCCAGAGGAAGAGACTTGGAATTGAAGATTGGGGGATACAAAGGGACTTAGACATCTGTGATAAAGCAGGGCAACAGATAATCCAAAATAATAAATTTAAAGACGCAAGAGGTGAATTGGTAGATTATTTAGAAGGAGATGCATGGCAAAAGTGGGAGGCTAGCAAACTGGTGCATTATGTGTATGGGGAAGGCTGCAGAAAATTACTGGCCTGGAAGACTGGAGTAGAACGTTCTAAAAACCTTATAAAGAAAATAATAATCATGGAGACTAGGGAACAAAGGTTAGACACCCAAAGGAATGACGCTATAGAAGTAACCACGTACATATCATCCGACCTAATACACAGTGTCAGTGCCGACTTAACACATCTAGCTTTATAAGTTTTGAAAAGGGGAGAATCCACTGCCACCGTGCAGAATCAAATTTGATACAAAACAAAAGAAAATGGGTTGGTTGTCTCATCCCTGCCTGAAGTAAACTGTGCTGTAAAATAAATACAGTGAATCTGTCTGACTGCAATGCAGATAACTTTAAAATCTATAAGATAAATAAGTAAGATTTGTTCAAATGAAAAGAAAATAAGTAAAAATGGGGAAACTAAGAAGGAGTTAAAAATGTATATAAGTATAAAAAGAAAAATTATTGTGTTGGATAAACAGCAAATGTGGTGAAAAATTGCCCACGTTTTTTATGAAAGTTCAACCTGGGACCAATGCACCAGTGTCTAATCTTTAGAAAACATAAGTGCCAGGGCCCTCGTCAGGAGGTCACTACAGGGTCCACCACCCATTGCCCCTTTTAAAGGGATTAATGGCAGTACCAATGCAACATCCAACTATCACACTCCTACAAGTGTAACAATTCAGACTATTCCAGACCCCCAAAGCTATAAGAATGGCGTGGGCGGCTGGTAGTTATTTTAAATTTGTATTGAAATAATGAACAACTATTGTTGTGCTCATCTCTAAATTAGACAGATAGTGCCATCATGTGGCAGACTGTCATAAGTGCCGGTGCCAAGCACCAGAAACCACTGCCTCAAATTAAGCACTTCTGTGCACACTTTCCGACAATGTATGGTATTGACTGAATAAGGGAGTTTGTCCAGGTTAAATTGCTCAATTCACAAGCTATTTTAAGCGTAAAGATATTCTTATCACCAGAAAAAGCTAGGTTTACATCTAGTAGGAATTTACAGGAGGCTATCGAGCAGGTGTAAAATCATGTAGCCCTGAGTATTTGTATGCCATGACTATAAACAATTGTTCAGTGATACCTGCCACGCAAAGGAGAGTTAATTAGGGGTTCCAACTTGTGTTTATCCCTATGAGTTTTTGAGCACTTACAAACTTCTGACTCTTTGAGCATTGGCAAGTGTCTTTATTACCCTTTCCCGGCCTGGAATTGGTTACAACTAGTGCCTGCAAAGGGTTGAACTAACTGTCTTGTCAGGGTTAAAAGGGAAAAAGAACATTCCCAAACCTCGTGGCAGTGTAGGGGAAGGGGTTTCTATGCTGAGAAAACGATCCAATGCATATATGCATTGGCTTTCGCCAGAGTAGACTTGTACTGTGCATACACTTCTGCATTGTAGGGATTCCAGCCTTGGAAACAGTTACAACTTTCCCCGTAGTATGATTGGAACACTGCAACTGGCTCAGCTTTTCAGATGTATTAGAGGGAATGTCTGGGAATTGCTATACTACAAAATTAAATTCAAGCGGTAGAGGACATTTCTCAACTTGACTTTGTTTTTTGTAATTCATGCCAAAAGTATTTACATTTGTGCTTGGCCCTTTGAATGAAGGAAATTTCTCTGCAGTACAGAACTCCCCTATACCCGAGCAGGGCTGAGGGAGCCTGGCAACATATTCCTTAGAGCTCTGTGAACCATTGAGCTGAAGAAAAAGCTTCAACAGGAAGAAGACACCTACTGTGTCCAGAGACGTACTGTGTCAGGCAGCCTTTAGATATATGTGGGGCCGTATGTAATACATTTCCTTTTGTTCAGGATTTGTGGAACTCCCATACTTATGACATTTACTGCCAGAAAATGGTGTCCTTTCAGGGATCTGCAACTTAAGTGTGCATTTTTCAGAGGTCCTACTGGATGGGTTTCTGAAGACCTGACAAAGTTTGATGGTCAAGGCACTTCCCATATCTGAGAGGTTATATTTTTAGGTCGAGCCTGGATATCTTTGTTCTTGTGTCGCTCGCAGCTGGTTCTTACGGATGAGTCCTCTCTCCGGGTCTCTGTAGTTCGTATGTTTGTTCTTCGTTCTGTAGAGATCCTGTGAGGTAGATTGCGTTGCGTGGTATCCTTATATGAGGCAGTTGCGTTTCTATGTTGTGCTTGTCTTCTTTGCATCGGGGTCTTCCTTCCCTTTTAGGCTACCTTACTGAGGTAGATATGTCTTAGGGTACTTTATTGAGGTAGGTGTGTACTCAGTCCCCCCTCCTGGGTTTTTTGTCCCCTCCTGTGCGTTCTCTTTACGAATCTACTCAGTTTCATTGTCTTGCGTGGCTCTTCTTTTTGATGATGTTGTAGACATTTCCATTTCTTGCGGTTCAGTTGTTGTCCGGTATCGCGCTAGTTCTGTAGGATCATCGAAGATTCTCGTTGATCCATTGTTGCTTACTCTGAACCTCTATGGGCCAACGAAAGAGTAGACAGTGTTTTTTTCCTTAACCTTTCTCTTTGCATCAGGAAGCCTTTTCTGATGTCATCTGTGGATTTTGAGTAGTCCTGCGTGAGTATGATCCTGTTTCCGCCCCATTGCAAGTTTGGGTTCTTTCTAGCAACTCCGAAGATGTCTTCTGTTTAATGTTAGCGCAAGGGTTTGCAGATTATTGGTCTTGGTGTTTGTCTATTGCTTTGTTTGTGCGCCGGCACTCTGTATGCTTTGTCCAGTTCAAAGGGGTTTTCGAATTTTAGATTTGTTATTTTAGGGATGAGGTCCTGCAGCATGGCTACGCATGACCCCGCCTTTTCTTCTTCTCCCTCCGGAATACCGAGTATTCTTACATTCCCTTTTCTATGTCGATCCTCAAAGTCAGCTGTTTGCCCTCTGTATGTCTGCAGTTGCTTTAGCCATATTTCCCATTGCCTTGCTCGCTAGCAGTGATTTGTCTTCGATGTTGCTCACTCTTTCCTCTACTGTCGATAGCTTGGTGTTGGCTGTATGGATGTCTGCTCTGCATGCCGCGACTTCTAGTTGTATGGCATCAGAGTTTTTTTACGTCGATTTTGCCAGCTCAATGACTTCGGCGAGTTTTTGGGATATATTGTCTAGCGGGCTGCCGATGTCTGATTTTTGTTTGAGGGGGGACTCTGGCATGCTCTCGCCTTTAGTCTTTTTTTGTAGCTGCGACGCCTTGTCCTCGCTGCCTGCCATTGCTCGGAGGCCTATTTTGACTTGTAGGATCTCGAATCTCCTGTCGTTGCTTAGCGGCGGTGGTAGACTGCTTTTCTTATGTTGGCTGTTTGTTCCCACCCCGCTTGGTGGAGGTTGCGTTTTTGTCCTAGAGCTTTTTTCTGTGTTGTTGCTTGTTGCTTCTTTTGTTCCTCCAGTCGTTTTTGCTCCTTATCTTGAGTTCTTTTTTCCCCCGTCGCGCTTCTTTGTGGTGACTCTTAGCCGTTTATTGCAGGTGTACTGCCGTTTGGTTCGTTCACAGTCGTTGGCCCGCTACCCCCTTCTCGCACTCCTTCACGTTGTCAAGGAGTTTGGTGTTTGAGATGGCCAATTTCATTGGCAATAGTTCCACTTTTGTGATGCGTGTAGCATCCTTGAAGTTCGCGATATAAATTTCTTGTGCTGCCGGCTTTTGATGTTTCCCGTTTGATGCGGCAACTTTATGGTCTCCACTTTCTTGGTCTGCTACAACTGTTGCTGTGGTGTTTGCTGTTCAAGGTGCCTAAGATCGTCGTCTTCACGGGGCGTAGTTTTTTTGCTTTCGTTACGCTCTCGCGGAACTCATGGCTGAGTTCGTAGTTTGTGGCTCCCGTGGTGCGCTTTTCCTGGCTCACCGAAACCTATTGCTCTTCCCCTTCGTGGGGTTGCGCTGATGTGATAGGTCACAACTCTCCCGTTATTGTTTTGCTCGCTGCTCTTGTTGTCTATTTCTTTGCTTTGAACTCTTTTTAAGATGGCCGCTCCAGTCACTCGCTTTCGTTTTCCCCTCTAAGCGCTCTCTGTGAAGATGGCCGCCTCTGCGCAATTTAGTTTCGGTTTCGTTCCGCCGCGCACTATGCCCAAGATGGTCCTTGCTGTCTTCACGGGCTCTGTTGAGGGAGGGGAGGGAGGGGGGTCACTCTCGCTTTTTGTTTTGTATTCTTTTTCTGACCCCCTCCTTGGTCGTTTTTGTTTGCTCGCCACACTCGTCTGTTTCTTTTGACTTGAGCTCGGTTAAGATGGTCGCCTCTGTCACTCGTTTTCCCCTCTAAGCACTCTCTCCCAGCTTGCTGGCCAGTGCAACCGCTGCCTTTTCGCTGGATTGGGCAGCACTGGTCCCGCGCTGGTGTGCCTTGTGTTTTGTGTTGTTTTTCATGTTGTTTTTCTGACCCCCTACTTGGACCGCCGGTACACCTCTGTTGTGTTGGTGAGCCCCTGTGAAGATGGCCGTCTCCGCCACCTTTAGTTTTGGTTTCATTCCGCCGCGCGCTGTGCCCAAGGTGGTCCCTGCTCCTCTTCGTGAGCTTCGTTTAGGGGGGGGTCGCTCTACTTCTTAGGGTGATCGGCGGCACTAACCTCGTTATCGCCTGGTTTGCCCGCTGTGCGAGGTTCTCGGTGCTTGCTGGGCAGAGTTTTCCTTAGACCCCTGCCGCCATCTTGTCTAGTCTGCTATTGTCGACCGGCTGCTTCTGATTTTGCTTCGTTTGGGTCGCTAGTTAGTGCTATCCGTGTGATGTTCTTATCATTCCGTGCAGGAATTGTTCCGATTCAGTTTTCTCTCTTTAGGTCTCGGAATGGCCCGTGTTGACGCGCTGGTAGTACTGGTTAAGTCCCGGGGTATAGAGGAGCTCCGGACTTGGTCTGCTCCTCGCATTGCCATCCAAGCACCCGACCACGATGAGTAACAAAGACACAAGGTTATATCCCTGAAGGTTAAAGGCCTGAATCACCCAATAAAGAGGAAGAAAATATTAGACTACCTGGCCAAAACAAAATGAGGTATCCTGTCATCAGAAGACGCAAATAAGATTAAAGCGAGATGGATAGGCCAGCTAGCCTGTTCCCCCGTGGTGGGAAAAAAGGGAGGAGTGATCACCTTGGTGAATACAAAGTCCAAAATAACAATAGAAAGAGTAGAACAGGATGACAAAGGTAGACTGCTGTACACTCAGCTCAAGAGGGGAGAAGAAACAATATCAGTCACCAACATTTATACTCCCAGCAGGATCGACTACATTCTCAACTCAGTCGCACACACACCTAATAGAACACACAGACATCGCAGCTAGTACGGTCTCTGATCACTCGTGCATTAGTCTACACCTAATGGACAGGCACAATGAAAACATTACCCGTAGATGGCGGTTCAACAACATAACAGCAAACACGGAAGACAAAGACACAATAGAGAGAGCAATCAGGAACTATATAACCGAGAACGACACGCCAGATACAGATCCCAAATGCCTGTGGGATGCCCTAAAAACAACCATCAGAGGGAGCCTGATAGAAATCAAAGCCAGAAGGGACAGAGAAGCAAAAGCACAACTAGACGCATTAGAAAAGGACATAAAAAGACTAGAAACCAAGCACATAGACAACATCTCAAACACAGAACTCCTTCTAGAACTTACAGGAAAGAAATACCAATTTAACAGAATCCTCAGTGAGAGGGAGGGACTATGGATACAAAAGTACAAACATATTAACCTCTGTGAGGCAAATAAGGCCGGGAAGACTCTAGCTACATACCTCAAACGCAAGCTGAGACAGCATTGCATATCCACCATCACCGACCAACTAAACAAAACACACACAGGCCACAAGGAAATCCTACATACCTTCAGAGAGTTCTACAAGGAGCTATACACAAAAGACGACAACATCGACATGGCTGGCACCACAGACTACCTAAAAAGACTGAACCTACCAAAGATTCTGAAAGAGGAGGCGAAAACACTAGGCCAAGATTTCAAAGAGACAGAGATAGAAATAGCCATAAACTCATTAAAAGACATCAAAGCACCGGGCCCAGATGGATACACAGCACCCTTTTACAAAAAGTTAAAGGAACTTCTCCTGCCAGTTCTGACCAAAATGTTCAACTACTGCGCTAAAGAAGGGTCAATAACAGAAACAATGGCACAAGCCAACATAAATGTGATACCAAAAGAGGGTAAAGACCAGCAATGGCCCAAAAACTACCGCCCCATATCACTAATTAACCTAGACTGCAAGATATAAGCAAAAGTTCTGGCCACAAGACTTAACAAAATACTACCCCAGCTACTTGGAAACACACAAGTAGGCTACATGAAGGCACGTATGTCGCACAACAACACGAGACTCCTTTGCCAAGTCATAGAATACGCCTCAAACGCACTAGGCCCGGCCGTCGCTATCACACTAGACGCCGTAAAGGCTTTTGACCGAGTTTCCTGGCACTTCCTGGAGAGCTGCATGCAAGAGTACAACTTAGGGGACGAGTATACTAAGAAAGTCATGGCACTATACAAAAAAATAAAGTGCAAATAGCCATAAACAGGGGCTCATCGGCCCGGTTCGAATTAGAAAGAGGTACGAGACAAGGTTGCCCGCTATCCCCTCTACTATTCCTACTAGCCCTAGAACATCTGATCACCGACACACTTGCAAATAGGGACATCGCAGGGATAACAATTAACAACACAACAGCCAAGATCGCTGCCTACGCCGACGACAATAGAAACATACGCCAAACATTCGGGCTACAACCTCAACAAAGACAAATCTGAGTGTATGCCACTCAACATACACACAACAAAGGAAGTTATAGGCAGCTCAGGCCTGGCATGGCAGCCAAAAGCAGTCCATTATCTGTGGATTCAATTTAAAAGAAACCTAAGAGACACCCTAGATCTGAACGAGATGCTCACGCTAAGGAAGATTAAAGAACTACTAGATACATGGTCACCAAAGTTCATCACCTGGTGGGGTAGAATAGACACCATCAAAAGGATGGTAACCCCTATAATCAACTACCTGGCGGACATGCTCCCCCTGACCGTAACAGAAGACTTACACAAAAAAATAGACCTAATGATCAACATTTATATGGAGAGATAAAAAAGCCAGATTAGGCCTTCGGAACCTGAGGTTGGGGAAAAAAATGGGGGGTCTCAATTTAGTGGACCTGAAAACGTTCCAACTTGCATTCATCACCAGGCAAGGGATTCATTGGATACTCCCTGCACAAAAATACACCCCAACATGGCTAGCCATAGAAAAAGCATTGTTGAACAATACAGAGCCACTCACACTGCTAACATCTAACAAACAAGCTCTCAACAATAACCCGATCCTAGCCCTATTGAAGGTAGACCGCAATCTGGAATTCAGCATCAAAAACTCACACTGGGAGTCACTCTGGTGTAACCCCAAGATCAAATACAGAAGGAAAACACTAGACATGAATACATGGAAGGAGCCGGGAATTCAGTTCCCAGCACAACTAGAAACGGAAGGAAAGCCATATACCTCTAACAACCTAAAAAATAAACACAAATTCCCAGATATAGAACTCTATAATTTCCTAGCTATCAAAACAGCCTTAACTAAATCAAAGCTACACAGACAAACTCCATCCATCTTCCAACTTATGGTAGACATAAACAAGACAGGGCACCAAGTCTAACACCTATACAAACTACTCCGACCCGCCAAATCCAAACTCAACACCAAAAAGTCGGCCTACTGGGAAGCCCAAACTAAAACCAAACTGACAGAACAGGAACTAGGGACACTGTAGGCGTCCCTGTCGAAGTATATGATATCACTGGTACTAGCAAAGACAAAATTTGGGCTACTCCACCAAGCTCACTGGACACCAGCGCGACTAGCTTCTATAGGCCTAAGTGACAGCGACACCTGCTGGAACTGCGGAATTGAGAAGGGAGACCTAGAACACCTCATCTTTAGCTGTACAAAAGTCAAACAGTTCTGGACACAGGTCCTAGACTTCACAAACAGAACATTGGGCTGCAGCCTTAGGCAAACATTCGCCACAATCATCACAGCACATATGACACCAGACGTCTCCACTCAAGAGGATAGGATTCTTCTTGACTTTCTCCTCACGTAAGCGGCAAAGATAGTACTGATTAACTAGAAGAACACCAGCAAGGCCAAATTCAAAGGATGCCTAAACTGGGTGATCTTCCTCAGAGGAGCAGACTAAACAACGCTCAGGAACACTCCTGGAAGACACCCCCACAGATAGATGTGGGTTAAGTCAGACACATTTTTAGACTCCTTCAAACCACCATAGACAAATATAGCTGAACCACGAGTAAGGATGTGTTTTTCTGTCAACAAGCAACTCCAGGGTTGTATGTTTTTAGGTTTCAACTAGACACCAGACAATGGGGACAGTATCTGTTACATATTACGTGTTACGTGTTTTCGAGTTCGTTGGGGCAAAATAAAACCGAACAGTCAAACTCATCAGATCGACCCAACGGGCAGACCTTCCAAGAACATCAAGTTTATATGTACGTTGTTAAATGTAAATTGTAAATACCAATAAAAAGATTTTTTTTAAAATAAAATAAAAAATTGATATTTGCATTGTGTATAGCCTGCCATCTGTATGACATCGCAGTACCTTTGTTAGACCAGGCTATGACGTTCCAAACTCTTCCATACCAGAGCAGAATCAGATTTAGTTTTGTGGCTCTGTGCCATCACTTAGATTGAGTTATTTTTTTTCTTACTTGGTAAACATCATGAATGTACTATGACTGGGACAAGATATACAATATTTTATCTCACATCATTTAAAACTTAAAAGTGATAATTTAATTCAGCCTTCAAATCTGATATTTTCAAGCTACAGATCAGAACAAATGCTGCCACCCGGCCAGTCTCATATACAAAACATTCCATGTACAAGAGCTGAGGCACACATGATAGGCTGTCATTTCTTTGTGTTCCCCAGACAGACCAAATGATGCCCTTTTGTAAATAACCCACCTCTGTGTGATCAGTCCAGTATGGTGTATAACTGTGAAAGATAACTTATAGTCCCTCCTTTATTAGTATCTGATATCGCAGATTCTCAGTCTGGTGAGCTGACACTACGTCCGTCTAGCTCCAATATAACAGAAGCTACACACTGAATGAAAAGGACATTTTCATAGAGTTGGTAATTGCTGAGGTCTGAACCACCTACAATATCACAAGCCTCTAGCTATTACTTACAGATTCCATTGGGTTTTGCTTTGATGGCCGTTAGATGAAACGCTTCAGTTTTTTGTCTTCCCTATCCGATTGTGATGTTACTGTGGGTAAGAAGGGGGTGCATCCAGAGAAGTGTGGTTGTGGGTAAGTGCCACTTTCCAATGGAACAGTGCCACTGGAGCCAAGCTACATCTGACTGATGAGCCCAAATCAGGGCAAAACCGGTCTTTGGTTGTTTGTGTCCTGGTTCAGAGGGGACCTAGCTTGGCAGTTTTGTCTGGACTGTTCCGATTAGATCAGGGTCCAGACTGATTTGCATATGGCTGGGTCTAATCTGAGGTGGCATGGTGGGCAAAAGAATGATGGGTTGGAATGCTATCCCGAGTGATTGCCACTGGTTAGATGAATTGATGAATTGCAAGCATTGCCCTATCAGTTTTTGTGTGTTTCTTGTAATGACCGTCATTGCAAAGGTTATGACCAAACATGGGTCCCTTACTCACTGTGCCACTGGAGCAAAAGTACAACCGACTGACAAGCCCCAGTCTGGGTGAAACTGGTCTTAAGTTGCTTGTGTTTCAGGTTCAGAGAAGACCTGGCTTGGCAGTTCAGTCTGGACTATTCCCCTTAGAGTATGGCCAAGCCTAATTTGCACATGACTGGTTCAAATCTAAGGTGGCATGGGGAGCAAAAGATTGATGGTTTGGAATGCTCCCTAAGTGATCATCAGTGGTTCGATACATTGCAAGCATTCTTCCCATCACCTTTTGTGTATTTCAAGCTGTATCTCTCTCCTCATCACCTCCCCCTCGAGCTTCTGCATCGTTTCCGCTCATTTCCTTCATTTTCTATCTGGGCGGGACCTTTGAGTACTGTTTTATATACGACCCATAGGGTCACCACTTGCTGCACTGCTTCCACGTTTTCTTCATAGTACAGAATAGTAACCCCCCTCAATTTATTCACCCATATTAACAGGCTTTCTATTTTCATCCATTCCTCACTTCAGCTGTAAATTATATGAGATTCCACTAACCATGAACTGAGTCCCCAGTATCTTGGTAAGTCAACCCCCCCTTCCCAGATCAACAGGTGGTCCAGTCTATAAAACGAGTGATGTCATAAGAGATAAGAGTATTGTGTCTCTTGGCCATGTTTCAAGTGCTATATGTCTAACTGGGCAAAATTTCAGGCAAATCTGGCTAGCGCTGTACTTTCCTTCCCCGGTTCTTTACCGCCCGTCGATTTGTCCTCTTCTGCATTCAGGACATCATTGAAATTGATATGCAATGATATGTGTCCAGGGTCTCAAGAATCAATGGGCACACCCTGTCAAGTACACTCCCTTGTAGTCTGGGGGGCTTAAACACTATTACGAATGACTCTCTTCCCCTGGTGCCTGTTACTACTGTGCATAGGTTGGGAGTGATTATTCCTTGTTAACTTAGTGGAATTGTTTTTCTCACCAGCACAGCTACTCCTCTTGAGCCCTTACTACATCTCGCATGGCATTACAGCTTGTAAACTATCATCCCCTTCCCCTTCGGTCCCCATCAAGTAGGCCTCGTGGAGGAGTATTCGGTCTTTCACACTCCCTGTTCTTTCCTGTGTCGCTAACCCCTTCACGGGCCGCAGCTCATCTCACAGATGTCTGTGCAAGTACCCTCCCCTCTTTAATTGTGTCAAGTCGGATGAACTCCCTCCCAACACAATGGGCTTTGAACTGCCTCCCCCCTCCCCCCTGCACTTTACACCTGCCACCACCCCCTTTTAACATAACGATTACAGTAAAGCGGAAAGAAGTAAAAACTTATTTTCCATTACCCTGAACCCCACTTGTTACTGGGCGTATGACACAGCAAAAGATGATCGTCAAATGTGTTCTGACAGGTTCCTGTTTTCCTGTTGAGAGGTTACAGGGCATGGTATTCTCTGCCTCAGGGCTGTCCCTGGCCGTCTCAGCATCAGCCACTCCCACCCCAGGTCGTACCTCATGGCTAGGTCAGCATGGTGTCAAAGTCAACATTACTTTCTTCTTTCCTAAGATCTGCCTCCGGTCATTTTACTTCCGTATCATCTTTGCAAGCATTAAAGAAGAAAGTGGCCTGCATCTGTTATTACATCCTTTCAGTTAGCAGGACAGTTTGTAGATGTTAGTTTTATCTGACCATACTAAAAAAGATGTGATTTTACTCTGTGTTTTACCTTAAATTTGATTCCATAACATACAATGCAATCTCCTTTACCAACTCTTTTTACAAATCCATTTGCCACCTAAACTAATGTCTGTGTATTTTACATTTACAAATACAGTCTTTAGATACCTATTTTTTTATACAAAAAATTGACCCTTACAGATAAATTGAATTGATGATTTTAGTTAACAATTGTTATCAGGTCGTGAAAGGCCAAGTTAAGTGCCAAATGGATAAGACAGTTCAGTTGTTTGTTACTTGGTGACTGTAATAAGCACTATTAATCTGCCACTTTATTTTGATTCCAGCTTTTCAGCTACAACATTGCTGCCGCAACCCTCTATATCACTGGTTTCATAACCTGTGCCGCCGCGGTCCAGTCAGCTTACACTCAGATTGATTACAACAAGAGAGCGGCTGCATCAGTAAGTACACAGCACAACGTCCAATCATGGTGTCCAGAAAAGCATGAACACACATTTGGGTGGCCTTTCCTGTATCAGGTACTTGGTTCCCAACACTACCTTGTTGCCCTTGTGATTGGAGGTCCCACCAATCAACAAAACACTTTATGCCTTTCGGCACCTTATATTCTGTTCCTAGGACCGTGGTTCCTTCGTCCCATTCTTAGTGGTAGATTTTTTAATACCCACCAGGACGGATTGTTCTTTCTCCAGCTTTTGTAGTACCCATTGATATGTTGCTCAGTATTGAACTTTATTACCCAAGCAATGAAACTGAGGAGGAAATATGCATTATAACCTAAGCAATGTGAGCATTTTGAATTTGGGGATTTTTGAGCTCCCAAGAAACCGACCTGTACCCAAACCGAAAGGGAGAGGGCAGAAGCTCTGCAAGCGGTGGCGGCGCGGATGCGGGGCAAGAGCCCCACCCCTGAGGCGGCAGCTCATTGGACGAAGGACACTGGGGACGTTGACTCTAACACATCCCGCAGTGACAGTGTGAGGATGCCGGTGGTGACACCACAGACAGCTGAGGAAGTTATCTGAGGCAGCCTAGACTTCAGACTAGTTTGAATCCTTGGGAGTTGCTGAACTACCAACGGCGGTCTCTGGTCCTGGACTACCATGATCTGGCGGGGCCGGCGTGCCCAGGACGGTCTGCGCATTAACCCTATGTTGCCTTCTGCTATTACTCTCCAATCCCCTTGAGAACCTTACTAGAGTAAGGCCTCACTAAGGGTCATGTTCCACACACTGTTTGGATGGCTGACCGTTGTCAGGCTGTCCTGGGCTTGGGGAGTTTAATGGGGGGGGGCGGGGTGTTTTGGTTGCTGTTTTTTTTGTTTGTTTGGTTGTTCGCAGAGGAGGGTGGTGGTGCATGCAATGGAACACGGGCGGTTGAGGGGTCCCCCTTATGTCACTGTGGAGAGGGTTCTTGTCGAAATGGCAGGTCCATGTAACACTGTGAGGTTCCTCACGTGGAACATCCTTGGTATTGGTACAATAGCCAAAAGCCATAACATATACTCCTACCTTTGGCGCAGGGGTGTGCACACAGCTTTCCTCCAGGAGACACATCTTAATAGAGGAGGCTGGGAGGGTACAGAAGAGGTGGCGGGGCAGGTTTTCTCGACCACCTTCGCAGCTGTCGACAGAGGGGTCTTGATGTGGGTGAAACCTGGGGTCTCCTTTACTCTTGATCGCACATGGCTGGATTCAGAGGGAATGTATGCCCTGCTTGTGGGCCGATTGGCAGGGCGGGAGGTGACCCTAGGCAATGTTTATGCTCCCAACCAGGACCACATCGGTTTTTTGGAGTCTTTCTCCACCTCTCTGGCCCAATCTCTAATAGGTTCTCTCATACTGGGGGGGCGACTTTAACTGTGTGGCGGATGTTACCTTTGAACGTTCGCACCCTCCCATGCCAGGGACCCAGCCGACACCGTACTGTTTCGGGCTTCCAGAATTGGATGTCCCATTGGGGCTTAGAAGACACCTGGAGACTGCAACATGCAAGGGATAGGAGTACTCCTTCTTCTCACTGGTTCACTAAGTCCATACAAGGCTTGACATGTTCCTCTGTTCCCCAGGCCTTCAACTGTTCAGTGTCTCATACAGAGTACCTGGAGTATAACCTGTCAGACCATAGCCCATTACCTATGCTACACCAACCGCTGGGTTGGCGCCCCCGATCCCTACTTGGAAATTTAACCAGTTTTAACTTGATGATGTCCCTTTCGGGTCCTCACTTGAAGCATTAGTTGAAGCCTACTTTCCTATTAATGCCAACACTGCCTCATCTCCACAGATAGAGTGTGAGGCATTTAAGGTTGTGGTACAAGGCCATTGCATGGCTCAAGCGTGTGAAACACAGGGAGGTTAATCGTGAACTTCTGGACTTGGAGGGGACTATCGCAGACTGGATAATTTGCAGGTATGGATGATGCGTCCCAGACGGCCTTACAAGAAGTGAGGGCGTGGTACAACCAAGTGCTGGGTAGATTGAGGTGTTACAACTATAAGGATTATTTAGACAAAGTGCAGAGTGAGGAAAGGAGGGTGGGTCGACTGTTAGCACGCTTAATTAAATTTGAGATGGGAAGTCCAAAGAATGCGGTAGTGCGAGATTACCGACTGCTTTCCATGCTGAATTTATAATTTAAGATCCTGAGTGAAGTGTTGGTGGGGAGGTTGCTTCCGCATGTGAAATCCCTGATTCACCCGTACCAAAATGGGTTTATCCCCACTCTTAGTACCTCTTCTAACCTCCGCAGGCTCTACTCCGTGCTCTATCACGCGGCTGCACTGGCTCTCCAGCAAGCAGCGGTTTTATCTGTCGATTTGGAGAAAGCGGTTGACACAGTGAGTTGGGGGTACCTGTTTGAGGTGATGCGTCGCATGGGCTTGGGGGTGACTGGGTGCGGTGGGTACAGCTTCTTTTTGCCTTGCATGCTATGAGGGTCGAGATGGGATGAACCATATCCATACTTTACAAAATCTCTTGTGGCTTCTGGGAGGGCTGCCCTCTTTCCCTGCTCCTGTTTGCCCTGGCTGTGGAGCCGCTGGCAGAGCAGTTCCGACTCAGTGGGCGTGGGTTGGGATTGACCTTGGGCGGGCATTGCCATCATGTTTCTTATATGCAGACAACTTGTTGTTGTACCTCACGGAGGCAGTTGAGGGGGGGGGGGCACTGTGACCTTACGAATCTTCCAGATACCCTCTGGGCACAGCATACATTTAAATACCTGGGTATACAAATCTTTCATGACCTGGATGATCTTAAGGATGGGAATCTGGGGAAGACGTTACATTCCCTTCGCTCTTATGCTCAGTTCTGGAGCTCGTTGCAATTGCCCATCATGCCCCGGATTACACTGTCCAAAATGCTTATGCTGCAGAAGTTGCTATATGTATTTGTGATACTCCCAGGTCTGATGCGGAAAAGCTGGTTTAGGCCTCTGCACGCACTCCTACTGCAACTGATTTGGGGTGACGGACGCCCAAGAGTGTCCGTGCGAATCCTACAGCACCCTATGTCGGAAGGCGGACTTGGGGTGCCAAATTTCTAACTTCATATGTTGCCCACCTAACTACAATGGTTGGCACAATGGGTGGAGGGAGTGAACGAGGAGGGAAAGTGTCTAATGGATCCGGTACCTAGTTGCGGGCTAGTGACGGCCTAAGCTCCTATTTCCAGCTTCGTCCTTCCCCTCCTGCTCCCTTTTGCAGTGCACTGTCTTCCAAGCGTGCCGACGATGCTGCAGCGGAAGGCAACTACCTGTAAAGTACTCCCCCCTTGATCCCTTTGGTTGGCCTGCCACACAGTGAACCTCAATCTGTATTCTTGGAGGCCCAACTGGCCAGATGGTCGGACGCCGGATTGGAGACAGTGGGGATTGTTACTTAGACAAGACTCTGATCCCTTTCGCAAGCCTGATGGAAGATAGTGAACTCCCCCAGGGCCAGTTCCTGTGCTGTGAAGCGTTGACACACACGTTTGCGCAACTATGAGGCCCAGCAAAGGAGGAACTAGATACACACATTGTCCTACATGCTTTATTCACTCTTGGTACAGAGGGGCACCTCGTGAAATGGCTCAATACCACCTTAGTGGAGGGCTCCACTGGCCCTCTAGATAGATTACGGGCGCGCTGGGATCGATGGGGGTAGAGTCCTTACTGACTCAGGGTGGCGTAAAGTTTTGCGATACTCTGGGAACGTTTCCAGGAACACCCGACTGAAATATATTCAACTTAACTATACGCATATGACTTATATGACACCACATCGGCTTAATATGACATATGGAGGGGAGGTGAGACAATGCCCTAGGTGCGCATACCCTGATGCTGACTTTGGCAATATGACTTGGGATTGCCTGAGTGGGAATATCGTTGTAGATGTGATGACTTTTGCGACTTGGACAATAATTTCAAAGAGGTACTTATTGTGCTTCTTTGCAGAATCTGTTTGGGATTTGAATTGTAGACTTTGTCCTTGCAGATGTTTTTTGCACTTTCTACTGACTTGCAGATTATGTAATAGATTCTGGGAGCAGTTTTGACACCACCCTCTTTTAAGTTCTCAATGTTGTCTGCATTACTATGGTCTGTGATTCACTGGCTGATGAGTTTGTCTTCTTGACGTGAGTCGACTCATCAATAATGCTATAATGTAGGACCTATTCACAAAGTCATTTTAGAGAACGTAACCTAGTACCCCTGTAGGACTCTTTTGCTTACTATTAACTGCCTTATATATTCAATGAAAAAAACAAAAGTTAAAGCATAGTTATAGTTAGGAAAATTTCTAGCAAGTTTAAACTACACAAACTTTAATAATATTAAGTAGCGCACCTCGTTACACCCTTTTCAGCTCGCTAACCAGACAACACTAACTAGCCACTCTACCATGCACTGTGTTGTTATAATGACATATGAGAAGTTATAAATGTTGTTATTAATGCTATCATTTCACATGCTATAAGTGATGAAATATGCAAGGGTATTAACAATGCATGGAAAAGGCATGAGTTATAGTTGATTTAGTGTGGCGAGGTAAGGACTTGTAGTCTTTTGGAGTTGGCACTTAAATTATACATTGAAATAATAATTATGACTTTACCATTTTTAGTGTTTGTGTATTTTAAGTTGGGTTTGTACTGAAAGAATACAGAAGGTATTTTTAACTATAACTTATCCATAACCTGTGTTTTTGTCATTGCATGTTAATGGTTTTTGTTTTTTAATAAAAATGTGTTTCAAATCGCAGTGTGGAGTGTTAATGATTGGCGTGTCATAAAGTGGAGTGTAGTACAGTACAATGAAGGGGAGTTGTTGAGTCTAGTGTCATAGAGTGGAGTATTGTAGAGTGTAATAGAATAGAGTGAAGTGCCGTAACTAAAAGCAGAGTAAAGTGTTAAAAAGTGGAGTGGTGTGTCTTATCGTGGAGTTGAGTATTGTAAAGTGAAGCTGCATGTTGTACAGCGCAGAGGCATGTCGAACACTATAGCTGAGTGTTGTACAGTGGAGTGATGTCGGCTGGAGTGTCATGAAGTGGAGTTGAGTATCATCTAGTAGATTGTCGTACAGTGGCAAAGAGTGTAACAGAGTGTCGTATATATAGTTCAGTGTTGTCGGGTGTAGTGTTATGGAGAGTCTTGCACTGTGTAGTGAAGTATCATTTTTTGCGAGAACACAGTGCATGGTAGAGTGGCGAGTTATAGTTGGTGTTGTCTGGAGCAAGCTTAAAATAGAGTTTAGCGAGGCCCCTACTTATAACAATTTGAAGGTGGTGGCTACATTGTAAATGAAAGTTATAACTATAAGTTTAGACTTTTTAAAGTGTGTGTAATTTAAACTTGGTTTCTATATGGTCACCTTCTATTTTTTGCTCCAATGCTGATGGTTTTAACTCTGGAAGTGCACTGTAGCCTGCTGCCTAGGTCCCAGTGCCAGTGCTCTCTCCCTAAAACTTACACATGTGATTTGACAACCTCAATTGGCAAGGACTTTAACCCCCCTATAAATCCCTAATATGTGGTACCAGGGATACCCATGGCATGGGTTTTAAAGGGGTTACCATGGCCTGAAGCACTGTTTGCGCCACCCTGAGTGACACAGGTAAATTCATGAAAGCAGTATTGCTATAACTCGACTTTGCATGTGTGGCAGAGTCAATGCAATTTTTTTTAATATATGCCAGTCACCCCTAAGGAGCCAAGGAGGCATGGTGCATTATATTAAAAGGTGTGGACATGGAAGTTCAAGATTATATGTCCCTATTTGGCCTTTTCCATTAAAGGCTACTACAAGTGATCAGCGGTTCATAGGATAACATTGGCTGGCACCCGGGCAAAATAGAATTCACCAGCTCCATTATGGGACCGCCAAAATATTTCATGTTTGGTATCAAACAATGTGCTTATCACCCCTGACACAATTCTAGTGTTGAGTAGAGGATGCCCACCTGGGTGCTCCATCCTTTTCTGTGCTCTGGCAGCCTGCCTCCAGCTGCTGCCACCAAGACAGGAATCGAATCCCCTACTAGGAGGTGTGAACCCTCCCAGGAGTCAAAAACAATGGGCTGGGTGGGATGGAGGTCACACCTCCCTCCCAAACAGGATGGCTAGTAAAGTGGCACATCAAGGCAGTGAGCTTCAAAGCCTTCACTGCCTGTGATATGCAACCAGGCTACCTTCAAAAGGAGGATACAGCCTCCCATCTGCCTGGGCACATTTGCACGCAGTCAGGTGGGAAAATTAGGTATTCAGGAGGTGTAGATCCCCAGAAGGCTAGCAAAAGTTCTAGGGTCAGCTACCTGGTCTGTACTGCTAAGCAAGGTTTCTGCCATTTTTAAAAGTGGCAGACTAGAGGGTTCTCAGTAGAAGATGTGACATACCCTCCACCAGATGTGGTCACCTCCGGGGTGGATTAGCCACTGGGGCTAATAGCCCTTTGGGTACTTGAACCCACACCCCTAAATCTAGGATTAAAGGGCTACTCCTGGCACCAGAACCTCAGTTCTGCTCTGGCTTGCAACAAAGGACAAAGAAGAGACCTCTGTCTGTGACAACAGGATGTGCACAATGCAAAGGCATGATACTCTGTCCTTATGACAACCTTCCTGGAACTGCACGACTGCGGCTCATCCCGGACCAAAGACTGGTTTTCTAGATTCTCGTGGCTTGGTCTTGGGACCTGGATCACCTTTACCCTCCTTGGGGTCCACGCAACTCGACCTGCAAGTGACTGATTGTCACCAGTGGTTTTTTCTTTAACCGCAATGCTAATGTTTTGCAGTGAATTATTATTGCTTCTAAAATCCATATCTCCGGTCTTACTTATCTGATCTACTACATTTTGGTGTCTAAATATACATTAAAATCGACTTTATTTTTATAAATTGGTATCTGATTTCTTTCGAAGTACTTATTGTCCATGTTGGTACTCTAAAATGCTTGAAACATGTTCCTCTAGTAAAGCCTGACTGCTGTTTGCCACGCTACCAGGACTGAGCTAAGGATTTATTATTGTAAAGCAAAGGACCATCCTTGGGGTATTGTGAGAGTATCGCTTGGTGAAACCTAACCGGCATCGCCATATAATACTCCACCTTCCTACAGTTTGTATAGGGAAAATAAGTTTTCCTAACTATAACAAAGCTTTAACCTTTGTTTTTTTCATTTAATTTCTGTTTTTTTCATATTTTAAATAAAAATGTGTATCAAATCGTAAACTCCAGTGTTGCAAGTGGAGAGCTGGTTTGTGTAGAATCATACAGAATAGTAGAGGAGAGTGTTGCAAATTCTGGTGTCAAAGACTGGACTGTTGCAGATTGGAATCGAGTGGAGGCCATATAGTGAAGTGGAGAATCGTAGAGCGAAGCTGAGTGGTGTGTCATTGAGTGTCATACAGTGTAGTACAATGGTGTTGATTGGATAGGCACAAGTGGATTTGAGTGCCATACAGGGGCATAAAGTGTAGAACAGTGTTGTAGAGTGAAGTTGCATGCAGTGGAGTAGAGTGTCAGACAGTAGAGCGGCATAGAGAAGAGTATAATACAGTGGCCTAGAGTGGGATAAAGTGTAGAGTGGAATAAAGTGGAGTGGAGTACACTGGAGTCAGATAGTGCAGAGTGGAGAAAAGTGTCCGAGTGTAGTGGCATGTCATAGACTATAGTGGTGTGAAAAGCAGTAGAGTTGAGTGGTGCAGCATACAGGCCAATAAAGTGTCATAAATTGGAGTACTGTATTGTACAGTAGAATGTAGAGAGGCATTGTGCAGTATTGGAACGTGATGTAGACTACAGTACAGTAGAGTAGAGTGGTGTTAAGTCTAGTTGATATTTTTGTAGTGGTGACCAGTACAGTGTTGTAGAGTGTAGTACACTGGATTGGCAGACAGTATTATAGAGTACAATTACATTGAGTGATTTACAGTGGAGTAGTGAGGTAGAGTAGAGTACTGTGTCCCGAGTAGAGTGGAGTAAAATGAGGTGCAGTGGCATACAAAGTTGCATACAGTGTCTTATAGTGGACTAGAGTATAATAGTAGAGTGTTGTATAGTGGCATACATGTTGTAGTGGTACAGTGTTGTCTCAAAGAAAATGAGGGGGGCTCCTTTATCACCAAAGGAGTAGGGCACCAAATGGACCTTAGCCAAGAGAAAATCCCCTTTGGGCAACTTCAATTAACCTAACTGTAAGCATTCAAACACAAAACCATATCACCAGAACGTAACACCACCACTATCAAAGGCCAAGTGCTAGAAAAATACAAATATTTTATAAAAAATAACCAACCATGTGGTCACACATACAAAATATTTTCCATAGAACATTAAAATAATTAAAAAACAATGTATGACAGTACAGTGTTGTGCAGTGGAATGAAGGAATAAAGACAGGAGTGAAGTGTCGGAGAGTGGCATACATGGTAGAGTATTGTAGAGTGGAGATGCATAAAGTACAGCAGTGTGTGAAACAGAGGAGTTGCATCGAGTGGAATATTGTCTAGTAGCATACAGTGAGGTAATGTCTCGTACAGTGGAGTGAAGTGGTGTAAAACAGTGTGGAGTAAAACACAGTAGAGTGTACTGGTGTGTCATAAAGTAGTGTGACATGGAGTGTACTTGGGCAGCATAGGGAGTAACCTGTTATAAAGTGGAGCAGGGTCCCATACTGTAGTATGGAGTGCTGTCATATAGAAAAGTGTTGTATAGTGGAATAGAGTGTTGTACATTGGAGTACAGGCATCAAGTGAAGTGTAGAGTTGCAAAGTGGAGTATATGAAGATAGAGTGGAGTAGAATGTTGTAGAGTGCCATGAAGTGTAGCATACTTTTACAGAGTGGAGTTATATAGAGTACAGGAGAGTGTCATACAATGGAGGGGTGTAGAGTGGATTACCATAAAGTAGAGTACCGTATAGGAGAATAGTGTACAGTTTAATGTAGAACAGTGGAGTGGCATAGAGTAGAATAGTGTAGAGTTGAGTATTGTGCAGTGGTGCAGGTTAGATTCGAGTAGGGTACAGTTGATTACCATCGTTTGTGATGGCATAGGCTTAAGTGGCATAGCTTAGAGACGAGGAAACTGTTATAAATACGAGCTACGTCTCATACAGTAGAATTTAGTGCTGTGTAGTGCTGTGTCATACAGTGTTGAAAATGTCGTAGAGTGTGCAAATTTGGACAGTGGGGTGTACAGGGTTAGAGTCAAGTGGTGGATAATAGAGAGGCACATAGTGTAGAAGAGGTTTGTAGAGTAGAGTTATATAGAGTGGAGAAGAATTCACTGGAGTGGCATAGAGTACCGTACAGTGGAGCGGCATAAAGTGGAATAGCGTAGAGTGGAGTAGCGTACAGTAGCTTACAGTGGAGTGCCATAAAATGGAATAGTGTTGGATGGAGTAGCGAGACTGGAATGGCGTGCAATGGAGTGGCGTAGAGTGTACTAGTGTATAGTGTAGTAGCGTACAGTGGAGTGGTGCAAAGTGTAATAGCGTATAGTGGAGTAGCGCACAGCGCAGTGGTGAAGGGGTGTAGACCAGAGTGGCGTACACTGGAATTGGGTATAGTGTAAAAGCATTAAGTGGATGTGTCCCGTGGAATAGCGTAGAATGGAGTGGGCTAGGGTAGAGTGCCATACACTAGAGTGGTGTAGAGTGGAGTAACCTACAGTGGAGTGGCACAGTGAAATAGCATACAGTGGTATGGTGTAGAGTGGATTAGCATATACTGGAGTACCATATAGCAGAGTGGCATACAGTGGAGTGACAGAAATTGAAAAGGCGTAGAGTAGAGTTGCATACTGTGTAATAGTATAGAATGGACTGTTATAGAGTGGAATTGTGTACAGTGTAATTGCGGAGAGTGTAGTGGCATGGCGTAGAGATGAATGTTCTACAGTGGAGTGGCATAGATTGTAATAGTGTATAGTGGAGTAGCATACAGTGGAGTGGCGTACATTGGAGTGGGGTCCAATCAAATAGTGTAGAATAAGATGACATAGAATGGAGAGCCAAACACTGGAGTGGCGTGGCTTACAGTAGAGTACCATACAATGTATTAACATGTAGTGGCGTGTTGTAGAGTGGATTAGAATACAGTGGAATAGACTAGAGTGTCATGGCATACAGCAGAATGGCGTAGAGTGAAATGGCGTATAGTGGCATTGTGTTCAGCGTAATAATGCAGAGTGGAATAGCACATAGTGGAGTGTCATACAGATGTATGTGATATTTAGGAGCAATGTAGATTATGGTGAGCAAAGTCACACAAAACATTGAATTGCTCTGCCTTGCTTTTCTCCAGATTTACCAATCAACACAGGGCCACCATGCATAGTGACCTTGCGTTCCTTTGTAATTCTGACTTAAGTTCTTTATTGCCCATGTGACACATGAGTGATGCAAGGGTACCGTAATCCAATAATACTGCTAGTCCTTAGTTCTAATTTGGGCCATGGTATCGCGTGATAACTTTGCAGTATACCTTGGTACAGGGCAATGGCAAGCCACTATATAATTGGGTAATTGTTATTTTTAGAGAATGAAAAGGCAGCCATACTGCTTTTACTACACTTTGGCTGTGTTCAGTTTTAGGGCCTTAGATATAGGTGAGTAGTAGGTCCCTACCTATAACTGCTTTGTTAAAGTGGTAATATGTAGAGAATGTATTTATATATTATTATATTTTTAAATTTGCTTACGGCCATGCATTGGTAGAAAACACATTTTGGGACCACTCCTTTTTATTTTTGCACCTGCTTAACGGTACTCCACACAAATTTACATAATCTCAAAATGTAGATAATGCTATAGGTCTAGAAAGTTTAGTGGTGATTCGTCAAATGGGTGGAAAGTTATAAGGAGCTGAAATCCAAGGAATTCTGATCTTTGGGAATTCTAACTATAACTACAGAGTGGCAATCAGATTTAATGTGATTTCTTTATTTTTCACTAGTTTAGTTGGTGTGTATTTATTTATTGGTTTACATAATCATGTGACCATAAATGTGTCTTTTAGTTTTTCTTTTAGTAATTTTGAAACTTTACATATGCAGTCTAGTTGGCTTTGTGCTTTCTTGATACATTTAGTAGGATTGTGCTACATATGAAGCCCAACGTGAAGGAAAGCCAATCATTTTTTTCCTAATGGCCAATTATCATTTTTCCTATGTTAGCCTAACTGTGCTCGATCCAGGCCTCATTTGTTTTGGGCATGTTACTATCTAATCACGTTTATCTTTGTGCCACATTGTATTTTCACACAGAACTTGCAGCTGTTTTTACGTTCTGTTCTTTCTTGGGATTTAGTCTGAAAACAGCAGACAAGGTCAATCAACTATGTCCCCTGCTATTTCGTTCTGGTCAGGCACTAGAACCTAGACACAACACATGTGTGCAGCTGTTGTTTGTGAGCATAAGCACCTAGTTATATAGGTATGCACATTAATGTAACATACGGAGAGAGACTTTCCGAGAGGAGATCACGGCTGAACCCAAGGTGTAGAATATCCAACTGTGAATGCTATGGTATGGGGTCTGCTACTAATCCAAGAGATTTTTGTTGTATAATCATTCCACTTCTGTAGAAGGGAAGGGGGTTAGGCTTGTCTGTGTTATAATATGATAGGGCTTTTCATAATATATGGTTTACTGATTATGCTAACTGTATTTTTGTTAGGCATTTTTTTCTAATTGTGGCATGAATACTGCATTCTAGAGCTGAATAGTTTAAATAAACATTTCAAACTTCCTTTGTGCCTCTGTTATATTTTTATTGTGGATGAGATTGAGAGCAAAAATGGGTGTCCTGTTATCGCGATCCCTAAGAGAGTTGGGAGTGTTATGTTCCTCATTGTCAAGTCACTTACTCTGGATATGGTTTGGAGGCAGGTGAGACACTATAGCTAGTCATACTCGGGCCCATGGGTACTGAGGTAGTATGGGGACTCAGTTCCTGACTACGGATGTTCTGAGATCCCAAGCATAGTTCTGCTCCCTGCAACACATCCATCCAACTTTATCTGCAGTTATCTTGCCATATATTAGCAGAACACCAACATTCAATGGCATACATTACCTTTGCTTATCTTTTCATGCTAGAGTATCTTGATTCTTGATTGCTGCCGGTTGGAACTGAAGCTTATTGTTTTTTCCACATGATGCATTTGCTCGCCGATTGGCTTTCCAGCCTGGTTATGTGACTTATGTACCTATAGTGAAAAGCATGTGCTACTTGACTAGTGACATGCGTATAGTCAATATTATAAATGTATGTCAAAGCATAAGTAGGAACTGTCATTATAGGTACAACCTCTGTGCAGGTGTCGCACACTTGAATAGGCTACGCCCATGTTGAACAAAAACAAAAAAGTAAATTGAAAAAAAATGTAAGTAACTAGCATCAAGTTGTCTTGACATGCGGCACACAGTGTATGATGATGAATATTGAAACCATTAAAATGCCACTAATTCTTCTTGCCCTCTTTTCAATTTCAGTTCTTTGCCTGCCTCGTGATGCTTGGCTACGGCGCAAGTTCTTTCTTCAGCTTCCAAACTTGGAGGGGCGTTCCCACCAATGCAGCCACTAATCAGGCAGCGGGAACTCCAAATGCCTGAAATGTCTTCACTTGTCCTAAAACCAACATGAAGAACTATTTCTTGGTCAAGAATGGAATAAAATCTAGATGATATCGTAGACATAGCAATGATCTTGAAACGTGTTGGTAGACCCTGCATACACACAACAGAGAATCAACAACTGCAACTCAAAGCGAGAATGTCCCACTTGAAGTTCCAACGATCCAGCAGCACTTGCCTCCACGGCATGGTGTCCATCAAGAATTTTTTCTCTGCTTTGACTAATCACATCCACCAGTATTCAAACACTGCTGTTTACATTGAAGATCAGCTAAAGGCATTGTCTAGCATCATCCGTTGCACATTAGTGATTTTATACTGACCAACAGTGGCCTCCCTGTCTCCTCGTAGAGACCAATATCAAACCTATGCAAATCAAACAGATGTTATGACTGAAATGACTAGGAAATAATGCTGTCGAATCTGTTTCTAGAAGTAAATATTCCATCTTAGATTTAATAAACCATTAAACCGCACATAAAATTAATGTGATGTGATCCTAACACCGCACTCAATTTCATTCTTTTCAGAAGAGATATTGACAATTTGGAATGCAAAGTAGTCAACAGAGTGTAGTAATTTGTTTTCATTAGGTATTTGGAGGAGGAATATAACATTTAGGCGGAATATTGTGCTTATATAAATTTTCATGATACATATGTATTTAAATAAAATACCTACACAACAAGCAACCTACTACTTGAGGCAATTATAAGCATCTGTATTTAGTATAGAGCCTAATTCTTTTTACATTTCTGCCACACGTTCCTGTAGCTGTGATTGAACCCTTATTTCTCGAGCAGTGCTTCTACACCTCTTAAGGATGTTCATTCAGCAGCTTCCTCTATCAAGGGTAATCAGAATAAATGATGTACAGTAAATGCGGCGACTTTTTTTTTGCAGATTTATATAGCGCAAACTAAACCCGAAGGCTTTACATCAGCACCAGTTACGTTACACAAGGACACATGCATTTTATTTTTTATTTTTGGTAGGTACGGGGAGATTAAGTGAAATCCTTGGATTCCCAGCTTCAAATTTGGCAGCTCTAGCCGTGAGACCACATCATCTCCCCTTCTTTCTTGGAGTAATGGCAACAGAAGCGTGACCAAGGTGAAATCTCCTTATAACAGGGTTTCCCAAACTTTGGGTTGGGACCCACTGTTGAGTCGCGAGCCGATTTTTGGTAGTTCGCAAAAGTCCAAGTAATAAACAAAGATGCCTTAGAATTCTGTATTTATATTGTCACAATTTCTGCGCTTGAAAAACAGAGGTCAAATGTCAGGCTATGTCTTCTGGCAAATTGCTGCTAATGTTTTTTAACATGGGGACTGGTGTTTACAAATTACTCTCACTTTGCAGTGAGAAAATGAAAATTTAAAATGAATTATGCTACAATCTTGCCGGCGTACATGAAGTGTGAAAGGATAGGCTGTAGAAGGTCACTTTTTCCTAACACAACAAATTGAAAATACCTGTAAATGAATTGAACACATTCAGCAGTTAGAAAATCAAAAATGAAGCACAATTGTTTTGTAATTCTGAAGTATGATGGAAAGAAAGATTTTAATAGGATCAGAACAAATCAAGATGCTTTTTTTGGTGATGCACAAATAATAAACACTCACTGAAACCCGATTTCCACACATTGTTTGTGTGCAACATAGTTTTATCATTAAATGTCTGGGCACATTTAGTGTCCATTTCAATGGAAAATATGCAGCCTGTAAATTACAATGTGCTACCATACAATGATTTAGTTACTTTAAATCAATCGCCCCCTTCCTGTCTATGTAAGTTAGGTGGGTTGCGAAGGATTGTCGTACTAAAAAGTGGGTCTTGGTTCTGTAGTGTTTGGGAAGCACTGCATTATAATGTTTCCAAAAACTACCGCTTCTATTTCTTAGGAGAAGTAAAGTAGACATTGCAGCAGGGTACATTTCCACAAGGTCCTGTAAGATTTTACCAACAGCATAGTGAGGAATACATGATGCACACCACATGAATTATATTGTGCTGTGAGAAGGAAGTTCACTTCTATATCTTTCTTTAAAGTAGCGATCATTCCAATGTCCTAATGATGTTTCACCAAAGTAATTTTTATTTTTTAATGTTTTTACAAACCTAATTTTGTGTCATTTTTTCTACCATGGACTGTATTTGCATCTATTGTGACATTTGTGACTGGTTGCCCTACCATGGACACTTTCACTTTAGATAGTTTGCATTAAACCTGTCAATTACCTATTTAATAACTATTTCCAAAATATAAGTTACACTATGGCACCCAATTTTAAAGGATAAAGTAAACTTTATGGCAAATCTGCTATTGGTAATCCAAGATTCTGCCCCATTTCCAACTACAGGGTCCCCTGAAATGGGTTGTTGTCACCAAAAAATGATTCTCTAAAGCTTGCATAAACACTGTGAGCAGCTAACATCACGCTTGCAAATATATGAGGCAAGCAGCCTTGTGCCCAGGCACAACAGTGGTGAGCCCATACCAAGGAACAATTGCAGATGGCTTGGGGAGTGGGCACTGAGATTAGAATAGACCCTTAGATCAAGAATAATAGTATTACCATAGAGATAATATTATTCTGACCCTCTGTCCTAGTTCTCGACTTTTCTCAGGTAATAGTGAAATTTCACAGCAAAAGGAAGGAAATAAGAAAGATAAAATATAGTATCAGGGAATGTACGGATTATGAGAAAATAGATCACTTAAAACTTATTGATCACCTCTTGCATTAGTCTCAGATGATGCATGGAGACCATAGTGCCTGTTTAATGTGTGTGCAGCTATGTTGATGATGCAAGTCTGGAATTGCTGCTGAAGCCACTTTGACTTTGCTAGAGTGAGTACTGATGCTAAGGGCCTTTACAAGAGATTGGAACGTTTGATGCATACTTAGCTATGACTGATAGAAGATAGATCCTCATGACAAATCCTTTTCTAAATAGATCCTTCTCCCACTCATTCATGTCAAAGATGATGTAAAGTATCTTTAATCATTCATTTTAATGATAATCCTACCTCAAACTCTTCATTTAGACCAAACTATGCCACCTGTTATTTAATAATGCATCTGTATTCTCTTTGCCTGATTTGGAATTCTCTTTTTTGACCTTGGATCGATGCATTGTCCTAATAGGTTTAAACTCTGTTTGGTTAGAAGGATGAAAAGTATAATGCTGTGCAAGGTGTGATTCAGAATAATTATTTTGCAAAGCTCTTGCGTGTTCGGGAATTCACGTATAATTTTCAGCATAAACATTCAATCAAATGCACTACACATTTCTTATCACAGTTATGTTTTTTTGGTATCATGTAGAGACCTGCCACATTTGTTTCTGTCAGAGTAGTTCTTGCATGTAAAGAAAGCCTGTTATAGGTGTATGATGTCAAGCATCTGAAGCAGGTTTCTTGGGTTGTGCTTGCAAACTTAACATGCCTTTAAGATGTCCTATTAATTTAAATGTAATTAATGGCAATCAGTAAGCACCTAATTTAAACCTTCATCATTCTAAAAAATGTTCCAGTGGTACTGAAATATTTTTAATCAGTCATTCTCTCTGGTGACATGCTGTGTAATAACACCTAGGCCTCCTACTTTCTGATTGTTGGTGATGTCCTCTGCTAGGTAGGCCACACTAATTGATTTTTTTGCACATTTATTGTATATAAATTCAAAACACAGGTGTAAAAACCGACATTTAAGATGCCCATGTCTGGACAAAACAGTGTGATTGTAGACCAATGCTTGTAATGAAGAAGCATCTGAGCCTAGAGTAAACTCATTGGGATCTTCTTGACATGGGCTGAGGAAGGGAAAGCAGAACTTGACTTGTCTCCTCGGCCAAAGAAAGAGGTACCAACTGGCTTACATTAGAAATAAATGCTAGCTTTTGAAGTGTCGCGTTCGGTGCAGGTAACAGCGGTGGGGCCGGGTGGGGGTGTGGGGGGGGGGGGGGATTTCGAGGGACGATGCAGAGGTAAAATTAATTTTTTTTTTCCCCCGGCATCGTCCCTTGAAAATCCCCTCTCAAGCGGCCCACCGCTGTTATCTGCACGGACCGCGGCTAGTACGCTGGAAGTCTGCGATCTATTACTGTCTACGCAGGGCGTAGTGATATGTTTGTCTATCTTCATACGTTGTACCATTTCTGCACCCTATCCGTTGACAATTTGGATCATGTTGTACTGACCTTGTTCATGGCTGAAAATATCTGGTGACTCCTTGAGAAGCCCGTATTTATAGTGCGAGTGGATGTGTCAGTTGGAATCCTGGACATCTGCAGTTTTTTACCTGTTGCCTATTAACTAGCATCAGAATTAACTTCTGTGGCTCTCAACTATTTTCTAGACAGCCTATGGATCAAACTTGTGGCACTAGTAAAAACCATAAAATACCACAATAGGAAATCCTAACAATGCACTCTGTTGGGTTTCTTCCGATCTTTCATGTCAAGTCAAGTCATAGAATTTGTATAGCGCACTACATACCCAGAGGGTTTCAAGGCGCTTAGGAAGGGGAGGAGGATTACTTGTAAAATATCCACGTTTTAAGTTGCTTTCTGAATGCTAGGTGGTTCTGGGTAAGGCGAAGGTAAGCGGGGAGTGAGTTCCATGTTTTAGCAGCCAGGTATGAAAAGGATCTGCCTCCCATGGTGGTCTTGTTGATGCGAGGTACAGTGGCGAGGGCTTGGCTGGAAGAACGTAGTTGGCGGGAGGGGGTGTAGAAGGACAGTCGTGAGTTGAGGCATTCTGGACCGATGTCGTAGAGTGATTTGTGTGCATGGGTAAGCAGTCGGAAAGTGATCCTCTTATTGACGGGTAGCCAGTGGAGGTCTTTAAGGTGACCAGAGATGTGTTTGTTGCGTGGGATGTCTAATATGAGTCTGGCTGAGGCGTTTTGGATTCGTTGGAGTTTCTTCTGGAGTTTTGCGGTAGTACCTGCGTAGAGGGTGTTTCCGTAGTCCAGTCGGCTCGTGATCAGAGCGTGGGTGACTGTTTTTCTTGTGTCGGAGGGGATCCAGCGAAATGTTTTTCTGAGCATGCGAAGAATGTTGAAGCAGGAAGAGGATACGGCGCTGACTTGTCTGTTCATTGAGAGTGAAGAATCCAGGATGACGCCTAGGTTCCGTGCGTGGTCTGTCGGGATGGGTGCTTTTCCGAGGGCTTCCGTCCACCAGGAGTCGTCCCATGCAGAGGGGGATGTACCTAAGATGAGGACTTCTGTTTTGTCTGAGTTCAGTTTCAGACGGCTTTGTTTCATCCATTCGGCAACTTCTTTCATTCTTTCGTGTAGGTTAGTTTTGGCGGTGCTGGGGTCATTGGTGAGAGAAAGGATCAGTTGAGTGTCATCCGCGTAAGAGATGATGTTGAGGTTGTGTTGGCGTGCGATGGCCGCGAGGGGGCTCATGTATACGTTGAAGAGGGTGGGGCTGAGTGAGGATCCTTGTGGTACGCCGCAGATCACTTCAGAGGCCTCGGACTTGAATGGTGGAAGGCGGACTCTCTGGGTTCTTCCGGTGAGGAACGAGGTGATCCATTCAAGTGCTTTTCCTTGGATTCCGATGTTATTGAGGCGTTGTAAAAGGGTTTTGTGGCAGACTTTGTCGAATGCTGCAGAGAGGTCAAGGAGGATGAGGGCGACTGTGTCTCCATTGTCCAGTAGAGTTCGAATGTCGTCTGTTGCTGCGATGAGGGCGGTCTCAGTGCTGTGTTTAGCTTGGAAGCCAGATTGTGAGGGGTCGAGGGATTTGTTGGCTTCGAGGAAGGCGGCGAGCTGGTTGTTGACAGCTTTCTCGATGACTTTGGCCGGGAATGGAAGAAGCGAGATGGGGCGGTAATTTTTGAGTTCGGTGGGGTCCGCTGTGGGTTTTTTCAGAAGGGCGGTGAGTTCAGCGTGTTTCCAGTCTTCCGGGAAGGTGGCGGAGTTGAAGGACCAGTTGATGACGTCTCGGAGGTGCGGTGCTATGACGGAGTCTGCTTTGTTGAAGATGTGGTGAGGACATGGGTCTGTGGGGGATCCTGAGTGGATGGAATTCATCAGGCGGATGGTGTCCTCAGTGGAGATTGGGTTCCAGTCGTTAAGGGTGTTCACGGGGGGAAGATGATCAGCAAATGGTAGGGTGGGTTGGTTTCCGGGTTGGTTGTCAAAGCTGTTGTGGATGTCTGCAATCTTGTTGTGGAAAAATGAGGCTAGGGAGTCGCAGAGGGTTTGAGAGGGGGTGATGTCGTTGGAGTTGGCCGAGGGATTGGAAAATTCCTTGACGATGTTGAAAAGTTCCTTGCTGTTGTGAGCGTTGTTGTCAAGTCGATCCTTGAATGCTGTTTTCTTGGCTTTTCGGATTAGTTGGTGGTGAGTGCGGGTGGCGTTTTTGAAGGCTTCCTTGGTGCTGGTGGTTGGGTCTTTTTTCCAGGCCTTTTCAAGGGAGCGGCAGAGTTTCTTGGACTTCTTGAGATCATCGTTGAACCATGAGGCCTTCTTGCTTCCAGGTTTGTTTTGACGTTTTTTCAGTGGTGCTAAGGTGTCAGCGGTGTTGGATAACCATAGGGTGAGGTTGGCGGCGGCTTCGTTAGCGTTAGAAGAGAGGGCTGGGGTGTTTTGAAGGAGCGATGCGGAGATTTGGTCCGTGGTGATTTTGTTCCAGTTTCTTTGCAGGGTAGGTTGGAGGTGGATGCTGGGTTTTGGTTTGTTGTAGGTGAAGTGAACGCAGCTGTGGTCAGTCCAGAGGAGGTCAGTGGTGTGGCTGAAGGAGACATGGTTGCTGGATGTGAAGATGGGGTCGAGTGTGTGACCTGCGATGTGGGTGGGGGAAGTGACTAGTTGTTTAAGTCTGAGGTTGGCGAGGTTGTCCACGAGGATGGCGGTGTTGCGGTCGTTGATCTTTTCGAAGTGAAAGTTGAAGTCTCCCAGAAGGATGTAGTCTTTGGAGGGGAGCGCGTGTGGGGTGATGAAGTCTGTGATGTCTTCACTGAATTTTGCGCGGGGTCCTGGTGGTCTGTAGAGGAGGGTGCCTCTGAGTGTGGTTTTGGGGTCGATGTGGATCTGGAAGTGAAGGTGTTGGGAGTTGGCGAGGTTGGCGTCAGAGCTGGTTGAGATGCGGATTGATTTCTTATGGACGATAGCGATTCCTCCTCCTGTGTGGCTGGTACGGTCTTTGCGAGTGATCTTATAGTCTTCAGGGATGGCAATGGTGATGTCTGGTGCGGAGGAAGCATTCATCCATGTTTCCGTAAGGAAGGCGATGTCCGGAGAAATGGTGTCTAGTAGGTTCCATAGGTCAATGGCGTGCCTGTGGACTGATCGGGTGTTGAGAAGGATGCATTGTAGGTGGTTGGGGTCGGGAATCTGTGGTGTGGTCGTAGCGGAGATGTTGACGGTGCCACTGAATTTGCAGGAGAAGCAGGAGAAAGGTCCATGGGTTTGTCCAGGGGCGGCATGGACGTAGTTGGGAGCGCGGCCGGGGTTAAGGGCTAGGAGGGTGGCGGCATCGTAGGTAATGCGGGGGGGCTGGGTGGGACGGGGGCCAGGGGGTCTGGCGCTGGGCGTGGTCCAGGCGCGGACGGGCGTAGACGGGCTTACCTTTGGCGCACCTTCGGCGCGGGTTGGGCGCGGTCGCTGCGCGTAAACGCTGCGCGCGGGAACTCCTGTCATATATGGGTGGTGGAGGGGGAGGGGCGAGGGCGTCTCAGCTGGGAGGCGGGGCGGGCTATAGATGACCACAACAACAACACCAACAAAATGGAGGCGGAGGGGGGAGCACAGCGGAAACGCGCTAAAACAGAAAAAGCGGCGCTTTTAAATTGTAAAGTGCAAAATTATCAGAGCGGCAGCTAGGCACACAGCAGGCAGCAATTATTAGGCAGAAATATAAACAAATCAAAGCAGCAACGATACCAAGTGACACAGCAGGAGGACACTGGGGAGCGACCACTCAGCCCAAGGGAGAGGAGCGAGTCACGGCGCTTTCCGGTGGTGGAGCGCTGTAATGGTCAGTGGGAGGGCGTCTCAGCTGGGAGGCGGGGCGAGCTATAGATGACCACAACAACAACACCAACAAAATGGAGGCGGAGGGGGGAGCACAGCGGAAACGCGCTAAAACAGAAAATGCGGCGCTTTTAAATTGTAAAGTGCAAAATTATCAGAGCGGCAGCTAGGCACACAGCAGGCAGCAATTATTAGGCAGAAATATAAACAAATCAAAGCAGCAACGATACCGAGTGACACAGCAGGAGGACACTGGGGAGCGACCACTCAGCCCAAGGGAGAGGAGCGAGTCACGGCGCTTTCCGGTGGTGGAGCGCTGTAATGGTCAGTGGGAGGGCGTCTCAGCTGGGAGGCGGGGCGGGCTATAGATGACCACAACAACAACATCAACAAAATGGAGGCGGAGGGGGAGCACAGCGGAGACGCGCTAAAACAGAAAAAGCGGCGCTTTTAAATTGTAAAGTGCAAAATTATCAGAGCGGCAGCTAGGCACACAGCAGGCAGCAATTATTAGGCAGAAATATAAACAAATCAGAGCAGCAACGAATGAATAATCCATGACTTGGGAAAGGCTAGTTTGTGACCCTCTCCCTCTGTTTGTTACAGGCATCCCCATAATTCTGTCACAGATGATCTGCCGTTTCAATTTGCAGGACTCCTCTTGGATCCCTCATTTCCTCCTCTGGGCTTTTGTGTCACCTCTATATGAATACCACCCTGATCTTCATTTTTTGATTTCCACCATTCTTAGCCTAACGACAATGTCTGTAGATGTATCCTCTATCCATTATTGGATGACATATCATTCTTTTCAACTAAACCCATCCAAAACGTACATTATTTTTTTTCCATGCCTCATCTGCATGCACTTACCCGCACTGTCTCTCTGGTTTAGTCCCGATTCTCTCCCACTGTCTTCATTGGCTCACATAATACAGGTTATCTATAACTTCTCTATTTTCTTCTCTAATCGTATCTCCTCCCTGGTAGTTAATCTTCCCATTCATCTTGTAAACAATGTAAACTGCTTCTTTCCCACCACCAAAATTTGCATCTCTGCCAATATAGTCCCTAGTTTCATAGACTGCTTTTAGGCGACTTTGTTCTCTGTCATTTATTTCAGATACACAGAACACCAAGAGGCACAGCTGCATTTACAGAGGGTTTTGCCAATCCCCCAGTACTACCCTGTCCTGCCTGTTAGCCGTTCACTCTTGTTGGCATTTCTGCTGTCTTAGGTTGCATGGTGCCAAATCTCAGGCAACTGATGGGAATAAGCATCAGAACATATTTCCAAAATATCGCTTCCATCATCGCATTCCTCAACACTCAGTGTTCCGCCACAGAAGGTACCCTTGTGGTTTATCACTTGTGGAGAATTTGTATAGGTGGCTCTCCTTTCTTTCATTCAGCTGCCACATTGCAGAACAAAGTCCATCACCATCTGAAGTTAGAGAACAGTTACACATTCTTTCAAAACTATTAAAACATGGTTAGTGCCCTAATACATCTTTTTCTATTAGTGGTGAAAACACAGTGGGGGTTGATCGCTCTACAAAATGTAGTAACTTAACATAAATTAACAACTAGATGCTGCTTTCAGACCCTGTTCAGGGGGCTATGGTGTAAGTTAGGCCTACTGAACCTTAAATGTAGGGGTTGAGGAAGTTTGCCACTAATGTACCGTGCCTGTCCTACTATGACTCTGAAAAGTGGGTCAAGTACAACAATCAACCAGATCCACACTTGACTCTCAAGACAACGAGGGGGAGATAGTGTGGAGATGCTCAAACTCAGCACTCAATAATCAATCAATAGAAACAATATTCATAATGTCCATCCCACTGCTTCTATTTTCTAGAAAGAAAATACTTTTATGACACTGTTGCACTAAATGCTACACAATTCCATAATCATCCAAATTATTGTTTCTGAATGTGATCCCCTAAGGTTCTACACCCTTCCTGCCCCTACTACTGCCAGCTGGTTCCACTCAACTGGGTTCTCTTCCCTGTGTGAAAACAGGAGGAGTGTGACTCGAGCTCAGGTGATATACATATTCTCTACTGGTGGTCGCCAGTAGATAGTGATAGTTAGGACCTAGTTTCCATAGGAAAATAATTTTTTGTTTCCCCAATAACTTTGGCGCCGGTTGACGAGTCTTCGCAAAACTTTCAAAACTTATGGCCCGCTCCGGTCAGCTCCTATCCTGAAAGTTTCGGGGTGATTCGCCAAGCAGGGTCCGAGAAAAAAGGGGGGTCCCAAAACGTGTTTTCTCCATGTTATTTTCTATAGGAAACTTTAGACACGGCTACATCCTGGACTGCTGAACGGAATTACACCAAATTTGGCAAAAAGGTAGCCCTTGTTTCAGAAAGAACTCTCGTTGTTAAATGGTGTAAATCCATTCAGTAGTTTCTGAGAAATGTAAAAAAAAGATTGAATAATGCATTTCCCATAGGAAACTTTAGACACGGCTACAGCTCGAACTGCTGAACGGAATTACACCAAATTTGGCAAAAAGGTAGTGCTTGGTTCAGAAAGCGTCCTTTTTTTAAATGGTGTAAATCCATGCAGTAGTTGCTGAGAAAATCTAAAAATAGAAGTTTCGATATATAGAGGCATGAAGGATCCGCGCACCATCCCGACCACAAGCTTTATTCTAATTGGCTGTCAACACACCAAACCAGGAAGTGTTGGCTGCCATCTTGTGACTCTGTAGAACTGAGTCACAAGAAAACAGAAAAACAAACGTGAAAAACAAGAAAAGGGGGCAGGATAGAAACACCCTGACCCCCTAGGCCAGCTCAGGGGGTCCCACAAGGACCCCCAGGGCCAAAAAAGCATTTTTTAAGAATAAATCTGCAAAATTTACACTGGGTCCAGAATCCAGCCGAAATGTTTAAAAAAATTAAGCGCGGGCACCTGCGTTTCATTTAATTGAGGCCCCCAGGTGGCCAGGTCCCGGGGGCATTTGAGACCACATCCTCATCTCCTCTCTTGGCAGGAGGCTGTCTATTCTGAGCGGGCTCTTGCCAGCCCTTGCTCTTTGAAAGGTCATAAAGTGCCTGGCAGATTCTTCCAGAGTCAGTGTGCTAAAGCAAAGCCCTTAAACCAACAACCCTGACAGTGAGGGAGGAGGCGGAACGCCTCCTAAGACTGGTGTTGTCTAATGCCAGCTAAAGTACTTGTACGTCAAATACACACCGATTAAAATAACTGGTTTAGGTATCCCCTGCTTAAAGCCACAGGAAAATCTCTGCAGCAATTTTCACTCAATTCCCGTACAGTCTGGTGAACAGCGGATCCAGAGAGCGCTAAAATCAGCTGGAACCTTTGAGCAATCCAGATTTGATGAAGGGGCTTTTGTGTGGGAAATCTCATAGACTACGCTTATTGGATACACAGCTTTCAAGTAAAAAAACACAACGTGAGAGGGGTCTAAGGGGAGTATTTAAAGCCCAGCCTGCATCCTATCCCCCAATCTAGCTAACAAAAACACAACAGGGATGCTAAGGGTCTAAAGAGAAAGCTACAAAGAACCAGTACATTCATAAGTAGTTTGTATAAGGAGAGCAGGAAGAGTGTGAAATAATACCCATCAGCCCACCCAATGGCGGAGTCTCATCATCTGGGTTTTGTTAAGAACTGGTATCTGCTAAGTACCTCCTTGATTGTATGTAGAGGAATGCTAGCGACAGATCCACCAGTGATAGAGAGCCAGTGAAAAAGTATAGATGGGTTGAAGATGGAGTATTGTTGCAGTGCTAAAAATAAATTTTGTGGAGTGGTGAAAGGTTGTGTGTGTGTTAAGATTGCCTAGTGTGATGCCAAGAAACGTATTACCAACAAACGGTGTTGTGGAAGAGATATATTAATGACGTGCTAGTAGTATGGCGTGAAGACACGGCTTCTATACTTGCATTCCAACGTTGGCTGAATTCTCAGAACCAATTCCTTAGGTTCACAGTGGAATATAGTGAGAAGGAACTTCCTTTTTTAGATCTACTCATTTTCCCCAAAGATGGCCACCTAGCAAGAAAACTGTATCACCAGCCTATGTCCAGAAACTCTCCCCTAAGATTTGATAGCTATCATCCACGCTCTTTAAGAGAGAATTTGCCGTTCGGACAATTTTTGAGAGTTCAAAGGAACTGTACTGAGAAATCAGACTTTAAAGATCAGTCTGAAGATCTATGCTCCAAACTGAAACAACGACTGTACCCGAGTACTTTAGTCAGGAAATCATGTAAAATGGCTTCCAATAACCCACGAGAAGTCCTGCTGGCCCCACCAGTGGAAAAACCTCCTTTTGAGAAATTAACATTCGTTACCACTTTCAGCACCATGTCTACTCAGGTTCAAAAGATTATACGGAGAAACTGGCGTATTCTCAATACTGCTGGCAAGAACATTCCACCTCAGCTGTTCTCTTGTTGTGTTTTTTGACTTCTCTGTGCAGCCACGGTTGCGGGTCTTATATATAGGCTAGCAAATTTAGCTTTGCCTCCAGCTTCTTCTACTCTGGGATTAACAGGTGGACATCGAGATGGCGGACTTCGCAGGCCTAGCTTTTGACGATGAAACTTTAGCTTCCATTTTAAATGACAATCCGAGTATGTTGGATTCAATACCTACTGCAGGTCCAAGTACTCCTGGGGATTGGGATACGATACTCAATCTTAAGAAGAGCCATACCGAACCATTATCCATGGACAACTTATGGCTGAATATCTACAAGGCAAATGTGCCCCTACGGGCTTATTGGTTACCAATGCCCCAAGACTTTTCTTGACAGACAAAGCTTTCCTTAAAGATTGGTCATTGATCGCGTGGCGATGTACACGCGACTGGCTTATTCTTATAATTACAACCGCGCAAAGGGTGGCAAATGCAATCCTCATCGAAATACAACTGTTAGACGGTCAAATTAAAACACTCACTACTAAACAGTTTCAGAAACAACTGGATGAGGCAAACAAAACTAACAAAGAATACAGAGACCCTATCTTTTTCGCAAAAATTGAGAAGTTCAAAATTCTCCCATGAAAGAATCTATCCCTACACAAGTGACAACTACACTCCATAAATTACAAAGAAAGGGAAGAACTATGGGTCCAGTTACTCCACATCCTCCTCCGACCCAGACTCGAGTGACTCGGACACGAGCACCAGCGGGAAGCCACAATTAAGAGGGAGGCCAATATAATCGACCAAATCGTAGGCGTGCTGGACAAGGGAACTTTTACCAACCAGGCCCTTGGTGGACACCACCGCCTTGGGGATACCCACAATTTCCACACTTTGTCTCAATTCCATCCGCCGCCCCAATTCTATGACTGCCAGGTTTTTTTAGGACAGGGCCGTGGCCGCAGCAGGGGCAGAAGGAGAGGCCAACACCCAGTTCAAGTACAATGGCAAGACGAACAGGATCCCCCAAACACTCGCAGCAACAAACGAGGCCAGTAAGGATCATTCCAGGTAGCAATGAAGACCTGGTAGTCAACCTAAGCACACGTACACTTACCTCCATTGAACATGAAGTCCTTAATAAAGGATTAGGATTTGTACCCACCTACAGTGGTGATGATTTCCAATTACGTGGAGAGGTTGAAAAATTCTTTCGTAAGGTTCGGCTCCATTTCTTCTTTTCTGATAAAGATCAAGATCAGATTGAAACTACAACCAATACTGGTCTTAAAAAGAAATCCACTTTCATGCCCCTTCTCCAACAGGTACCACCTAAGGTAGGTGCCTTTGAGAAAGCGGTAATCCATGAGATCAGTTCTCTGAATCTGTCAGACAAAAATTTGTTTCAAAACCTGTCAAGAGCCGAAAAAGTGGCAATAGACACCCTCTCAAAGGACGAGGACATCATAATTAAACCCGCTGATAAAGGTGGTGCGATAGTCATTCTTGACGCCACCACTTATCGAGCGGAATGTCTGAGACAACTGGGTGACACCAATGCCTACACCCTGGTCAGCACTGATCCCACTAATAGACTGACTACTGAGATCAAGAGTCTCGTGGAAGAGGCAAGTGCGGAGGGCTGGATCACATCACAGGAAGCCCAATTCTTGGTCACTTCACATCCAGTGACTCCATATTTTTACGCCCTGCCTAAAATACATAAACCAGCAAGGCCACCCCCCCGGACGACCGATCATCTCAGGGATCGGGTCGCTTCTTGAACCCCTCTCCTCTTTTGTCGTTTTTTTTCCTGAGACCGCTTGTGCGGACTATGCCCACCTACCTCCAGGAGGCTGAACTCTCAGAACCAATTCCTTAGGTTCACAGTGGAATATAGTGAGAAGGAACTTCCTTTTTTAGATCTACTCATTTTCCCCAAAGATGGCCACCTAGCAAGCAAACTGTATCGCAAGCCTATGTCCAGAAACTCTCTCCTAAGATTTGATAACTATCATCCACGCTCTTTAAGAGAGAATTTGCAGTTCGGACAATTTTTGAGAGTTCAAAGGAACTGTAACGAGAAATCAGACTTTAAAGATCAGTCTGAAGATCTATGCTCCAAACTGAAACAACGACTGTACCCGAGTACTTTAGTCAGAAAATCATGTAAAAGGGCTTCCAATAACCCACGAGAAGTCCTGCTGGCCCCACCAGTGGAAAAACCTCCTTTGGAGAAATTAACCTTCGTTACCACTTTCAGCACCATGTCTACTCAGGTTCAAAAGATTATACGGAGAAACGGGCGTATTCTCAATACTGCTGGCAAGAACATTCCACCTCCGCTGTTCTCTTTTAAGAGAAGCTCTAACTTAAAAGATGAATTGGTTCATACCAGACCCCGGTCCACACACCAAGATTCCATTACAACACTCTGGAACCTTTCGCCAGTTCAAGGCCACCACCCGTGTGGCAATTGCTCTGTGTGTCCTCAGACCAAGAAAACTCTTACTGTTGATATTGGCACCTCACGTCCATGGGTCCTTAAAAAACACACTAATTGCAATAGTGAAAGGGTGATATATTTAATCAGATGTCCCTGTTCACTATGCTATGTCGGTATGACATCAAGGAAGGTTAAACAGAGAATCCAAGAACGTAAGAGTACAATCAGGCGTAATAAACAGGCGAAACATCTTACCACCCATTTCATGACAATGAAACACTCTGCCGAAGACATGGAATGGCTAGTTCTGGAACAGCCGTTCATTCCTCACCATGTCAGTGACATCTCCCGATACCTGTTTATCAAGGAACAGAAATGGATTTTTAAACTTAATTGTGACACCACAGGGTTGAACGATGACATCCCCTGGATCCAACTCTGACCCCTTACCAATAGTGCATAAGTGCCTTTACCATCTAGCATTACTCATATGCCTTCTGAAATTTGTAATTTCCTTATACAATCTATTTTCTGACCACCTTTAAATAAATATATATATATATATTCTACTATATATATTTTTTGTAGTTCTTTATTCGAGGTTCTGAAAAACAATTTACACAAATCCTGATTGCCCCCACACATTACCAACGTGCCATCACACATGGCCTTCAGTATGCTGAGTGAGCTTGCAATACATCTTCTTACTAAACTACGGTGATTATGCAACCATTTCTTTAGTGTTTGGTTCATATATGCGAGGTATGGTGGCAGAGAGCTTTGAAATAAATGTGGCCAAACTCTTAAAGCGCCTGGTTGATATTGGCAATGTATGGTGACAGAGAGCCGTGGCAACTGAATATGGTCCAATTTGGCCGCTTTTCTGACCTAGCCTTACATAGACGGATAAGATACGGTGCTCCGACCTGTTTTACTTCCGCTTTCCTGTTTTTGGAACTTAACCAATCAAGGAACAGGAGAAAGTCTGCCAAATAAATACCACCTCAGTCTTTTGATATGCATGCAGGACAAAAGGCGAATAATAAAAATCCTTTTTGTACTTTTTTACTGCCCATCCGGTTACTCGGGTTTTGGTTACAACAACTAAGGGGCGGGAGCAGGAGCCTGGAGGTGTCTTCTTGTCTTTTACCAATGACGAAAAGTCAAGCCCTTTGACGATTGGTTCACTTGGTTCCCAATCATAAGAAAGAAGCACATGCTCCCATTCTGGTCCTCAGGGCATTTTTTCAACATCTAGCACATCGAAGGAGGAGTCTCAAGTTGTCTCCTTTTTCGACCAATGAGGAAGCGGCAAACCCCTTCGCCGATTGGTCCGTTTTTGTTCCCAATCACAATACAGAAGCGCATGCTTCCTTTCTGGTCCGCAGTGTGTCTTTAACTCCTAACACACCGGTATGCCGGCTACCTTCCCCTCGGCACAGAAGGCAGCAGGAGGTACCGACGGACAGGTGGGTCTCTGTCGTTTGACACGTCTCTTGTGAGGGATTGGCCCTAGAGCGTTTCCTTAGAGGACGCGCCTTTGACCATTCGTTTTGGGGTATCAGCTACAATCACTATTTAAGATCAACTTAGCATCACTCCAGAGTATGGAGCAAAGCATTTTTTTGACAAACAAGTCCACCTTTTTACAACAATGATATGGGGACTTTTTTCATTATATTCTTTCGAGCTTATTCTTCGTCATTTCCTGCTGGGCTTTAGAGGTTCCTCTTTGTGTTTGCCTTTTCTACTCAGAGTCATCTCTCTGAAGCCTACTAATTCAAAAATATAATGAATTATATGTTTTCTCCCTCTCATCTCTTTAGAGCGGGGCCTCTTTTTTGACCTGAGCGAGTGCCAGGCGAGGTGAGGCCATCTCCATATAAATTTATGGGTGAGTTTATTCAACTTTGAACCTGAAATGTGGACTATTCACACACTCATTTCACGGCTTCTGTTTACTACAATAATGTAATTACATTTGTTTTTGTTATAGGAGAGTTCTTTGTTCATGATGTTGAGACCACCACATAAATAAATAATGTATATCTGGTAGGTCATTTATTTTTCTTTTCTCACTTTTTACAGTTGCAGTAGTGTAAATCCAACAGGTCCTGACGAAAGCCTTGTATGGCTGAAACATGTTGACCATTCTATTTTCACAACTGGTAGTGATATTTGTTTAACACACTATCTTCACTCTGCTTGTAATCTTGCCAGTATGATGACCCCCCTTAATAAAGTCATTTCTTGACATCACACTAGGCAATCAATCACTAGGCACACACACACCCTTTCACCACTCCACAAAATTTCTTTTTAGCACTGCAACAATACTCCATCTTCAACCCACCTATACTTTTCTACTGGCTCTCTATCACTGGTGGATCTGTCGCTAGTATTCCTCTACATACAATCAAGGAGGTACTTAGCAGATACCAGTTCTTAACAAAACCCAGATGACGAGACTCCGCCATTGGGTGGGCTGATGGGTATTATTTCACATTCTTCCTGCTCTCCTTATACAAACTACTTATGCATGTACTGGTTCTTTGTAGCTTTCTCTTTAGACCCTTAGCATCCCTGTTGTGTTTTTTGTACACAGCTTTCAACCCAGAAGCACTGAAACTGCTTCCAAACACGCCCGCTGAAGCTCCTCCAGGCACAGCAGCACTGGCAGGACGGTCGCAGGTCTGCTGTGGTGCACCGTGATGCTCGAAGCTCTGCTCGCTGTGCTGCATGAGTCACGTCTCCTGTCCTCCGCTCCTGAGGAACAAGGAGCGGGGCACCCGTGGGAGCGCGAGAGGAGGCAGCAGTGCTTCAGTCGGAATGTAGAAGTTTAGGGGCTCACTACAGCCTTAGAGCCCGTCGTAGCGGGCTATAACGGCAAGTAAAGGCCGCTTCAGCTTTAAAACCCATCGCCTTCCGCTTGGGACTTTAAGGTTGGAGTAGGACATTAATGACCGGTAGAGCTCGTTGGTTCATGAGAAGCGCTGGTACTCTCCCATTAAATGTATTCCAGCAAGTTCAAAAAGTGCAGGTACCGACCGGGCAGTACCTGTCCATTTAAAGCACTAGAAGAGGCAGCAGCACCTACCACATAGTGATCTCTGCTAACTGCATTTGTTTGAGACGATTGCCTGACGTGACATCTACAGATTTCTCAGCATCTCTTTCAGAGGCCGAAATTTGTTTTAACGTGCTAAATAAAAGTTCTAGCTGACCACATTATTTCTGCAGGCACACGTCATTCTGCTGACATATGACCTGGAAGCCGAACTCCAATCTAAAATTCAAATCTTCCCCACCCCACCTCCGGCAGTCTTCACACATGCTGACCAGTATACATCTAAAATGAGGACGCATTACACGGCTAGCACAAAGCATCCGCGGTGACAAGAGGGAAATAAATGAGCCCCAGACCTCCTTAAAGGATGCCATCCGGCCAGAGTCACACGGGCCCGGGAAGAGCTGTGATCAAACGCGGCCTGCCCCTGCATTGTGCGCTTCTGCAATGAGTGGCTCATGATCATTAGGTGTATTGTCCGCTGACGTATTCCCCACTTCCGCCTCGGCAAATGGGCCGGCGCCATTTAGGAGCGTCCAAGCGGAAGCAGCTGGCGAGGCCGTGAGGGGGTCCGGGCCGCAAAGATGGCATCAGCCTCAGCCACTTATGTGCAAGGAACAACTCAGAGCAGCACTCTTAGGTCAGGGGCGTAATAACGAGTACCTTCAGCCTCCCATCTTCAACATCAGATCTGTGCAGCTTGGGTAACAGCACTGCATGTCTTCTGAAGAACATCGCATTCTATTACATTTTGTGGGGAAACTAAAAAGGCCACAGGAGATGGAAGGGACAATTTGTTTTGTTTAATGGCTTTTACATAGTGCCAAAATGAAGGAGATTGATACTTAAATGAAACAGCAAAAATACCCCCAAATAATAATAGTGCATGACTGAGACAGTATCTATGAAGTTGAGGGTTAGTAACAGTTTATCCACTGAAGGAAATTCCATGTGTGCACCCTGATAGAAATTTCAAATGATTTGTTACCAATGGTTTCTACACTATTCCAGTTCTTGGCCGATGGGATTTTGGACTTCACTGGAGGAATTTCCTGTTGACTCCAGTTCCAACTGCATCATGAGAGTAGTCATTAGTGTTTAACAGGTGTATTAGTTTCAGCTGGTATGTTTCTTTAGCCACTATAAATAGTCCCTTGTTTTTGCACTGGACTTCCATAAAGCAGTGCTATAAAGCCATTTTCCAAAGTTGAAACTAAAAGAAACCATTTGCAGAAGTTCTACTTGCATTTCTACTAAGGTACACAATCTAAAAGGGCGAGTGCTGTAGGATGAATGGGTTTCTCTGGCCTCAATGGCTACTTTGGCAGGCTTGGAAAGCGTTCTTAATATTAGATGCGTATACTGCCATGAAAAGAGAATCATCTGATTGAGGACAGCCCAAGCTCATTCCACTGCCTATAGTAAGTTCAGTTTGTAGCACACACAATGTTTTAGGCTCAGTCAGGCAAGATCATGCCAGACTGAGCTGTGAAATAAAACGTGTTAGTATAAGGATTATAGGGGCATGAGTATTATATAGACCCGAGACATCGGGTATCAGAGCGCTGTACATGCACACCTGTTTCATTACAGATGGACACATTCATTTTTGTTAGGCATGGAGAGATTACGTGATTTGCCCAGAATCACAGGATGTTGAGCGTCATCATTGAGACTCAAACCCAGTTCCCCAGCTTTGAGGTCAACCGCTCTAGCAGTAAGGCTAGATCCTCCAAATTTGGCAATTTGTTTTGCCAAATTCTTCTACACAATAAACGGACAGTTGTGGAGAACTGCCTGCCCAAACTTGACTTAGACGTAGTTTTAATCCCCCTGCCCTACTATGTACTAAGGCCTTACAGAGGAGGTCATGCTAAGCACAGGGGTAACTCAATGCATAGTGTTCCCTAGTGTATGTAGGTGTTTTCACTGTATTCTAAGTGTCTTTTAGCATAGCACTGGCTCTAGGCCTGGTTAGTCAGTCAGTTACCACCTGTACCGGTCTTAAAAAGTTGTGGGCACAGGATGATTTTGCAACAAGGCCTCTTTCTGCTCCTCTGTTGGTTCTTTCTGCACGTCTTGCGTCTTCCTGCACTTTTCTTTGTTTTTGTGGGCATCTGTTGCTTCTTTCTGCATTTCTTTTGCTTCTTTCTGTGCATTTTTTCTTCTTTCTTCACGTCCTACCTCTGTAGGCATAGTTAGAAACTAGCATTTAAAAAACCTTTGAAATTCACTTAAAAAACCATAGGTTTCAGGCACGATATAGTTAGAAATTAGCATTTAAAAAACCTTTGAAGTTCACTGAAAAAAGCATAGGTTTCAGGCACGTTATAGTTAGAAACTTGCATTTAAATAACCTTTGAAATTCAGTGAAAAAAACATAGGTTTCAGGCACGTTATAGTTAGAAATTAGCATTTAAAAAACCTTTGAAATTCACTGAAAAAAAATAGGTTTCAGGCACGTTATAGTTAGAAATTAGCATTTAAAAAACATTAGAAATTCACTGAAAAGAACCATAGGTTTTAGGGAAAGTTATAGTTAGTTAGACATTTCACTCGTACAAAACCAGAGAAATTCCTCAGTTATAGTTAGTTCAGCTAACTATGACTCGCGCCCCCTCAATGCACTCCTGATGAAGTCGTATATTTGTAGGCGTGGGAGTAGGGACGACCGTGACACCAGGTATAGGATTCAAAGAGGGTTTTATTTTAATGGTTCTCAGGGGCTTTGACATAAACGTCTTTCGGTTTCACAAGGTCAGTCTCTCTCGGGCAAAGGCACTTGGGTCCGTGGTGGTGGTCTTCTCCCGTCTCTCGCTGGGGTTTGGTGGGTCCTCACTCCGGATACTGGCAGCTCCGTAACATGGAAGAGACCAACAAAGAGGGAGGCCGTTAGGTCAATGTCCTCTAGGTGAGGTGCACCAGGGGGACCGGGGAAGGTGAGGGTGAACCCAGTGACACTTGCTCGCTCTATATACAGTGCTCCGTGAATGAAAGAAAGGGGGGAGTTTGAAGTGAGGAACTGGGGAGGGAAAAGGTAACGGAAGGGTAGGGAAACCACAGAGGGAAGGGACAAACCAGGATATGTACACTTTCTACACTCGAGCACTCCGGCTCCCCACCCAGGCTGCCCAACGCCTGTACCTGTGACAGCCACACTCCTCCCTCGGGAGTGTGGCATGGCGGTTCACGGGGTCTTTGGCCTCCTGGCTTTCCTCTGGTCTCGGTCCCTCTGGTCTCGGTCCCTCCGTCTTCTCCGCGCTGTTCCCCCAGGTTCTCTCCTTCCTTGTCTCCTCCGCTCTCCTCCGTACCGCTGACTTCCGCCTTCTCCTCCTCCGGGGTGATCACACACCCTGTGTACAGTACTCCCTTCCTTTTAGCCAATCCGGTCGCTCTGACGTCCTTCGGGACCGGTCCTTCCTCCTCAGATGTGAACGCCCATTTAAAGGAGCCGCTCTCTTCTCCCTCGTCGTCCGGTCCGGTCAGACCGTCCTCCCACTCTTTAGTCTGTGAAGAAGGCGGAGATGCAAGGTCAGCAGGGCACGGACTCCACCATTCACGAGGGGTACGTCTCCCTACTTCGTTACATCCCACCCCCCTGGATTCTCCCGATCGGGGAGAACGGGCATCCTGGAAAGAAAATCGGCATTCCCGTTGTCCATTCCTTTCCGGTGTATTACCGTGAAGGCAAAAGTTTGTAAGAATAGAAACCAATGCAGGATTCTAGCATTCTGGGAACGGTTTCTTTGCATCCACTGAAGAGGTGCATGGTCCGAGTAGAGGACGAAGGCCTTTCCCTCCAGGTAGTACCGCAATTTATCTATCGCCCATAGAATGGCCAGGCACTCTTTTTACACCGTGGGATACTTATGTTCCCTTGGATGGAGCTTCCTACTCACATAGAGTATTGGATGTTCGGCTCCGTCATCCCCTTCTTGGGATAATACTGCCCCAATGCCAGAGTCAAAGGCATCAGTTGCTAGGGAAAAGGACTTATCAAAGTTCGGAGGAATGAGGACTGGACTTGTAGTAAGAGCATCCTTCAGGGTCTGGAAGGCTTTAAGGGCCTCATCTGAGGGAGGGTTCGGAAGGGTGTTTCTGATGTTTTTCTGTAGGAGGTCGGTTAGGGGACTAGAAAGGTCTGCAAAATTCCTAATGAAGCGTCTATAATACCCGATGAGGCCCAGGAAACCCCTCCGTTCCTTTTTAGTAGATGGGAAAGGACTCTTGGTTATGGCTCCGATCTTCTCCTCTTGAGGGGCTATAACGCCTTCCCCTAGCATGAACCCCAGGTACTTTACTTTTCGGAAAGCTGCTCTTGACTTCTTCGCATTTACATGTAGTCCAGCTGCCTGTAGGGCGGTTAGGACGTTGGTTATGTGTCCCAAGTGTTCTTCCCAGGATGTACTAAAGATGACTATTTCATCCAGATACACCGAGCTGTATTGGGTGTGGGGAGCTAACGCTGTGTTCATTAAACGTTGGAACGTGGCCGGGGCTCCATGTAGCCCGAAAGAGAGAACATTAAAATCAAAGAGGCCATCTTCGGTTGCAAAGGTGGTTTTGTGTTGGTCCCCCTCCCTTAGGGGTACCTGCCAATACCCTTTGGTCAGGTCAAGAGTGGTTATATATCGTGCCTCCCCTATCCGTTCTATTAATTCATCCACCCGGGGTATGGGAAATGCGTCAAAGGACGACACAGCGTTCAGGGCCCGGAAGTCCATGCAAAAACGGGTAGACCCATCGGGCTTTGGAACCATGACTATGGGGGATGCCCAGTTACTCTTTGAAGGCCATATTTCTCCCAGCCTGAGCATTTCCTGAACCTCCTTCCTCACATCGGCCCTTTTGGCTGCTGGAATGCGATAGGCCCTCTGTTTCACTACCTGTCCTTCTTTTGTGTTGATTTGGTGCTCCGCCAAATGTGTACAACCCGGGGTGTCCGAAAAAAATGGGGAGAAAGGGTGTAGAGTCTTTAACAACTCCTTTCTTTCTGTCTCGGTCAACTCGGTATTCACTGGAAGGTGCTCCAAGGCCGACCCAATACTACTGGATGGTAGTGTTAGATTGGCCGGGCGAGGGGGCTGTCCTATCTATTTTTTTAGGAGATTGATGTGGAAGGTTTGTATCCTGGTAGGGGACATTTGTAACCGATATGTGGTACGCCCAAAGGACTCTACCACCTTATAGGGCCCCTTCCACTCGCTCCGGAATTTTTGCGTGGAAGACGGTAGGAGCACCGGGGCCCAATCCCCTATTTCCAGTGTCCTCCACTTCTTACCCTTATCGTAGTACCGTCTTTGGTTGTTTTGGGTCTTTTCTAGGTTCGAGTATGCCAAGTCCCTTAGTTTTCCCAGTCTGAATCTTAACTGCTGGGTATATTCCAGTAGGGTTCTCTGTTCGGCTGCCTCCTCCCTCTCCCAGGCTTCCCTGGTTATCTCCAGAAGAGACCGTGGTTGACGGCCGTACAGGAGCTCAAATGGTGAAAATCCCAAACTGCTCTGTACTTGGGCTCTCACCACATATAGGGCTAACATCCTATCCCAGTCCTTATTTTCAGCAGTCAATAATTTCTTGAGGGTTGTCTTTAACGTCCTGTTGTACCTCTCTACGGGGCCATCCGTTTGGGGATGGTAGGCGGACGTGCGGATGTGATGGAGGTCCAGCAACTTACATACCTCTCCCATCATCCGGGAAACAAAGGGTGTTCCCTGATCCTTTAGGATCTCCCGCGGAAACCCCACCCGTGAGAACAGCTCTACCAGTTTTTCAGCTACGTTCTTTGTAGTTGGGGCGCTGAGGGCGAAGGCCTCCGGGAACCTTGTGTTGTAATCAACCACCACTAGAGCATATGTATGTCCTCTTGAGGTGCGGGGTAGGGGACCAATTAGGTCCATCCCCACCCTGTCCCATGGGTTGCCTATGATTGGTAGCGGTTTTAGGCGTACCGCTGGCGGTCGGGTTAGGTTTTTCTTTTGGCACACCTCGCATTGTCTACAATAGGTCTCTGCTTCCTTGTAGATGCCTGGCCAATAAAAGAGCTGCAATATATTTTATGTCGTTTTTTCGGTCCTACTATGCCCAGCAGTTAGGTGGGTGTGGGCGTAGAAAAGTATCTGCTCCCTGAATTCCTTTGGTACTACCAGTTGGGTAGGATCTCCTACTTTCCCTTCCCTGTACAGTAGGTCATTTTCTATCCTGAATCTGGGGTACCCCTGTGCAGGTGTGGTCTGTGAGATGTGAGCCGCCTCCTACGCATTCATAAGGGAAGGGTCGTTGGCCTGTGCAAATTTGAAACCCCTATCTAACGCCCAGGGTTCTATGGACAGGTACGCCCTGCAGGGAGTTCTTTTAGTTCTCTCTTAAACAGGGATAGAAAATCTGGGTTATCTACTCCTATTATTAACTCCTCTGGTAAGGATCCTACCACTCCCACTTTCACTGAACAAGGCTCCCTACCTATCGGGTGCAGGGTTATGCGAGCCATAGGGTAGGGTTTGACGTCACCGTGAACGCACCTAATGTGAACGGTCCCATCGTGGCCTATCTGGGAGGGGTGCAACTGTCTTTCCTGGATGACGGACTGCCGACATCCGGAATCTAGCAGGGCTTTCACATTTTTACAATTTACCAGTACCCTTACGTAAAAGGAAGGGCCCATCTCTGCGGTGTACATCACTGCCTTGGGAATGTAGCCGACCTCCATGGGTTCTTCGGTGGGTCTTCGTTGGGGGCACATCCTGGCTATGTGACCCCACTCTCCGCATTCAAAGCATTGGGGCCCCTTCATAGCAGGTACGTCCGGTCTATAGGGTCGCGGTTTGAGTGGTTCGGGGACCATCTTCTTTTTCTCTGTTTTGGAAGGAGTCGGATTGGATTTGCCACTCCTTTCGGTATCCCAAGGAAAAGTTTGGGGTGCTGCCCGATTATAGTTGGCTGCCATCTCGATGGCTTGAGCCGCTGTTAGTCCGGGGTGTTGCCTTAACCATCTCTGTGTGCCATAAGGCAAGGCTTCCATAAACTGTTCAAGGATGATACTGGACATGACTTCTTCCTTACTTCTAATGTCGGGTCTCAGCCATTTCTCAGGGGCTATCTTAACTCGTAGATACATTGTTTTGGGATTCTCTCCAGTGATTCCCTTCTCCTTTCTGAAGCGGAGCCTATATGCTTCCGCATCCATCCCTAGGTGGTCCAGAATCACCTCTTTTATGTCGGCGTAGGAGGACGTCCCTGAATGGTTAGTAGGCAGTCTGAGCTTCTCCAGTCAGTAACAGGGCCAAGAAGAAGGACCATTTTTCTTCAGGCGATCCACACGCCCTTGCCGCTCGTTCAAAGTTTAACAGGAATGCGTCGGGGTCTTCTCCTACCACATATTTCTGCAAAGCCACTCCCGAAAGGTGTGGTCCGACTGGTCTTCTGTCCAAGGGGGAGGTGGCGCTTGGGGCCTGTACTACCTTTTGTAGATTGTTCATTTGCTGGGTCATAGAGGTTCGGAACAATTCCCGGTCTGCATCAGCGGTGTTGATCTGCTGGCTGATCGCCCATTCCAGCTTTTGTTGCCCATCTATAAGAGTCTGTATCACCTGTTCCATTGCCATGGTCGATTCAGATGGGGCGGATCCCACTTCTGACACCAGTGTAGGCGTGGGAGTAGGGACGACCGTGACACCAGGTATAGGATTCAAAGAGGGTTTTATTTTATTGGTTCTCAGGGGCTTTGACATAAACGTCTTTCGGTTTCTCAAGGTCAGTCTCTCTCGGGCAAAGGCACTTGGGTCCGTGGCGGTGGTCTTCTCCCGTCTCTCGCTGGAGTTTGGTGGGTCCTCACTCCGGATACTGCCGGCTCCGTAACATGGAAGAGACCAACAAAGAGGGAGGCCGTTAGGTCAATGTCCTCTAGGTGAGGTGCACCAGGGGGACCGGGAAAGGTGAGGGTGAACCCAGTGACACTTGCTCGCTCTATATACAGTGCTCCGTGAATGAAAGAAAGGTGGGGGGGGGTTGAAGTGAGGAACCGGGGAGGGAAAAGGTAACGGAAGTGTAGGGAAACCACAGAGGGAAGGGACAAAGCGGGATATGTACACTTTCTACACTCGAGCACTCCGGCTCCCCACTCAGGCTGCCCAACGCCGCCGTACCTGTGACAGCCACACTCCTCCCTCGGGAGTGTGGCACGGCGGTTCACGGGGTCATTGGCCTCCTGGCTTTCCTCTGGTCTCGGTCCCTCCGTCTTCTCCGCGCTGTTCCCTCGGGTTCTCTCCTTCCTCGTCTCCTCCGCTCTCCTCCGTACCGCTGACTTCCGCCTTCTCCTCCTCCGGGGTGATCACACACCCTGTGTACAGTACTTTCTTCCTTTTAGCCAATCCGGTCACTCTGACGTCCTTCGGGACTGGTCCTTCCTCCTCAGATGTGAACGCCCATTTAAAGGAGCCGCTCTCTTCTCCCTCGTCGTCCGGTCCGGTCCGGTCAGACCGTCCTCCCACTCTTTAGTCTGTGAAGAAGGCGGAGATGCAAGGTCAGCAGGGCAAGGACTCCACCATTCATGAGGGGTACGTCTCCCTACTTCGTTACAATATTACATTACTCATGACATGGAAAGTGACATCACTGATGACATTCTTAAAAACATTTCAATATGTTTAAAAAGGTTACGCCAAAACGTATTCTAAAAAAACGCATTATATAGCGTATTTTTAAGATAGACAGGCAATCATTCAAACAGCAAAAACTAATAAGTAGATAATAACATGTAAATATATTATCAACTGTAAACATTCCTAGACTTAATCTAGTGATAAGGATTAAAACAAGTGCTGCCAGATGATGCCTTTCATAAATTATAATTAGGGCTCCCGGTTTTATGGTATGTATTTTTTTGCCATTTCCGTCTGTATTTATCCACATTTATTTTTCAGGCATTTTTTTCTGTATTTATCCACATTTATTTTTGCCACAAGCAAACAACGCTACAGCTAGTATTTTTCCACATTTATTTGAATTGACAATGCACACATGCGCTAAGTTGTTATTGGTCAACACTATACATTCATTTGAAAACTTTGCCTTTTGCAAAATGTCCCTAATATGCTTAAATGTGCTATCGCAAGCCACGGTCTCAGAGCCTTGCAGTTTCTGTCATCGGCAGAATGCCACTTCCTTTCCCCCACTGAACACCATACTGCCCCACTGAGAGAAACTCACACTGCCTTCCGCTGCAACCCATTTGTGCCTCACCAGCGCTAAAGCTATCCCTGGCCATTACTATGAGGATTGATTTTTTGTGTGTGCAGAGGAGAACAATCATTTGCAATGCAATAGGTCCCGCATTTACGCTAGTTTAAGCTTTTGGCATTGTAAATGACTATGCCTTTTATTTATCTGTTTTAAAAAATATATATAAATAAAAGGCATTGTCATTTACCATGCCAATAGCTTAAACTCGGGTAAGTGCAAGACTTATTGCATTGAAAATGTTTGTTTATTACTCCTTTGTCTGCCCATAGCATGTTCCAGGGAGACTAGCAAGCTTCTTGTAACACTACTTGAATCGAAAACACTTTCGTAATATCTTAAAATGTTTGTTGCATACCAACAGGCAGGCTGCATGAAGCAAAATCAAATGTTTCATTAAACAACACAGAGTGCATGTGCATTAAATAATTACAAATGATTTTTCCACTATACTGCTTCCATTTTCTAAGTATATAACCAATGGACATTGTAACGGGCCCTTTCCGGGCCCTGTAGTCATGTCATTAACTTTTCAGGCAAAAACACTCATTGATTTCTGAATAATTCGTGTAAAAGCGTTAAGGTAACCATGTTGTACCTGCTCACATTTCATATGCTTTACTTAATCTTGCACTCCTTATGAGTGTTTGCTTTTTCCAGGATGTTGTTACTTTTTTTTCCAGACGGCACATTACTCTTGTGTAGTGCATAATTTGAATTGTGTCCCATCCAGGAGTTTATAGCGGGCACAATTGGGTTGTAGCTGAAGGCACTGCAATTTTCTCTCAGTGGGTTAGTATGGTGTTCAGTGGGGAGAGGATGTGGCACTATGGCCAGAGCTGCTGAATATGGAACTGGGGAACCAGGCTCAGCCGTCATGCCTAGTCCACCAGACCACTCTCCTGAGGGAGCACATTCCCATTGTAGACCTTAGAAGGCCACGCCAGACCTTAGAAGCCCCGGTGTCTTAGCATCAGCAGGTTGGCCCTAGCAGTGGCAAGTGTGAGTTAACCTTGAAGGCCTGTCCACCACAATCCATACTGACGTTAACCTCCAGTCTTGTGGGTAGGCCTATGAAGCAGCATACCCTAGAGCAACAGCGACTCTGTGAATGAGGTATCAGGACCCTTGAGGCCAGTATTCCTCACCCACTGGTACCTCAATTGGCCTTGTTTTAGCAGTGGTAGTGCAACTCACCACGAATAGGCAAAGCAGGATTTGCACATGCACCAAACTAAGTTTGTAAACATTACAGTCTCTCTGCTTCATGCACAAGCACTTTTAACGCATGCTGCCTCATTTGTGGCCAATGGAATTATGCAGCAATGGAGGACAAAATTTTGTTGCAGTGTTAACTAAATTATACAGCAAAAAAAAACTGTATCGTAATGCTGTACGTTTTCTGATACTTTATTATTTTGACATCTTTACACATATTAACAGTCTCTGCAAAGATTTTGCCTCATCCTTACCAGTGTAACATACAAATGCAGCAGTGAGAATGGTGACCAGTCAACCTTTGCAAAGGGCCCTCTCCTTTGCAGCAACACAAGTCACATTTTTATTGTAACTTTTGATCTGTTTGAGCTACAAACACGTTTTTTTATTAAAATCGTCAGATTATGCTGCAGATGATGTATTATGTGGCAAATATGGCAGAGCCTAATTATGTGGAAAACATTTGCAAACTAGGATATTTTGCCATTCATGTTTGAACGGCTTTTGTGGAAAATTGGAGAAGTGCTGATGATAGAAACTGCATGTGTCAGAGACATATGGCTTGTGATTCCATTTTTAAGCTTATTTGGGACATTCTTTGATCAAAAACGTATCCCAGTTTGTGAATGTATTTTAATGTTGATAACTCATATTAAACCTTAAACATGTGTATCCATTGGTTGAATTAAATAATGTACTAAGCTGGAACTGGTCACTGAAATCCCAGACAAATACTAAAAACTGGGATGTTTTGCTCTTTCTGGCCACACCTCTGGCTCCACTCACTGACCCATTCCTCTGGAAATTCCCGCCGTCTGATTCAAACTCCCACAGTTTCCCTACTTTTTTGTACCCCACTTCGACCACTGAAAACAACATACTGGGATCCTCCCTCCAAAAAGATAGCAATACTTCTCTCTGACGATATTAAACACTACAAATACAAGAATTCTTGGGGAAGGAAGAGCAGACCGAATAAAATACAAGAAGCGATATGTTTGGGAGGGAGCAATCAAATTGTGCAAGAATTTGTAAAATTATATTTAGAGTCGAGTGTCTCGCAGTTTGTGCAATAATCCTCTCTGAATATCAGGGAGGGGATGTGGTATAACAGCCAAAACTGCCTACTTTGGAACTTTAGAACGAGGTTCGAGGCTCCGCGCCGGCTCAACATCCTTAGATTCTGGGCAAGTCAATTAATCTCCCCGTGCCTACAAAAAATGAATAACTGTCATGCGTAATGTGATTGTCGTCAGGTAAAGCGCTCCAAAATCTTCGGGTTCTAGTAACTTTCAAGCACTAGAATTGCACAGGAGACTCTGAGTGACACTAGTGTGTGCGCAAAGGAGGTCTTGCTGTGTAGCACCTAAACAGAACCGTCTTCTAAGAGGAGTCACTAAGCTCCAGACAAATAGAATTCTCACATCCCTACCCCCCAATGATAATGAGGGGAGTAGAGCGGGTTTGGCCCTCTTAAATCCATCAGCATAAAGTTTTGCAATTGAGCTCTCTGCATTCTCTGTGTGAGCCGTTCTTTTTGCCAGATGCTTTGTTTAACTAACTTGCTGGGAGGGGTTTGTCTCCTTTCCCGTCGTTCATCTCTGCGACAAAGGTGGCCCAGCACCCTACCGCGTCTCTGTAAATGGTCTTTCAAAGACCTGTGAAGTGCTCAGGTGCGGCTGGCGGCTCCGTGCCTGCCCGGGAAGGTGTCTCAGCTCAGGCTGACACCTCTTAACCCTCTAAGGAGGGGGAGACACCAGATTGCAGCAGAACAAAATGTACTAGTATTTTCCCGTTTATACATATAAATACAGATAACGGAAAACTTGTTTTCCGTCTGTATTTATAAGTAAATATCCGTAAAAACAGAAAACCGGGAGCCCTAATTATAATTCTTTGTATCTATTGTTGCGAATTCATACAGCCCCAAGTGGGCATCAACTCAATTTGTCTATTATTTTGTCAAAGTGCTATTGCTAAACGTGCTACCTGACGACACCACCCACGTTTTTTAAAGTGCTAATATTAGAAGACTAAAAAGTGAAGATGCATAAAAATAAATATAAAATGCTTGTCATATAATCTTGTATATGTGCAAATAGAACAAACATTGAATCTAAAGTATATAACAGGCAGGTGTAAAAGTCCTCGCTGTAATTCAGACCAGAGGGTGTCTCTGTGTCCAACTCTAGGATATATCTAGTTTCCAATTGGCGTAGTTGAGCCTCACGGTTACCTCCCCTTCTTAATGGTAGGATAGTATCTACCACATAGTATTGTAAATACTCTGGATTTTTATTGTGTGTCCTTGAAGTGCCTTGCAACTGGGTACGTAGGGTCACAGATGTTTATTGCCCTTATGTGCTGGAGTATCCTCTTGTGGACCTGCAACTTATTACTACCCACATATCGCAGGCCACAGTGACACTCCAGCACATATATTGCGTACTCTGTTTTGCATGTTAACAGTTTTGTGATCGGTACTGTTTCTGTTTTGAAGGGGCTAGCATATGATGTTCTAGTGCTAGCAAATCTACATGCCTTACACAAGGAACATTTCACAAATCACTAACGGGAGGATAACCACGTTTTACCTGTCACTATCTCTGGACTGCTTTTAACCAGCACATTGCTCATCAATCGTGCTTTTCTAAATGTTAAGTCAGGTTTTAGGTATCTGTACCCTAATACCGGATCATTACGCACCAACACCCAGTTTTTGTTCAATATTCTGCGGATGCGTTGGTGCTGTTGTATGTAAGAATCATTCGCGTCACTTGATTGCTGGAGCTAGCACTATTGTCATGTATATTAGACTTTATGGACAGATTGTCCACCCTCTCAATGTTGTTAGTCTTGGCATTAGCATTGTCTATGGTCTTGATGGAGAAGCCCCTAGCAAGGAACCTTTCCCTACTTTCTTGTTGGGCCAAATTACAATCATGGGGTGCTGCAGATGCGTTTAATATGCAGCATCTCTTCATAGGGTATGCTCTGGATAAGGTGTCTGGGATGATGTCTGGTGGCATGTAGTATTGTATTGCCAGCCGTTGGTTTTCTGTTCATTCTAAATTCAACTTTTCCATCCCAAATAAAGACCTCAACATCAAGAAAGCAGACTCTTGCTCTACTCATGTGTGCAGTAAAGTGCATGCAGGTTAAGGTTTAAGGAATTAATCTGTTCTATGAAATGGAGTGCCAGATCTTCAGGGCCCCTCCAAATCAAGAACAGGTCATCAATATACCTGTCCCAATGACAAATGTGTTGGCTCATGATGTCTGCGTAAATATTGTTGAGGACTTGCTCCTCCCATAAGCCCATATGCAGGCAGGCATAGCTGGGGGAGAAGAAAGCCCCCATCGCCACATCCCTGGTCTGCTGATCTTGTTGTGAATGTATCTAGGACCCTAATTAAATATTCCCGATTCATGCCCTTATGTGGTTATAACAAATGATATCCTTATAAAGGCATAAGAATCATATCCATATTTAGTCATAGCCAATGCAGTCCAAATACGGCAAGGCTACTTCCCTAGACTCCTAGAAAGTACAACGCGTTCTTTAAACAAGCCAAGCCTCCAGCAGTTCGGGAATTCCCCCTGCTTCTGTTTTGATTTGTTCTAGAACTCCTGAGAGTCCTGAAAGAACTGCCAGTTCTTAGTGACAGTTCTTAGTGACGTCTTATGTCCAACCTTACGTCAAACACCGCACCTTCCAGGTATAAATATACCATCATTTGCCTTAAGCAACACACAGTGATTTGGAGCAGGGCGGCTATCTACTTACCCAAAGCCCAGCTGATGCGAGTGAGGAAGGAAGCCCACCCTCCCATTTGACGCACTGAGAGAGACGCTTTCTTTTCTCCTGTCGAGAAATCCAGCTTTAGTGTTTCCAGTCACCCTTGCGGGTTGCTGGCAGAAAGAGTCCTGAGAAAGAGATACAAGACCTCCTTCATTCTAAAACCAAGGTACGGAGCTGATTAGATCCTTACAGAATTCTTGATTCAGATTCTTGGCAAAACTAACTTAACTTAAACTACAGCTCACTTACTCCTTCCCACGTACTAGGCTCAGGTTAGGTACACCGGGGTAGGCGTATTTTAGAAGCACCAGTTGAGTACGTTTAGTCATATTTTATCGTTGTATGTATTGAATATATTTTAACCATTTTAAGTATCATATGGCTCAGGAACCATATAAATGCTTTTACAGTATTATTTCCTAATACTCCTTTTACTGTACGCACTTTACTTTATGACAAGTATTGCAATTGTGGCAATTCACTTCTCTTGCATGAGAAAGAGGACTGCTCAATAAATAACAACTTTTATTGAAAACGCCTGTCTCTCTATTTCTCTGCACTCTGGTGAAACTAAGCATGCATGATTGACTGAGTGAAATAGCTATCTATTGTTTTCACACGACTCTGGAGATATACTCCTTATTCTGGAGGGAGCAAAGTTGTCATGTTTATGCGGTTGTCAGAAGCTAATCCCTTCTTGTCTATTCAGGAAAGTTAACTCATTCCTGTTCGTTCGAGAAAGTTTCTAGTGACCTCTGAGCTAGCTGGCATTCATAATTAAGTCTAACATATGCAATAGAGACCTAGTCGACCTCAGTCCTACGTCTAAACTATCGTTTATGTTATTCCAATGCGCAGAGCCTATTGGGAATATAGGAACTACACTACATGGCGCCCAACGTTTGGTAAGGCGATAATCTAACGCAAGATACTAGAGTAACTCAGTTGTGCTTTTCACACAGACCCCTTTTTCCCGTAAAAACTCCAACAGACGTCTGGAGTGGGTAAAAGGTTAATATCCGCCAGAACTTAGTAGGAAGAGATTCCTATTTATTAATTTTTTGTTTAGTCAACGCTGAAGGATACAGTGTTCCAAAATATTGTGCACCTAATCTTTGTTTCCTTGAAACTTGCTCTGCAAACTTCCATTAAACAATGTCAACTAACGGCGACAACAACGAAACCGGTGGAGCTGCAGTAGATGCGAATCAACCGGATTCAGACGTTACAGGGTTTAATGAAAATGACCCGAATGCTATAATCATCCCGGTCAATATAAGAAAAACTAGAACTATAAAACTTATAGAAAATGGAGTATCATCAAGAGGCGGTACAGTCATATTTGTGGTAGAGGCCCATGAATATCGGCAGACAGAGGTATTCTATTCCTGGCTACATTTTCCAGAAGCACACGCTGTGACACGCGAGTTCCACTACAACAAAATAGAGGAATCTCCAGCGGAATACGCCCCTTTGGAGGACGTTGAATTTCCACTAACCTACCAAGAGCACCTGCTCTGGTTTAATGGCGCCCTAAAATATCAAAATCACATTATCAGGCTTGGTCCACTATGTAGGCCAGGAGCCACATGGCCGGTTCTAGCCAGCTATACACCACATCCCGACATTGAAAAAATGTCAAGCGAAGAACTCTTAGTTAAAATAAAAGAATTAACAAAAGCATATAGAGATTTAGTTCAATTAACAGTTGACGGTACAACCTACCGACTAAAAACACTAACTGAAAATCCTGAAAAGACTTTCATTAAAAATAATATAAACTCTCAAGAGAAGAAGTGGGAGGGTAATAAACAAACAACTCCCAGAGAAAAACAGTTTCAGTCCAGAGGAAGGTCTCCTCAATGAAGGGATAGATCTCCAAAAGGAGGAGGCAAGTCTCCCCAAAGGGAGCCCACTGAAAAAAGATATAACCTTAGAAATAGGGACAATTTGAGAAAACCTGACAGATATCAAGATATTGATACACGTCCCTCTCGATCTTTTCAGACTTCCTCACAGAAATCAGAAATAAGAGGACGGTCAGAACATAAAGAAGAGCACGGAACCTGCTCATCAAAGTAAAAAATTACAATTTCCCAGAAAGAAGGTAGCCAGTATTAAAGTAAAACATGCCGAAAATTCTGAGGACACAACTGAAAAACTGAGAGTGGGCCCAGACAATGCTAGACAGTGCAGCAGAAATTACCATAGCTCGCAAGATCCTGATGAATCTTCTGGAGACATTGGACACAAATGAATATATTCAAGTGGAAACTGCAGACACCAGAGTTAGCGTGCGCCATAAACTATATGAAATAACATTACGTATAGAGGGAGATAAAACTAGAAAAATAAAAGGTCTCTTCTTGGAGAATCTATCTAAAGGTTATGATATCCTTCTAGCAGAGAAAGACTAGCCACCAGAGTTTGTCAGGGAGTGCCCACATGGCGAAGAAATGATTATGCCTGCCTTCTCAAATCACATTCCAATTCATAAAAAATACACATTTACTAGGAAATGGGCAATGACCCAAGCCCCTGCATTATATAAAAACCATGTAGGATGGGATGAGGATTCTCCTCCCCATGAAATCCAGTTAACAAATCAACCTACTGCACAGAGGTAGTATCCTCTTAAGCAAGAAGCTAAAAAACAAGTGCGAGAAATCTTAGATCAACTGGAATATCAGGGGGTGATTGAAACATGTACCTCACAAATGAACGATCCTTTGTTTCCTGGCTGAAAATAATCCCGGGCTATTCTTGAATACCTGTGGGAGACAACAACATTGTTTTTGGGTCCCCATGCTGGAGAAAGCGGTCAAATATCTGCTTTCAGGTGCTATGTTTTGACAGAAGAAACCATTTGAAATACCTAATGTCGTTTTATATTTTTTGCGAACAATATTATTCATTAGTGCTGCACTGTGTGAGTTTTGTACTGCAAAAGTTTTACAACAAGAGTTTAGGTGTCTGTAGTCCAAAACTAGACGATATGAATCATCTGACTTGGAAACAGGAAACAAGTTCATTTTTGAGGTGCATGTTTCAATCACCCCCTGATATTCCAGTTGATCTAAGATTAAGTTATCTTATGTCAACGACATCTATCTTACAGACGATGACCTGGAGACACACTTGAAAAGAGTGAACACCATCATACTTGGGTTCGCATCTGAAGGGTACAAATTCAACTTTAAAAAATCACGAATTGCCCACCACACTGTCCTATTTTTAGGATATGTATTTATTTATTTTATTTGCAAACTTGTACCGCGCTGGGAATCGACTCCCTGAGGAGTATCTCCGCGCCTTTGGCAGCATCAGAAAGCAAAAGGCCCTATCTTATGTTGTAAATGCTCAACCAGACTAATAATTAAACAGGAAAGTTTTTAGTTTTTTCCTAAAGGGGAAATGTTCCTTACATAATCTGATTTCATAAGGAAGTTCATTCCAAAGCTTCGGGCCTGCTACTGATAGAGCCCTTCCCCCTTGACGTGTCTTCCAGAATCTGGGGACGCATAGCAATTCACGGTCTCCAGATCTCAGAGATCTTGAGGGGATGTATGGCATGAATTTCTTGGTTAAATAATCGGGACCTTTACCAGTGAGGCACTTATGGATGATGCAGCATGTTTTAAACATCACCCTCTGTTTCACAGTGAGCCAATGGAGTTTATTGAGTAGAGGTTTTGAGGGAGTCCGGGCCGGGGCATTGAGAACGAGGCGTGCAGCCGTGTTCTGCACAACTTGTAGTCTGGCAATGATCCCCTCATTGGCGGCTAGCAGTAAACCATTACAATAATCCAGTCTACTCAGCACGAGCGACTGAACTAAAGTTTTCCTGGTGGTATCAGGTAACAGGGGGAACACTCTTCGGAGAAGCCCAATAACATGGAAACAGGAGCTTACCACTTGAGTAGCATGATGTTTAAGGGTGAGCTCCTGATCCAATTTAACTCCTAGATCTTTCACTACCACTTTGGGCTCAGGGACTGGGCCTAGATCTTGAGGCCACCAGTCAGGAGTCCATAGACGTTTGGCTTCCCCAAAGAGCATCACCTCGGTCTTAGAGACGTTACACTGAAGGAAGTTTGCTGCCATCCAATGTGCCACTTCTTTCATCCCCTGGGCAAAGGAGTTTCGCACTTCAGGAGTCATGGTTTTAAACGGAAAGAGGAGTTGTGTATCGTCTGCATACGATACGGGGATAAACCCGTGGGATCTCATGATGTTAGCTAGGGGTGTCACGTAGATGTTAAATAACGTTGGGCTCAAGCAGGAGCCCTGTGGCACCCCCTTTGAGATCTCCACCTCCTCTGACTGGTAAGGACCCAGTATGACTCTTTGGGTGCGTTTGGTGAAAAAACTCCTTAACCAGGCCAGCGCCTTGCCTCCCAGACCGATGTCAACTAGTCTGGCGGTCATGATATCATGTGACACAGTGTCAAACGCCGCTGACAGATCTAAAAGCACCAGGATAACGGAGTAACCCTTATCCTGAAGCATATGGAGATCGTCAGCGACGGACAGCAAGGCGGTCTCAGTGCTGTGCCTGGGCCTAAAACCCGATTGGGATGGATCTAGTCCCCCCGCACTTTCGATGTATTTGGATAAGTGCCGGTTAACAAACTTCTCAGTGAGCTTCCCTAAAAAAGGGAGGAGAGAGATGGGTCTCAGGTTTGAAAGGTCGGTCCAAGGAATGGAGTTGTTCTTCCGTAGAGGCCTCACCAGAGCATGCTTCCAGTCTAGGGGGACTTCCCCTTTACTCAAGGATAGATTGACTACCCGCCGAATTCCATCCCCCAGATCATCCCTCAGAAGTGACATGACCCGTGCTGGAATAATATCCGAAGGGCATCCACTCTTAGTTTGGGTAATTAGAGTACTTATGTCCTCCATTGATATTGGGGGGAATTCAACAAGCTTGCTAGCATTGTTTTCTGCTGTACTAAGGTATGGCTGATCCATCCTGTCAACAGTTCTCATGTTATTGGAGGTGGATTTTGAGGCTAAGATCTTAGCGTAAATGCCTTCTATTTTTCTAACAAAGAACTGTGAGATGTTGTTGCAGAGTTCCTGGGACTCAATCCCCTCTGTTTCACAGGCTGCAGGCTTGATAAAGGTCTGTAAGATTTGATAGAGGACTTTAGCATTTTTACCAGCTGCTGATAATTGGGCTGCTATGTGATGTTTCCGGGCAGCCCGAATAGCTTTATGGTAACTTTTTAGGGAAGTCCTGTGATTTTCTTTATCCTCTGCCTTACGTGTGACTCTCCATCGTTTTTCTAATTTCCTCGCAATTAACTTTAGTTGTCTGAGATCGTCTGTAAACCAAACTTCTTGTTTAGGGGCAGGCCATGGTTTATATGTTCTAAAAGGAACAACATATTTAATAGTTGTGGTTACAGCTTCATTAAATTTGGCTAGTGCAGTGGTGACATTGTCGCCACATTCGACCCAATTGGGTTCTGTGTATTTCTCCCTAAAGCTCTCTGGTGTTAATTTATTCCAGGGTCTTCTGACATCAGCCATAGTCCTCTGGATGCCCTTAACGTCATAATTAGAGCGAGTATAGAATTCTATAATGGAGTGGTCAGTCCAGTCCACTTGACTGGGAGGCAAACATTTTATGGTGGTGGAATTATATAACACAAGATCCAAAGTATGGCCAGCTAAATGCGTGGGTCCCTGATTCATTTGATGAAAGCCAAGAGTAGCCACATCAGCCAAAAGTGTCTGTGCCTCCACATAGGTAGTTATTTCGCTGTGGACATTAAAGTCCCCTACCAAGATGAAATCTGAATTCACCTGCATGTGGGGGGCCAACGTTTCAACAACATGAGTTATCAAGTTATCATGAGTTATCAAGTGGGGGCAAAAGCCTAGCAGACAACTTCTTCGAGAAGTGTGCAGTACTGCAAGCTCCAAAAACACTGAAAAAGTTACAATCAATTCTAGGTTTCCTGAATCTCGGAAGAACATACATTCTAAATTATGCAGAGTGAGTTAAACCTCTCTACGAACTAATAAAACCTGGTTTTAAACCGATTAATTGGACTCAGAAACACACAGAAATTTTACGATCATTACAAACAGACATGTTAACTAAAACAAAACTGCAAACACGCGCAAACAAACTCAACCTTGTAATCCGAGTCATCCCAGGAAGATGCAGATTCACAGGATGTATGACGTTGCAACGCATACTTTTACCACGCATACCATTACAACGCAGTATTTACAACGAATACCTTTACAACGCATAGCGCTTAGAGGTGCTGGATAGTGGTAAGTATAATTTTATATTCCAACTCCAGTCCCCGTGGACACTAGGGAAGGTGTTGGATATAAAATTATACTTATTCCCTATCCTAGAGCGCCCCCCAGCGCAATGCGTTGTAATGGTATGCGTGGTAATGCCTGCGTTGTAGTGGTAGTGCATTGTAAAAACTTCGTTGTAACAGTTGTATACCAGATTCACATACCTGACCTCTAATGAGGGAGAAATGGTACCAATAGCTTACAAATCACACTTGTACACACAAGCTGAAATGAAATTCAGTTCTACTGAAAAAATTCTAGCTACGGTTCAAACTGCTGTAGCAAAAGAAAGAGCCCTAGCCCAAGGGAAGAGCATATCTGTACTAACATCAGTGTCAGCCCTTGAGGCAGTAACAAGACCAGGCATTCTAAATGCTAAAGCTCTAGATCCAAAATGGATACAATGGGAAAATTCTCTTGCAATAGAAGACGTGAAACACGCATTTGATCTGAAAATGAAAAAACTAGAATATCTGGAATATGAAAATGAATGTCCTCTGTCAATCGAAATTCTGCCTCTAGAACAATACACCTGTGTAATCTACACAGATAGATTTGCACAACACTACGTTGTGGAAAAACAAATTTACAATGCAGCGTGCGCGATTGTTAAAGGTCGCTGGCGCTTGGGTAAATTTAGACCGATGGTCACTAAAACTGAATCACTCAGAAACTGTACAGCTCAGCGAGCTGAAATATGATCTTTAAAGATGGCGCTTGAAAATGCCGATTGCGAATTCCCGACACTTATAGTGTGCGATTCACATTACTGCATCAGGTCTTACAATAACAGCATGCAGACCTGGATAAAAAAACAGTTACAAAGATGAGACAGGTGCCACAATTAAACATAAAAATCTATGGGAACAAGTAGTTATTTTGCAGAAAGAACTACGAAAGACTCAAGTGATACATATGCAGAGTCTTCAATGTGATGGCGTTCACGTTGCAGGGAATTCATTGACTGACAGAGCCACAGCAGCAGCTGATCACTCGGCTTCCGTAGCTACAAAAAAGCGTACGAAAAAACAAATAGTTGGTGAAACGCTGCTTGCAGTAAAAGCCTCCATGGAAGGCAATTATGCGGTGTTACCTCTGAATTATCCACTCAGAAATACATACATAATTGATGCGAACTCCGTTCCTTTTGCTCAAATCCCACGAGTGGGGGATAGAGTAATTCCAAACACGAACCGGAGGGTCTTCTTGATTCAAGAAGCACACGTGGGATTGGGTCTGAGGCACCAAGAGATCCTGAAATCTCTAATAGAATTACAATCACGATACTGGTGGCCAGGAATGAGCGTGCAAGTTTATAACTTTGCAATGGAGTGTCAGGACTGCAATAGAGATCGCAGTTATGAACCGGACCAGATATCTGACTCTAACACAGGAAGACCAGCCCAGACACCTTTATTAGACAGCATTAGACTATCTATACGCAGGCGTCCGACTAGACAAATGCGGTCCCATAAATATTAGGAAGAGATTCATTTGGATGTGGCCCCAGCGCTCGGATGACGCCAGAACTGTTATAAAAGGTTTGCGAGTCTTTATCGGCACATACGCAATTGGCATGCTACATTCTGACCAGGGCGCCAAGGAGGCCATGGCAAGCATGAGCATTGCATTGCGGTATTCTAGTCCATTCCATCTCGAGGGAAATGCGGTAGTGGAGAGAAAAAAACGTGACATAAAGCAATCTATAACGGCGAGGTTATTAGGTTCGGGTGGGTCAAACATCTAATAAGTGTCCAACGTAGTCTTAATAATCTGCCAAGAAATTCTCTAGGAGGTATCACTCTGTACGAACTTTTGTTTGGTACAAGAATGATCATTCATGATCTCGATTGTCACACTTCAGTGGTGAAACAAAAAACCTTTGATATCAAAGATCATTTGAAAAGTTTATTGCAAGAATTGAATCTGTTTTAAAGAACACTAGAACATATTTGGCTAAAAAAAGGTATCAACAGAGGGAAACTAATTACACGGGAGAAACTTTAATTTATAAAAAATGCCTAAACTAAGATTATTAAGTTGGAATGTAGATGGTCTAAATAGTAAAATAAAAATGAATTTAGTACAAGAAGAGATTAAAATGTACAATCCAGACTTTGTGCTACTTTCAGAAACTCACATTAAGTATCAGGACAGAAAACTGCTGTCTCAGATGGGTTATCAATTGGTTGTATGCTCTACTTTGAATGCGACTATTAGACGGGTAGCCATTTTAAAACAAAGAAGAACTAGATTTGAAACAATTAAAACAGCTTCAGATGCTCGGGGTAGGTGGGCAATTGCACAGATGCAAGGCGATAACAAAAAATTTGTACTATGTGTGGTATATGGACCCAATATTGATGACCCCAAAGTATTTGAAGAATTAAGTGTAGAGTTACTAGAATGGGAGGGAGAAAGTATAATTGCGGGGGATTTTAATTGTGTCATTAATTATAAAATAGATTCCACAGGGCAAAGTAACCCTAATAGAATGCACAAAGCTAGATCAGCAATAATAGAACTAGCAAGATTAAACAATCTGAAAGATTTATGGCGCTCTAAATACCCCCTGATAGCAGGCTACACTTACTACTCTGCGCCGCATAGATCTTGTTCTAGACTAGACATGGTATGGGCGTCTGACCAGATAGCAAACAACTGTGAAATTGAAATATGCCCAAAAATTACCTCAGACCATAATACTCTGCTACTTGAATTTGTAATAATAGATCAAAAAAAAGAAACACGAAACTTTACATTCCCAAGGTACTTATTGGCTGATGCTAGGTTCATAACACTATTGAAAAAACATATACAAGAGTTCATACTACTCAATATCAATACGGCTAGTATAAATACTGTATGGGATACTTGTAAATGTAGCATCAGGGGGTTTGCTCAACAATACATATTGATGTCAAACGCCGAGAGTCGCAGTGCTTACAAGAGAATTACCTCCAATATATTACAAACTGAACAACAACTTGCCGACGCTACGCGACACTCAAAAACAGATATTGATGAGATCAGAATAAAGCTAGTCGAATTACAGTCTGGTATAAAAAAAACTTTAAGAGAAAGATATAGTGCAAAAATACATGAATATAAACTTGCTCAGTATGAAGTTGGTGATCGTATAGGCAAAGTACTTGCTTATAAGACTGCGGATAAAAAAGCCAAAACTAAAATTAAGGCAATAATAGGGTCAGATCAAGGCATTTATGAACAAGCAGACCAAATATTAAATCAATTTGTTAAATATTACCAAAACCTATACACTCCAGATAATAGACCCCCCAAAAGCACAATAACACAATACCTCAATAAATATTTATCAACACAAATGGTTCTAAATATAGAAGCTCTTCAGCAATTAAACTCAAAAATAACATTATTTGAAATAAAACGAGCAATTGACGCTCTACCGCTAGGGAAGGCAGTCGGTGAGGATTGTTTGCCTTTGGAAATATATAAAACTTGTGCCTAAGAATTATTACCACTGTTGGAAAATGTGATAAACTCAATTCTCTCATCTAAGCAAGCACCATCATCTTGGAAAATTGCCAAAATAATCTTTTTCCTCAAAAAAGGCAAACCTGAAAAAGAGTGCGGTTCATACCGCCCAATTTCTTTGCTTAACTCAGACGTTAAAATTTTCTCTAAGATTCTAGCCAATCGCCTTGCTCCTATTATGCCTGATATGGTTAATTCACAACAACACGGTTTTGTAACGGGTAGGGACACCACCGCCCATGTAAATATGGCAATCGCAGCTTTTGATGTGGCTGAGACTATTCACACCCCACTCGGTATGATCATGTTAGATGCGGAAAAGGCATTTGACCGAGTGGGGTGGGAATATTTGTGTGAAGTACTAAAGAAAATGGGAATATCCGGACCATATCTGGATTGGGCTAGCTCACTATACGATAAACCACTGGCTAAGATTAGCTATGGGGGTAAAGATTCTGCTAATTTCAAGATAGGAAGAGGAACAAGGCAAGGCTGCCCCCTTTCCCCATTACTTTTCGCTCTCTCTCTTGAACCCTTTTTAAATGCACTAAACGAACAGGCTAACATCATTCCGGTTAACCACGGCGAAAAAACCCTCAAATTAACAGCTTTTGCTGATGACATTGCAATTTATACAACAGACATAAATAAGGCAATGCCTGGGATTATTAGTGAAGCGTCAACATTTGGAAACGTATCTGGGTACAAACTCAATGTGAGTAAAACACAAATCATTGCTAATTATACCCCCGATGAACCTATATACGATATTTGCCAAAATGCTATATATTTAGGAATTAAATTAGCTGCTAATGTGGAAAAGATACTAAACATGAATTATGAAGCTTTCCTAAAAGAAACTGCTCTAAGTCTTAAAAAATGGCACAAGACACCACGTAGTTTAATAGGACGACTTAATTTGATAAAAATGAAGGTACTACCCAAATTACTTTACTTATTCAGGGCTATACCATTTCAACCTAATAAACTCTTCTTTAAAAAACTAGATGGCATATGTAGCAGCTTTTTATGGGGGTACAAAAAAGCACAAAGGGCTATTAGGTTTCTGAAATTGCCAACATCAAAAGGTGGTCTCACTTTTCCTGATTTTAATCTGTACTTTCTAGCAACCTTTTTTCGTCGAATAAGGAGTTTGATAAAGAACGAAAATCCACTATTTTTTCATCACTACATGTTAGGATCTGATAGTAAACAATTCTTACTTCGTGCACACGCCCCGAACTATTTTAAACGTGTTAAATTTAAGACGGCTAAGCACATCAAAAAAATCTGGGATCAAATTTTGTCCACTGACAAAAGTTCATTCTTTAATGCTGAACTTAGACTCTGGAACAATCCAGGTCTTCCTGGTATTTTCTCCGATGGGACAGGAAACCGATGGATTAGACATGGAATTAGCACATTGGGAGACCTTTATGGATCAAATGGTATGTTAGATTTTGAAAGCCTGAAAGCAACAAATGGTCTAACTAATGATATGTACTTTAAATACAGACAAATAAGAGACTTCCTTTTTTGCAAAATGAAAATAACGGAAGTAACCCAATCGGACTTACTTGAGTGTATATACTCCGATAAAACAAAATCACTAATAAAATTGGGCTATCAATACTTAGTTAAGGGCAAGGGTGATGATACGATCAAAATTGCAATAAAATAACATGGATATTAATCCTACACAGATTGCAATGGCACTATCCCATTTAAATAATATAATACACTCCTCCAATCTTAGACTACAACTCTACAGAACAATTACACAACTTTATTATACTCCACAAAGAATATCTACTTGGACACAGGGGAATTCAATAACAGATACAACTAAATGCCCAAAATGTGGTATATATGCAGCTGGAATTGAAGATATGCTGTTTTCCTGTCCCGAATTATCTATATTTTGGAACGGAATAATGGAAGTCCTAAAACACAAACAGATAACAACTCCGGTACTCTCTGCACATTTAGTTTTATTAGATCTACAAGAAATTAGCTGTCTTAATAAAGATCTCATAACCATACTTTTTGCATGTGCAAGATTAGTTATAGTTAGAACATGGATATCTAAGGATCCCCCTAATGTTTCGGGATGGTGTGCTTTGGTTAGCGAAATAAGAATTATGGAACTTACATTAGCTAAACATAGAGGCCCAAAAGCCTTTAAAAAAAAAAGAAAAGATTTGGAAACATTTTTTTGAATTATAAAATTTGAAAGTCTTTTTACTTGTGACTATCTACTTGTTTGCGCACTATCTATAACTAGCTAATATGTACTCCGTAACTTTTCCTCTTGTTTTCATATTTTCTCTGTTGATCTTTTTATATTGTAAAACTTACCACAAAGCTAATATTATGTCACTTTATCGTTACATGATTCAATGTATTGTTTCTTTTTTTCTCATCTTGCAATAATAAACATATTCAAACTAAAAAAAAAAGATATCAAAGATCATTTGGCTGTTTTACAGGACTTAAATGAAACAAGAAGAAGTCTAAGTAACACAAAGCTAAAGCCAACGACCACTGAAGAAAAACCACCTGTCCCAGCAAGACCTGTCTGGATTCCAAAGATTGGGGATCTGGTCAGAGAAAAGATCGCGGTGAAGAAGGAATTTGGGCCTTCTTACAGAAAAGCAGTACCTGTCTTAGCTGTCAGCGGAACAAGATCAGTAGTACTACTGCCCCTTGCTGGTAAAAAGGAGAACCGAGTTTTATCAATCGACCTGGTAAAATCACAATCATGTGGCCAATCATAAGTAGTAGGCCCAGTGGACTCCCAAGAAATAGCAGAAGACCAAATCTTGCTACAATCCAAGAGGTTCAAACTGAGAGACTAATCACATTTGATAAACCTGCAGTGAATAAAAAAGGACTATGCAACAAAGCCATGGAACTTGTGCTTCTTGAAACCCAAATTGCAAAAGTTTGTCAAGAAACACCTGTCTACAATGATGTAGCCTCGGACTATGCTAATATGAAAAAGGAAGAAGCAACTACAAAGATTAATAACAATCCTGATGCCATCCAAACAATTGACAGAACTGCATCTGGCTACTTCATCAATTTGGATGACTTTTCTGATGATCCAAGTGAACATGGAGACAAGCCAGCAAACAAAACTTTCAAAAAGAAAATTACAGAGCTCTTTCATCAACTCGGAGAAACATATCTGATTTCACCATGGATTGAATTATGGATTGTGTTAGGCGTACTTTTCCTCCTTCTGTGGCTCATCTTGGTTTTAAGTTTGGGTAGATTTATTGATGGAAAATATAGTACAATGGACACAGCAAGTCAGAACATCAACTTGGTCCTGAAACCACACAGATCTTCTCACATCGAAAACGAGAACTATCATCAGTGAACTTCACAGCAAATCCTATACCTGGTGGTATAGCATGGGACAAAACTGATTACGAAATCTATGGCCCGGTTGAACTCTTGAGATATCCACATCAATTCAAGATCTCCTTAAGTGACTTTGTATCACCTAGTACATTCTCTGATGATTGGGACTTTGAAAATATTAATAACATGATGTCAGATTTTAAAATGTCAGCAAAATTTACAGAACATGATTATTTACAAGGTTCTTGGAATTATGAAGAAATGTATTGCTTCAATCACTTTGGGCATCATTATCTGCATAAATCTGCTAATCCTAGAAATGTTTTGAGTTATAATCAGTGGGAACATTGTCCAACTCCGCCAAAAGGCAGTTCAAAAACATTTTATGAAAAATTCCCATACTTCTCAGGGTTTAATATCACTAATCCAGAAACGTTTTATTTCAAAATGTTAAATAAGACCGGAATGAAAAACATGTTGACAAATACTAAACTGATTTATTCTGAAAAATTTTATGAAAAAATGTCTACATTTGGTTTTGAATTTTGGAAAAATAACATTGAGACAAAAACCATCTGGGGTACAAAAGAGTGGCAGGTACAAGGTTTAGAATCATTATTTAGAGCCTGCATGATCCCTGAATAAATAATGTTCCTGAATGACACCATTCAACAGACAACCTGTCTTGGCCTAGCCAAGATAAAAGATTTAAACAACCCGTCTATACCAAAGTCTATGCCTGATAAAACTACAGATGAGGGGTTAGGCGTGTCCAATATTTTACAACTTAACAGAACTATTCCTGATTGGAACAAATTGTTGATCTGGCCCACAGACACTAATAACTGTCATGATAGATTCCTGAACAAAACACATGGGTTCAAACAGAACAGGCCAGACCCAAGATATTCCCAGAGACAACATCCAGGGATAACTACAACATATAGTGTAGGAAAACCATGCCTCGATTGGCTACAGAAATCCACACTACCCGAAATTAAGCAACACTTAACTTTACTTAAAGAAGGTGCTGACTTGCGAGATTTCATAATGGGACCTCGCAATCAGCGTCAAAAACATTATATATATGCCGGTATATACGCAGCTTACAATGAAGCTTGGAAAGTAACACAAATTGAAACTGCAGAAAAAATACGAGAAATTGATCGTATTAATTTGGAAAAATCACTTTCTGTAGTGGACAATGGGTTAACGACTCTGTCCTCCAGAATATATTAACTTGACAGCATTGTATCATCTGCTATTGATATAATAGAACAGGATATGCTAATGTTACAACATGGTCAATCCCAATTGCGTTCTATTGTACAGCTAGGCTGGACGTTACAAAACCTCTGTTCAGGCTACGTGCCATGGCGTCTAATCAACACAACATCATTATTTTCTATCTTTAACCTTACTGATAGACCAATCTCGTTGGCACAAAAAGGAGCAGACTATACGGTGCTGAGCATTGAAAAACTAGAAAAATTACATTGACAATGTTAAAATTTATCACAAGAGGTAGAAAAGATTGGAGAAAAAAAGAGTAACATTAGTTTTTTGAAATATTTAAAACCAGAGGAGGTAGTCAAAAATACTTTTATTTGATTTATAAGAATCATAAAAGGGTGGGTCTTACCACCATACAAACAGCATGTACGTCGTAAGGACAGCATAAAAACAAAATTAAAATTGCCTGAAAAATAATAAGTTTAAAACATAATCTTAACAAATTTACACAAATACACAGTCGCAGTATAAAATTATAAGGATGTAGCTGAGGGAAGACGTGACTATCTCGTTGGAGCTACGAAACAACTGATAATTGTTCGAGGGAAAAGAGCGAATACTTTGGGGAATGAATAAATTTGGTGGAAAATACGCATTTTGACTCCGAATGGAGAACACATCCTGGAAAAGTGAAAATAAAGGAATAACCATTAGGAAGGGAAGTGGGAGTCCGGGGGCAGCCGTGATAAGACCGGTTGGCCAAGGTCATCTTTAATTACTGCCTTATTTTCTAGCTCTTCTGCAGCATGAGCCAGGAATTTTATAGTTTTGCAGGCTAGTTGTATCTGGGACCCGCTGAGGCATTCTATCACAGCCGCCCTGCAAGTTCTCACCTGAGCTTCTCTTAAAAGTGGTAGCAAAAGCGTTTTCCTTAGTTTTTGCAGTGCAGGGCATATGCATATTAAATGCAATAAAGACTCTGTGGAGTTGCCACAGAGACGACAGGCAGGAGTTGACCAGGACCATTGCCATTTGGGGGTGAGGTCTTTACTCGAGAAGCATCCCAGCCTCAGAAGGCTTAAATTCCTCTCATAATAGTCCCTAAAACAGTCTTGCAAGTATGGCTGAGGTTTCAGATGTTTGTAAGTTAGCAGCACAATCCAGGCGTGGCGTTTTCCGGCCACTGCGGCATTGTCCATTAGCAGCGATGCTTGTTTGATGGCTTTGTTGGTGAAGTGTTTAAAGGCATTGTATGATATGGGTGAAAGCCAAGTTTCTTCCAGCTTTAATGAAACAAGCGCTTGCCTGAGGGATTTGTAAGTTGAATTAGAGGACCCGGCCTGTTTCCCTACCTCTAGCCAGCAGAGATGGGCAAGGGTGTCATCTTCAACGTCCCTCATGCGCCAGTAGTATTTGGCCAGAGCACCTTGTCTTGCCGGAGTCTGATTAGTTAGTCCATATTCCAAGCGTATTTGGGCTTGTGAGATGTGTCTCGGGATCGAGAAGAGGTTTTTAAACAGTCTGGATTGGGCTAGATTTAGCACTGTGGAGTCCCTAGTTGCCATAATTTCCGAGCCATATGTAAGCGATGGCAAGAACTTGGCAGCTACGATCTTTAGCATATGGCTGGTAGAACTACCACTTAGGTGTGTTTGTATAGTTTTAAAGGCGAATTGAAGCTGTTTGGCTTTTGATTTCCCCAGTTCTAGGTGGTGGTTGTACTTTAATTGATGGTCAAGTGGAACGCCCAAATATTTATATTTGTCCACCTGTGTCAATATAGAAGAATTTATCTTCCATATGAATTTTGTTTTTTTCTTTCTGAAGCTGGCGAAGCATAAGATTTTTGATTTTTTTAAGGTTTATAGTTAATTGTGCTTTGGTGATGTATGACGCGAGTTGGGAAATCAAACGTTGTAGGCCGATTGGGGTTTTTGAGAGGAGCACAATGTTGTCTGCATATTGTAGACTAACTATGGGTGTTTGTCCCAGTTTTGGTGGATCTCCCTGGATTGTATGTAGATCACTTTCTAGGTCTGTGGTGTACATGTTAAAAAGGCTGAGGGCCAATACGCAGCCTTGTTTTAGGCCATTCAAAGTTATGAATTTCTTTGCTAAACATCGGCTGTCTCCTTTTTTTATTTGAACCCAGGTGTGCAAGTATAGCTCTATAATTGCTCCCAGTAGCTTTGGCGGCGCGTCCCAGGCTTTCATTTTGGCCCAAAGTTTGGATCTAGGCACTTTATCGAAAGCCGCTGTCAAGTCTAAAAAGCAGGTGTAAAGCGTGGAGAAATTATCGATTGCCTTTTTAGCCAGTAGGGTTAGCGTTGATAAGTTTGTGAGAGTGCCCATTCCAGCCCTGAAGCCTGTTTGTGTCGGAGGAATTAGTCCTTTGCCCTTGACCCAGGATTCCAGATCTACCAAAAGATTGGATGCATGGATCTTGGCCTCTGCATCTATTAAGGCTATTAGCCTATAATTATTTGGATCTGAGCGGGCTCCTGATTTATGTATTGGGTGTAGAATACTGCCCCTCCAGGAATCCGGAATGCTCCCGGTGCTTAGGCTGTGACAAAACAAAGGAGATAGTTGGCTGGCCCAAAACTTTGGATCTTGCCTAAATAGGGCGTTGGGGAGGCCATTTGGACCAGGGGCTCCATCTGCTCTCAAGTTTTTTATGATGTTCAATACCTGCTTCGTTGTGATTTGATCGATTTCTTTTGTATGCTCCAGTGTCAGTGGTTTGCAGGTGACTTTAGGTTCGGGGGACTTTGATTCTGCCATTATACTCGGGCTTTGGGTTGTAGTAGGCTCAAATGGTAGTGCCGGTGTGTTATCGGTGGATGTATCGTGCGTGAAGTTATATAGTGAGTTGATGTGGCTACACCAGAGCTGGTCGGTCATATCTGAATTAAACTGCTGATGTTTGCCATTTAGCATGAAATTTATTTTTGCCCAAAAGTCTTTGGAATTCCGCTGTTTGCTTGCGTGGAGTATAGTGCACTCTAGTTTTTCCATGTACTTCCGCTTGGCCATTTTGGTCTCTCGTTTTAGCTCTTTTTTTAAGGATTCAATTTTTTTCAAGGTTTTTTGTGGTAGTTGAAGATCCTTTTTGCGTAGAGCCCTGAGATAAGTGTTCATTTGCCTTTTTAATAAGCGTAGTTTTGGAGTGTACCACTTCCCTCCTCCGTTTCTCATTGTTTTTTGTCCTCTGCGTTTGCTTTGGTAATTCTTATTTATATCCACCACGAAGGATTCCCATGTCTTAACTATGTCTTTTGACGGGGCAGGTGGTGACAACAATGAGTGGCATGTCTCCATTAAGTTGGAAATGTTCTCTTCGTTCCAATTTAGCCTTTGCAGGTTGAAAAGTTCGGTGTTCAAAGATAAACGCTGCACTTGCTCGGACTTAGTTGGCAAAGTTATTAGTGTGAAAGTCTGTGGGTAGTGATCGCTTTCTCCCCGTGCCTGAATATGGAAATCTTTGATGTAAGTGAATAGGTTGGGGTCAACCAGAGTGTAGTCTATTGTTGAGCCTGAAGTCTTGCTGACCCTCGTAAGGGCCGCTGGTTTGTCCAAGAGGCCCCTTCAGTTTAGAGTGTACAAGGGGAGGGCTTCCAGTTCTGTAGCGCATTTCCTCCCCATTGCGCTTTTCCTACTTTGGTTGCCCTGTCGCGGATCGATGTGAGTAGGGAGGGTTCCCTCATCGCCCTGCAGTAAATTCATGTTGAAATCTCCAGTAATTAGGATGTTGTCGCTCGGGTAGGTGGATTTTAATGTGTTAATTGCTTTGATTAGTTGTTTTATCCTTTTCCCTTTGTGTTTTCCACCGGCGTGCATGTATAAGTTTATGATCAATAAACCCATGATGGGCGAGATGTCAATTTTGATACATTGCATCCAAGTGCAGTGTAGTTCGATGTAGCTGGATGACCAAAGGAAATCAGTAGATATGAAGATAGATAGGCCACCCTTTACCCTGCCAAGACGCGCCTCCTTATGTGCTGGTGTGAAGAATTGTTTGTATCCCACCAGCGGTGTGTTTTTTGTCAACCATGTTTCCTGAAACAAGAGTAGTTTATACTGGGTGATGAATTCTATGAAATCATCTTCCTCCAGTTTTGTGTTTAGTCCGTTGACGTTCCACGAACAGATCTTGCAGCCCTGCGCTTTCCCTGTTGTTCGTCTACCGTTGGTTCATTCGAGGTTCCTTTTGGTTAATACCTGGGGTGCTTGTTGGTGCCTTTCGGATGCAGCTGCGTCCTGGTGGGCAAAAGTAATTGTGATTTGCCTGAGAGGATGGTCTTCATCTTCGATGTAGCTTCTTTGATCTGGACCTTTGGCATTTTTTAGAAGACTTCGTTTAGGGCTTTCTTTCTGCAACGGACTGGGGTATCGTGCAGGCTCCACCTTTTTTATCTCTATGCCCCATAAAGCAAAGTCCTCCCTATGGGTCAGGATTATTTTGGTAACGGTATGTTTAGTCCACGTTGTTATCGTGGATTCATGGCCTAGTTTGAATGGGTTTGGTTTAAACTCGATTGATACCAAGTCACTTGATTTTAGGTGACGGAGGCCAGGTAGTACTTCTAAAAGTTTTAAAATGGAACCTCTGTTCAGTATGTCATGAGGCCCTCTCGAGCTATATTGCGGAATTAGCTCGATTTTATTACTTGGGGTGTGCCGTTTTTGGTCGTTTGGACGTCTTATCTCTGCGGGATTTGACGAGACTGTTCCTGCCCATTCTGCCTCTAGCTCTGAAGTGGGCGAATTAGTTGTATTCACGCTGCTTGTTGCCTCCTTACCATTAGGGGCCGGGACAGATGATGCTTGAGTTTCTACACTCGGCATGGCTCTTGTCTTTTTTGCCTTACTCTTGACGGGTGTATCTGCGTCTATTTGCCCGTCGTTGGCTGGTGCTTGCGTGAGTTGGGAGCTAGCTTTTGGTTGAGATCCTTGCTCAATCTCTGCGTTATGAACTAAGTCTGAGCTTGGTGGATTGCGTTCTGCTTTCTCCCCTTGACGGTTGAAAATACTATACACTTTCCTTACGTTCTGGATTGAATTCGGACTTTCTATTTGACCTTTTGAGTTAGTAGTTGCTTTGGTGGAGGATTTGTTGTTGAAAGTAGCCCTGGCTCTGATGTTATTTTGTTTTGAGGTGGGCTGGCCTCTGGCTGTTGTGTGACTTCTTTGCCGTTGAAATTTTTGTATGTTGTTTGGGACTGTGATTATGGCGCCCCTCGAGTCTGTGATTTAGATTTTCTTGCTTTTCTCAGGCGCTTCCTTTCTCTCTTTGTGAGAGTGGGTGCCTGTTCAGAATGGTTGGAGCCTGTTACCTTGGTTGGTGGTGGTACCTTAGTTAGTGAAGCTTCCTCTCGAATGGCCATTGTATTTTGATCGTCTGAGGTTACCTTGATTGGTGGTGGTACCTGAGTTAGCAAAGCTTCCTCTCGAGTGGCAACTGGATTTTGATCATCTGAGGTTACTGGCATGGGGGTATCGTTGGTGGAGAAAGAGAAGGATCTGTCTCGAGATTCCGCGCTTTCCTCACCACTGCTATCATCGTCTGTTGGCCGGCCAGTTTCCTTTTTAACGTCTTGTTGGATGTTTGCTTGGTTTGTGGTTGTCTTTGTTTCCTTTGATGAATCCCTGACGGCCCCCAGTATTTGTGTCATCAGACTGGGTACGTAGCCAATTTGTCTGTTATTTGAGAGCAAGACAAGTGTAAAAAGAGGAGTCCTTATTAAGTTGCACCTTCGTAATCATGCGGTTTAAGTCCTGTAAATTTGATTCAATCTCCTGGACATGAAAAGCCAAGAGGTTGAGGAGATCGACTTGCGTGTCTAGTTTGTCTGCGTGGTAGGACATGGCTACACCTATGGTTTCCATTGACTTTAATAGTTGTGGCCATATTGTGGCCGGCTGAGTGCTCTCGATGGTTTCCCCCTGGGTCTGGTTGAATATAGATGAGGAGTCAAGATGTTTGGAAGGATCAATTTCTGGTTTGATGCTTGCACTGGTGGGCACTCCTTCGCGATGTCCTTTTTAAGATGCAGTCTTCATTACCAGGACTTAAATCATAAAGGGCGGGGAACAGGCGGGTACTTTGTTTGAGCTCTGCAGTGTCAATTGCTTGAACGATATCTCCTTGTGACTTTGAAGTTCTACTGATTTTAAGATCTTCGATCACATCAGTTGTTGGTCCTGCAGAGAGGAAGCTGTAGTTACCCTCCTTTTTGTCTGATTTCAGCATGGGTTGACCACTCGGTAGACTAGGGGAACTCACCATTGGCGGTGTGGACAGCTTTTGGGTGCGGTTTTGGTTTTGAGGTGAGCCTTCCTCTGTTGTTTCAGGGATGGTTATCTGGGTCGATCGTGGGCATTGCCCCAGGAAGACCGAATCGTTGCTCGCTTCGTTGCTTGCGTCTGAAGCCCGACGGACTAAAGCGCAAGCCAACGAAGTGTGGAAAGCTTGTTGAGCCTTGGAAAGTGGGTACGACGAGAGACGGCCTTTGACCTGTTGGTTGCTGGTCGGGTCTTCTGACCCGGGAGGGCCTGATCCCCCGTCCCCAGAGATCCTTCTTATTTTAATGTTGGGGGCGTTGCGGGGCTCGCTGTGACACCTTGAGTTAGGTGGAGACGATGGTGATTTTGTGCCCTTATTCATTGTCTCCGTGGAGGCATTATTTTGGTTGCTGTAAGATTTGGAGCTGGCGTTGTCTCGAGGGAATTCCACTCCACTCCCGGTGGAGAGTCTTTGGCAAACTTTAAGGAAGTCAGTGATTAAAGCACGTTTGCTTTCTTTGGGACACAGGGATTGAACATTTTGGGCAGGAGAGGGCGTTGCGTCGTAATCGGGTTGGCCGCGGGCTGCGCTGCCCGTGAGGGGCCTCTTTGCTGCCACGGCTGAACTCTGGCAACCATGTCGTTTTGTCATTGCGTGAAAAGGTTCTAAAGGCTCTATAGAGCTGGTGCATGGGTCTTTCGAACTTAGTTTTTTGGGGCTCTTGTCTCTACCCGCAGCAGCTCCTTCCACTGCATCGTTGATCGTGCTCGGAAGGACTCCATTGCCCTTTTTTGTCTTCCCCTGAGGTTTTTCTGGAGGGTTGTCTTCGCCTCGTGGCTTTCCTGATCTCATTTTTGTAATGGTTGGGATTTACTCTTGTCGAGCGGTGCGGTTGTTCCTTTACATTTTTGAAATGTGAAAGTTTGTTTGTTTTTTTTTCTTTCTCCCTTGGGCTTTTGAGTTTTAATAATGGAATTAGCAAGCAGCTGCTGTGCAGTTGGTTATGAAGCACCTGCTATCCACTGATGAATTGACTACAGGTTTGAAGTATCTCCGACCGCTTTTTTCGGGAAGGTGGGGCGGGAGAAACTTTGAGCGGGGTGTCTTCTGCCATGAAGGAGGGGGACAACGCAAGCGGAGCGCACAGGGGACCGCAGGCTGAGAGACCTGGTCAATCAGCCTCCTCGGTCAGCACCCCCCGGCTCTTAATTCGCAGCCACCTCTAACGGTGGCCGCGCTCGTGCCCCTCCCTGCTTCCTCCGCCTCTTACCTTGTACCTCGTAGTAGGCGTAGCACACACGGTACCAGGTTCCCTCGGGATGTTATAGGTTCAGAACCATGGAGGGAGCGGAGGAGACTCTGGGAGACTCGGGGAGAGCAGAAAGCACCGGGGAATGGAAAAGCACCGGCCTCTCTCCCTGCTACCGCTCCTCTGGTCGTGGCTGCTGTCGTGTCTGCTGCCGTACTCTGAGCCGCACTCTGAGCCCGTAACTCTGAGCTCGTAACTCTGAGCTCTCTGCAGCTACTGGCGGTGAGTTGAGCAGAAGAAATGTATTCATTTATGGTCTCAACATGATTTTGATTAGGTGTTTGGCTTGGAACGTCGCCGGTCTCAATTGTAGGCAAAAAAGAAGACTAGTGCAGGAGGAACTCAATATGTACAAGCCACATTTAGCAATGATATCTGAGACTCGCATCGGTTTTAAAGATAGAAAACTACTGGGTCAGATGGGATACAATCTTATTGTCTGCTCTACGTTGGGTGCCTCAATCAGAGGGATTGCATTATTGAAGCAGAAGCATTTTACAATAGAAATTGTTAAAACTGCTGCTGATCCTAGAGGCAGATGGGTAATTGCTCAAGTGAAATTCGAACACCAAATATATGTATTCTGTGTGGTATATGGACCTAACATTGATGAACCAATATTGTATGATTTGTTAAATATTGAATTATTAGATTGGGAGGGGGAATTATTGATCATGGGGGATTTTAACTGTGTTATGAGCTATGCGGCTGATTCTACAAGGCAAGGTACATCACTACGCATGCGTAAAGTTAGGGCTGCGATATTGGAAATAAGCCGCTTACATAACCTGAAGGATGTATGGCGATCTATGCAACCTAATATCCCAGGGCTCACCTATTACTCCGCACCTCATAGACTCTGTTCCCGAATTGATCTAGCATGGGCATGGATAGAATTATGGAAGGATGTAATATAGAACTGTGCCCTAGGATAACATCTGATCACAACCATATACTCCTGGAATTTAATATTTATCATTAGAAACGAGAGGCGCGACAATTTACATTTCCTAGATCACTGATGTCTGACCAAACATTTATCTTACAACTTAGAGAACATATAAGGGAATTTATAGACATCAATCTAAACTCAGCTACAATAATAACTGTTTGGGATACTTGCAAAGCAAGTATAAGGGGCTTCGCCCAACAATATGTATTTAAAAAAATGCGTAGGCTAGGAACGAAATGAAACTTATGACTTCTAATATTTTAACTCTCAAGCGGAATTTGGCAACAGCCTTGATGGATGGGAAGTTTAATACTGACAAGTTAAGAATGGACTTGGTGAAACTACAATCCGATACTAAGAAGACTTTGAGGGAGAAAAGCAGTTTTAAACTTCATAAGTATCATTTGACACAGTACAAGAGTGGAGACAGAATTGGAAAGGTCCTTGCCTATAAAGTAGCCGATAAGAAAGCCAAGACTAATATTAAAACAATTAAAGGTAGCGACATGGTCACTTATAACAAACCTGATCAGATACTAGAACAGTTTGTTAACTATTATTGTAAATTATACACTCCAGAAACCCTTACTACCAAGGATGATATACTACTATATCTCAATTCTCATATGAAGGTACAACAAGACAAGGAAGCTGTTGGACTGCTAAGCTCAGAGATTCCATCTGATGAGATTAAGACTGCATTTTTATCTCTCCCCTCGGGTAAGGCAGCTGGAGAAGACCTGCTCCCTATGGAGCTATATAAAACATGCTTACAGGAATTACTCCCCTTATTCAAAATGGTTGTAGATTCAATTGGTGATACTGGGAGGGCTCCCTCTTCTTGGAGAACAGCTAAGATAGTATTCTTTTAAAAAAAAAAAAGCCTGCAGATGAGTGGGGGTCGTATAGACCGATATCTTTGATAAACGCAGTCGCCAAGGCTTTTGCTAAAATATTGGCAAATCGACTCGCACCTCTCATGCCCGAACTGGTCAATACTCAACAACATGGATTAGTCACAGGACGTGATACTACCGCCCATATTAACATAGCCATTACGGCTTTTGGTGTAGCATCAATTAATCCCACCTCACTCAGAATGGTCATGTTAGATGCTGAAAAAGCTTTTGATAGAGTGGGGTGGGATTTTTTGTGGGCTGTCCTGGAGGCCTTCGGCATCAGGGGTAGATAACTTGGATGGATTCGGTCGCTATATCATCAACCAATGGCAAGGTTCAGTTATGCAGGAAGGAGCTCTCTCAGTTTCCCAATTGAAAGAGGAACACTGCAGGGGTGTCCTCTTTCACCCCAGCTGTCCACATTATCATTGGAACCATTCCTTAATGCACTATTAGCACAGGATGATATTAGTCCATTCCAGCACATGGGGAATAGCTTAAAAATTACAGCATACGCGGATGATGTTGTTATCTTTACTACTGATGTACCTAAAGCTATACCTGCAGTAATAGAAGAGGCAAAACTATTTGGAAATGTATCTGGATACAAATTAAATATAAATAAACTCAGGTTATCACTAACTATAATCCATCAGGGTTGGTACCAGATTGAAGAAATAATAGCCCTTAACTATGACCCACTTTTGAAGGAAGTGGCTGAATCTTTAAAAAAAATGGCATAAGATACCGTTAAGTCTGGTTGGGCGTATAAACTTAATAAAGATGAAAATAACACCCAAATTTCTTTATTTATTTAGATCGATTCTGTTACGCCCCAATAACCTTTTTTTTTTAAAAACTTGATGGAGTCTGTGGCAGCTATATATGGGGCTATAAAAAGGCTCGGAGAGCAATAAATCATCTAAAGCTCCCAATTGAAAAAGGGGGATTAACGTTCCCCGACTTTAGATTATATTTTTTTGCTTCTTTTTTTTATCAGATACGTAGCCTACTGAGAAATGATACCTCCTTATTTTTTCATCATTTTATGTTAGGGCTTGATAGTAAACAATTTTTGGCCCGAACAAATGACCCAAATTACTTCAAACGAGTCAAGTTTAAGACTGCTAAGCATATCGTACAAATTTGGAAGCAAATTATGATTCTTGATAAGACGTCCTTTTTAAATGCTGAACTAAGGTTATGGGGAAACCCAGGACTTCCTGAAATATTCTCAGGTGGGGAAAAGATAGCTTGGTCTAGCCACGGCATTAAAACTTTGGGAGATCTCTATGGACCTGATGGTTTATTAGGGTTTTCATCACTTAAATTAATATATAATTTGAACAATAGGATGTATTTTAAATACATGCAAATTCAAGATTTTCTAGTTCGGAGAATGAATATTAAAGAAGTCAGACTCTCGGATAATCTACAATGCTTCTATTCAGATAGGACTAAGTCAATTATCAGTAAAAGCTATTGTCTTTTGAACCTGGCAAAAGGAGAGGATTGCGTCAAGTTAGCATCCAAATGGTCCGACCGGCTAGGATTAAGTATAACTCCCAAGCAGATATCTGCTTCCTTTATCCAACTCAACCGAGTAGTACAGTCTTCTAGTATGAGATTGCAGTCTTACTGAACCATTTGCCAACTATATTACACTCCTCAAAAAATCTCAAGTTGGGTACTAGATAATCGTTCAAATGAACGTACCAGTTGCCCCAAATGTAAATTAGAAGCTGCAGATATTGTCCATATGCTTTTCTCATGTCCGGCGTTATCAGAGTTCTGGAAGGGCGTCGTACGAATATTAAATAGAAAACATATTATATCCTCACCCCTTTCAGCTCATTTGATTTTATTAGATCTGCAGGAAACAAACAGTCCAAATAAAGATTTGAACTCTATTCTATATGCCTGTGCAAGACTAACTATAGCTAGGGCATGGATATCTCCAGATCCACCGCACGTTATGGAGTAGTGGGCTCTGGTAAATGAAATACACACTATGGAGATAGCACTAGCAAGACTCAGGGGGCCTAACCCTTTGAGGAAAAAAGAGGGAGTATGGGACATTCTATTCGGGGGAGATTAATTTTACAAGATCGTACTTGGCCTCAGATACTAAATTAAGGCTCATTCAGACGCAGATTTGTTGTCGAATATTCTCTCTACCTCTGCGTTTATATTTCTGTTTGTCTTTTTTTATGCTTATGTATATTTCTGTCTTCTTTGGTATAATCACGTTATGAATTGTAAAAGTATTTATTTTACTCTGCCTCTTGTGACATCAATAAAAATTGATAAAAAAAGACAATGTCAGAACGACCGGTCATTGAATGGATCATACATGGCACCATAACAATCCCGATAACAACGTTTCAGTTTCAATACTGCCAAAAGTATATACCAGCAGGCCTGTATGAAAGGTTGGGTAAAGGATACAACAAGTCAACCTGGAATTTGCCTTATACACATAGATGTTATAGTGAGGGGAAAAAAGAAGTATTTCATAGTGGTAACAATTGTAAAAAGTCACTAAGCGGTACACTTCTGTGTCAAGGAGTTAACTTGCATGGAGCCTGCGAAGCTTCATCAAACAACCTTTCATGTCATCTGCACGGCATCCCTGCTACACAGATAGAGCCCTTTTTCAGACAACTTTCCAACGGTAGCTATGTTATAATAAGTGACCACAGCTGTTGTGCCATGATGCCAGGAAAAGCCTATCTCGTGAGCGTTACTTCTAGGGTCATTTGTTGTATGCAAGTTTTGTATCCAAACAGCAATCCAGACATGGAGGCAGCAATATGGCCTTCTGTGAATATCTCTTCTATTTGAATTGATACTTTAAGCAGAATGAAGTATATTCTTTTACAGACAACTGTGCCTTTAACCTCGTCCAAAGAGACCTATGACCTGCAAGTTGCAAGGACAGTGGCAGAGATACATATCCTATTATCGACAAATTGCCCCGTGCATTTCGTAGAAATGTTAAGCCAAATCTTAAACATGTCAGATACAAGTGGCCTCTCACATGTATTTAAGACACTTTTTTCGGGACTGTTGGCACCCTTTGAAACAGTTCTTGGCATCTTCCCGAATTTTGTGCATCTTTTTTCGGTGGCTTGCCTCTTATTTTGGGACTCGTAGCAGGTATTTTATTTTTGTTCCTCCTGCTCCGATATGGCAAGCCAAGTCACAAACAAAACTCAGGCTACGATGGAAGAAACAATCCTAGCAATACGATACCGAGAGCGTATCACTAAAGTTCCCGGATTGGCCTGGCTAAGAGATCTGAATACTACCTGGTTTCTTTCATTCAGACCAATCTGGTAAGATTGCATCTTACCTGTGCTTCGATGTCTGCTATGCGGAGAAGAATGCATGTTGGACACTACCATCAGCAGTACCAATGGATATCGATGCTTTGCTTGGTTCGGTAACGGCTCATGCAACGTGGTGTCCCCAGTGGCTACCCATTCTGATGACGGCATTCGTTGAGACTTCACCATTACGATTAGGTGGCGGTGAAGTACGAGATGAAAGCGGCACCACACAGGTACAACCTTCTGTGACCATTGCTGATCTAAACACCGATGATGGCAATGAATCGCATGTATGCACTATTTCTGATTTTTCGGAGTTGGCCCAACTCTCACGTACTGTTGTAGACAAATTTTTTGCCGGCCTATCTGAGGTAATGTTCTCTCCTAACAACGGGAAAAATATTTGAAATAGCGAGCACACAGTGTCCCCTGAACTTTGAATTCGGCCTTCAGTTTTGATAAACAGCACTTCTAGAAACATTGGGACTATTTTCTTCCCGAAAGCGAAATTATTTTTCTCCAGTTCCCAAAATATTTACCTTTTTTTGGCACATGGTACTTTGCTTAAAGTAGAACTATTCTTAGAGAACAGAACTTCTATTTTTAGAGACTCTAGAGACATTATTTTGAATCAGCCTCTAGCACATGTACAATCTTGTATAACTATGTGATGAAATGGTCTCAACCTTCTCTTCTGTATTAAGAGCCATTTCATAAATGTAACTTTCGTGATTCATTCAGTGAAGATTATAATGCACTACAAAAAATATTATCTGAATGATACCACTGCTTGAAACGTACAGTATAATACTCATTTTCGTGTATCTATACCATGTCAAATGCATTTTATGTATTTTGGGTCGGGCTGGAAAACACATGCATACTTATATGTTTATATATTGCTTAGTATTTAGTAATGATGGACATTATACGTGGAGTGGGTCTTGTGAACGTGTCTAGGACCCTAATTAAATATTACTGATTCATGCCCTTATGTGGTTATAACAAATGATATCCTTATGAAGGCATAAGAATCATATCCATATTTAGTCATAGCCAATGCAGTCCAAATACGGCAAGGCTACTTCCCTAGACTCCTAGAAACTACAACACGTTCTTTAAACAAACTAAGCCTCCAGCAGCCCGGGAATTCCCCCTGCTTCTGTTTTGATTTGTTCTAGAACTCCTGAGAGTCCTGAAAGAACTGCCAGTTCTTAGTGACAGTTCTTAGTGACGTCTTATGTCCAACCTTACGTCAAACACGGCACCTTCCAGGTATAAATATACCAGCATTTGCCTTAAGCAACACACGGTGGTTTGGAGCAGGGCGGCTATCTACTTACCCAAAGCCTAGCTGATGCGAGTGCCGAAGGAAGCCGACCCTCCCATTTGACGCACTGAGAGAGACGCTGTCTTTTCTCCTGCCGAGAAATCCAGCTCCAGTGTTTCCAGTCACCCTTGCGGTTTGCTGGGAGATCGAGTCCTGAGAAAGAGATACAAGACCTCCTTCATTCTAAAACCAAGGTACGGAGCTGATTAGATCCTTAGAGAATTCTTGATTCAGATTCTTGGCAAAACTAACTTAACCTAAACTACAGCTCACTTACTCCTTCCCACGTACTAGGCTTAGGTTAGGTACACCGGGGTAGGCGTATTTTAGAAGCACCAGTTGAGTACGTTTAGTCATTTTTTATCATTGTATGTATTGTATATATTTTATCCGTTTTAAGTATCATATGGCTCAGAAACCATATAAATGCTTTTACAGTATTATTTCATAATACTCCTTTTACTGTACGCACTTTACTTTATGACAAGTATTGCAATTGTGGCAATTCACTTCTCTTGCATGAGAAAGAGGAGTGCTCAATAAATAACAACTTTTATTGAAAACGCCTGTCTCTCGATTTCTCTGCACTCTGGTGAAACTAAGCATGCACGATTGACTGAGTGAAATAGCTATCTATTGTTTTCACACGACTCTGGAGATATACTCCTTATTCTGGAGTTGTCATGTTTATGCGGTTGTCAGAAGCTAATCCCTTCTTGTCTATTCAGGAAAGTTAACTCATTCCTGTTCATTCGAGAAAGTTTCTAGTGACCTCTCAGCTAGCTGGCATTCATAATTAAGTCTAACATATTCAATAGAGACCTAGTCGACCTCAGTCCTACGTCTAAACTATCGTTTATGTTATTCCAATGTGCAGAGCCTATTGGGAATATAGGAACTACACTACAATCTACCTGGTTTTGAAAGAGGAAAAAGTTGTTTTCCAGACAAGTCACTATCATATTAACAACATCTTATTGTACATATACAAGCCCATCGGTCTCTCATTTATATAATGTTCAATGGCTTTGATTCCATCTTAATGTCGTTTTCTTGTATACAGTGACGTGACGTCCAGAGTAATCAGCATGCAACCAGAATCCCAGGTCAGATCACTTATCCTCCTCAAGAAGTCACTTGTGTCTTGCAAGTATGATGGTAAATTTCTCACATAGTTTTATAAAAAGTAATCAACATATCTTGAAGTATTTTCCATGAGACTGTTGCATGCCAAAATAATTGGTCTACCAAGCGGTTTAACTGCACTTTTATGAATCTTCAGAATGAAGTATATAGCTGGAATCACCAGGTAGTCATTTTTCAAAAATATAAACTCCGAGCTTAAAAGGCTTCCGCTCTTCTAAGCTAGAAGTTTGGCATTGTAGTTGTTTGTGCTTGCTTGACACACTGCATGTTACTTCTTTTGTAACAGTCTTTGTCATTCAGCTGGGATAGGGCTTCCTCCATGTACAATTCCTTGGCCTTAAAACCACATTGCCCCCTTTGTCAGATTGTGGTAATGATGACATTATATTTGCCTTGAAACTTCTTCATTAGTTGTATGTAGGAGGTATTTTTCCAGCTGATGTTACGTTGGGCACCGGCAGTGGTTTTAGAAAGTTTTTTCAATTCAGCTCTTACATGATCATGGAAAATATCCAAATTATCGTAGAGCATTACCGGTTGAAAAGTTGATTTAGGTTTAAACGGTGTTCGTATGGAGACACTGCTTTTTTTCTGGTCCATTTATGCTCTCACTGTTATTCTGTTTGCTCTGAAGCTGGTGTAAATGTAACAATAGATCAACGTCCCATGCAACCAGCAGTGTCGGACTTAAAGAGCCAGTTGTTGCTTGTTCCTTATTGTGTTTTGACTGCAAGAGATGGTATTTGCACAGTTTCAGTTTCCGTATGAACCTAAAAAACATCCATACGTGTTTCTGCATACTTAAAATTACTTTTAGGACTGTAGGATAGACCAAGTGCAAAAATTTGTTTCTCAGCCATATTTAAATTCATGTCAGTTAAGTTGATCACTGCATTAGATTCTGAGGTATCCCTACATACATTTAGGTGCGTTTCCATCTCACATTCGCTGGTTTTTTTGTTTGGCTGTCTTCCGCCTGTTGCTACACTGCGTCTTTCTCTGCGCTTTTGGTTGTTTCTTTGGCGTTTTGCTTTCTTTGGGCACGTGGGCGCAGTGTTTGTTGCCAATCTTGGAGGAGCCAGTCTACTTCTTGGGCCAGTGACAGTTTAATAAACCCCAAATCCGAACTGGTTCTTACTTGTTTATTATCGGGTTCACTTTCTGGTGCTGAGCTTAGTTCAGATGCTGAGATAGAAGCTGGTGTCAGGTTGTTCACACTGGTTAATTTCATGAGTGGAGTACCTTCTTTGTTTCTTCCTTTAACTGCATCATATTTTCGTGCAAAAGTAAAGACTTGGCCATTTTGATAATGTAATTTGTCCCTTTGAACTTTGTAAACCTTACGCTTTTTAATAACCTTCACATCTTTATGTAGACGTGCCAGCATATCATCACAATACTTTTTTAAATTCTCAGAATTTTCCAGTAAACTGATCTAATTTTCTACTTCATCAATTTGCAATTGTAATGTAGCGCAATCACTTGCTGCATATCTAACATGCATTTCCACAAGCTTGCACGAAGATTCTAAATTTCAAGTGGCCCATTCTGCCACCAAGTTGGGATCTGGGTGCTCGTAACTAGGTGCTAAGATTATCCGCAGTCCCCTTGGAATTCGTCCGACTTCCAAATACCGCGTTAGGGATTTATGCTCCAACCACTTGGACTGCTCTGTATGCATCCGTTTTTCTAATTTCTTGAAGAGCTCTTTTGCGTTAGGATGTCCTGATTGAACTCTACTAGTTTGCTTTATCGCTGCCAATTCCCCAACCGTGGAATCATCAAACATTCCGTTTGCTGCCTCCTCACGTCTTTGCAGCGCGTCGGCAGACATGGTGCACAGTTTACGGGCTTGATTAAATCTTGCAACACTAACTACTTGAATAAATGTCAGTGGTCGTGATGCACACACTCCTCAACCGGACTCTCAGAGACGTCCCTACCTTCACGAGTGAATCATTGCTCTGGTCCTCCGACATGAGCCACGCTGTCCTCGTTGCCTCAGGTGGGGAAATTGAACACTGTCCGGGGGCTTCCACAGCTTGCTCCTCGCTAGAGTAACCGGTTCCTTTTCCGGTGGAAGCTTTGCTTCCTGCTGCTCGGCCCAAAGTTAGAGGAGGGGGTCTCGATAATACCGAAGAAACAACTGGGTACCGTTGATATCCAAAGAATTGGCTGTACACAATCCAATTCTTGGGAAAATGACAAACAGTCCCACAGTTCTGCTCAGGATTTTATTTATGTGCCATGCACCTCTGCCATGATGCGTTTCGACCTTCCAGAGGTCTTCTTCACATAACGCGCATGCGAAGTGCCTTCTCTTTAATAAAGTACTTGTGCAATTATTCGTGACTTGTCACATGATAAATAGACATAGAATAATTGTTTCAAGATCGTCAAAATATCAATAGCAGTAATAAACCAATCATTTCAATAAATACAAAGTTGATGGCATAAATATTTAAAAGTCCTTAAAAACATTTCAATATGTTAAAAAAGGTTACGCCAAAAAGTATTCTTAAAAACCGCATTATATAGCCTATTTTTAAGATAGACAGGCAATCATTCAAATAGCAAAACTAATAACTAGATAATAACATGTAAACACATTAATATCAACTGTAAACATTCCTAGACTTAACCTAGGGATAAGGATTAAGACAAGTGCTGCCAGATGATGTCTTTCATAAATTATAATTCTTTGTATCTATTGAGTATTTTTGCGAATTATTATAGCCCCAAGGGGGCATCAACTCAATTCTATTATTTTGTCAAAGTGCTAGTGCTCAATGTGCTACCTGACAACACCCCCCATGTTTCTTAAAGTGCTAAGTGCTAATATTAGAAGACTAAAAAGTGAAGACTCATGACAACAAATATAAAATGCTTGTCCGATAATCTTGTATATGTGCAAATAGAGCAAACATTGAATCTAAAGTATATTACAGGCAGGTGTAAAAGTCCTCACTGGAATTCAGACCAGATGGTGTCTTTGTGTCTAATTCTAGGATATACCTAGTTTCTGATCGGCGTAGAAGGGCCTCACGGTTACCTCTCCTTCCTAATGGTAGGATAGCATCTACCACATAGCAGTGTAAATACTCTGTATTTTTATTGTGTGTGTCCTTAAAGTGCTCGCAACTGGGTACGTAAGGTCACAGTTGTTTATTGCTCTGATGTGCTGGAGTATCCTCTTGTGGACCTGCAACTAGGTACTACCCAAATATCACAGTTCACAGGGACACTCAAGCACAAACATTGCGTACTCTGTTTTGCATGTTAACCGTTTTGTTATAGGTACTGTTTCTGTTTTAAAGGGGCTAGTATATGATGTTCCAATGCTAGCAAATCTACATGCTTAACACGAGGAACAATTCATATATCCTACAGGTTGTTGCCAGTAGGTAGTCCTAGTTAGGACCTAGTTTCCAAAGGAAAAGTGTTTTTTGATTTGCCAATATCTTTAGCGTTGTGTGACGAATCTTGTCAAAATTTACAAAACTAATGGGGCGGTCAGGCCAGCTCCTGGCTTGAAAGTTTTGGGATGATTCGTCAAGCGGGAGCTGAGAAAAAGAGAGGGTCCCAAATCGCTTTTTTTCCATGTTAATTTTCACAGGAAACTGTTGCAGCTACAGCCCAAACTGCTGAACGGAATTACACCAATTTTGGCAGAAAGGTAGCTCTTGGTTCAGAGGGCACTCTTTTTGTTAAATGATGTAAATCCATTCTGTAGTTTTTGAGAAATTTAAATATTTACAGATATCCATATTTCCCCCGAAGGCTCTCTGAACCCTCTCAATCTCGAGCCTGAGATCTGAGAGTCTATAAAAGCCGGTAGGTGAGGCTTCAGGAGCCTTCCATCAGTGTACCGCCACTAACCCTCTAGTCCTCATGACAGTGACTCCTCTTTCCTGCCTTCCATACTCTTCTGGCATTCAGCAACAACATCTCTGCTGGCCTCCGGTCCTGTCTCCACTCTCCATCTGTGCAGCAGGTGCAAGGGCACCGGGCTGCTTAGGAAGGGCCCCGCACACAGCAATATTCTGTGGACCTTGGGATAAGAGTCCCCTGTCCTCTAGGAGATATGTCACACACTGACATTAGGTTTACACCAGGTCCTGTCTCCACGATCCATCGGTACAGTGGGTGCATGGGCACCAGTACTCTCTCACCGGGGTGCTTAAGAATGATCCTGTACACAAAATCCTGTGGATCTTGAAAGGAGAGTGCTGTGTCATCTAGGAGATATGTTACACACTGACATTAGGTCTACACCAGGTAACGTCTCCACTCTCCATCCGTGCTGCGGGTACATGGGCATCAGCACCCTGCTCAGGAAAGGCTCCACACACAGTAATATCATGTGTACCATGAGAGAAGAGAGCCCTGTCCTCTTAGAGCAATGTCACAAACTGACGTGTGGGTTTAGACCAGGTCCTGTCTTTTACAAGTTAATGTCAGAGTACTGTATTTTTAGATATATAATTGTTTCACCAACCAATGCAAATATCCATGTAAGACTGCACGTACAGTTATATTGAAGAATAGCATAGGTCTGAGGACGAGCAAAATTGCCCCCTGCCCCGTTCGCCCCCCCACATCCCCTGAAGGACCCAAAACCAGAATTCTACTTCTTTGGATAGTGTGGGCCTTATTTGCTCACACCAGAATAGAAATTATTTTTGACAGGGCTTGGGTTGGCATTTATTACATTTGCCTGCTTGTGGTGGGTTGGGCCATTCTTTCTTCTAACGTTGCAGGGGTGTTGTTTGTACTTAGCCATGATTCATTTCTTGAGGCAACTTCAGGTGTCTCAGTCTGTTCTCTGTACTAGCAGCAAATAAGCAATTTGGCTCAGGACAGCCAACAGCAAGAGGGACTAAGCAGGTCCCTTTTCCAGCCTTTGCTTGACATATTTAGACTGGTGCCCAAATGTGATCAATACCAACCCAGGCCCTGTTCAAAAACCATTCACAGGCCTGAAGTTGTGTGCATCAACAGACTTGCCAAACCTACATGAACAAAGTTTTTTTTAAATTTCTCTTCCCTTCCAGCAAGAAACCAGTGAGACTTAGAAAAATGTAATGTACCCTGGGAAGTTTACACAAGTGTGAAATCCTAATCATGTATTTCTAATTGTGTCATGCTCATATTTTTTCATGCAGTATAGTATTGTTATATATTACCTACTGGCGGTCACCTATAGGTAGTTCTAGTTATGACCTAGTTTCCTTAGGAAAAGCGTTTTTTGATTTGCTAATATCTTTGGCGTTGTTTGATGAATCTTAACGAAATTTTCAAAAATAATGGGGCGGTCAGGTCAGCTCCTGTGTTGAATGTTTCGGGGTGATTGGTCAAGCAGGGCCCAAGAAAAAAGGGGGGCCAACGTGTTTTCTCCATGTCCGTTTCCATAGGAAACTTTAGACACAGCTATAGCTGAACAGAATTACACCAAATTTGTCAAAAAGGTAGCTCTTGAGTCAGAAAGTGCTCTTTTTGTTAAATGGTGTAGTTCCTGAGAAATGTAAACATTTACAGATATCCATATATAGATGAGAAGGAGCAGCGAACCCTCCCGATCTCGAGCCTGCAAAATGATTGGCTGCAAACACTTCAAACCAGGAAGTGTTGGCAGCCATCTTGTCACTCTCTTGAACTGAGTTACAAGAATAACAGTAAGCAAACAAGAAAACGGGGCAGGGTAGCCCAAAAAGCATAGAAAAAATATTTCCGCAGGATTCACGCTGGGTGCACAAATCCCTCTGAAAAGTTTTAAAAGATGAAGCGCGGTTTGACGCGCTTCATTTCTTTTAAGCCCTTGAATGGGCGCGGTCTCGGGGGCAATGCCAAATTATGATGCAGAGGGAGCTGCATGTTAGCAGCTCCCTCTGCTCAAAAGCAATGCCGGCTACCGCAGGAGGCAGGGAGCTGGCAGGGACTGCAGTGGCCTTGGACCTCCCCCCGCAGACCCCAACGATGTGGCTATGCCCCAGGACAAAAGATTTGGGGGCGAAATAGCCAGGCCCCGGGGGATGAGTTCCCCGCTGCCGAAATTTGCCTGGGGTGGGGGGCTTCTTTCTGCACTTTTCATGCCTCTTTCTGCACCTCACTCTCTTCTTGTGCTTCTTTTTGCGCCTCTTTTACTTCTTTCTCCACTTCTCTTGCCTCTTTCTGTACTTCTCTTGCCTCTTTTGCACACCTCTATTGCTTCTTTCTGTACCTCTCTTGCTTCTTTCTGTACCTCTCTTGCTTCTTTCTGCACCTCACTTGCTTCTTTCTGCACCTCTCTTACCTTATGCTGTACCTCTCTTACCTCTTTTTGCACCTCTAGTGTTTCTTTTTGTACCTTTCTTGCTTCTTTCTGCACCTCTCTTACTTCTTTCTGCATTTTTTTGCTTCTTTCTGCACCTCTCTTACTTCTTTCTGCACCTCACTTGCTTCTATATGCACCTTGTTTACCTCTTGCTGTACCTCTTACATCTTTTTGCACCTCTTTTGCTTCTTTCTGTACCTTTCTTCCTCTTTCTGGACCTCTCTTGCTTCTTTCTGCACGTCACTTGACGCAACTCACTCTCTTCTTTCTGCACCCCACTCTTTTCTTTCTGCACATTTCTTGCTTTTTTCTGCACCTCTAGCTTCTTTCTGTACCGCTTTTATTTCTTTCTGCACCTCTTTTGCTTCTTTCTACACTTCTCTTGCCTCTTTCATCACGTCTCTTGCTTCTTTATGTGCCTCTTTTGCTTCTTTCAGAATTTCTCTTGTCTTTCTGCACCTCTATTGCTTCTTTCTGCACCTCACTTGCTTCTTTCTGTAACTCTCATACCTCTTTTTGCACCTCTATTGCCTCCATCTGCACCTCTCTTGCCTCTTTCTGTATATTACTTCCACTTTCTGCAGTTCACTTGCTTCTTTCTGTACTCCCCTTGCCTCTCTCTGTACCTCTTGCCCCTTTCTGTACTTCATTTGCCTCTTTTTTTATTCCTCTTGCCTCTTTCTGCACCTCTTGTGTCTTTCTGCACTTCTCTTGCATCTTTCTGTATCTTTGTTGCTTCTTTCTGCACTTCTCTTGCCTCTTTCTGCACCTCTCTTGCCCCGTTCATCACTTCTCCTGCTTCTTTCTGCACCTCTCTGGCTTCTTTCTGCACTTCTTTTGCTACTTTATAGTACCTTTCCTGCTTCTTTCTGCACCTTTCTTCCTCTTTCTGCACTCGTCTTTCTCTTTCTGTACCTTTCTTACTATTTCTGCACTTCTCTTGCTTCTTTTTTAATCTCTCTTGCTTCTTTTCTACATATCTCTTGCCTTCTTTCTGCACCTCTCTTACCTCTTTCTGCACCTCTCTTGCCTCTTTCTGCACCTCTCTTGCCTCTTTCTGCACCCCTCTTGCATCTTTTTGCACCTCTCTTGCCTCTTTCTGTACTTTTCTTACATCTTTTTTTCAGTTTGTGCCTGTTTCTGTACTTCTCTTGCTTTTTTCTGCACCTTTCTTCTTCTTTCAGCACTTCACTTCCTCTTTCTGCAGATCTCTTGCTTCTGTCTGTACTCCCCTTGCCTCTCTCTGCACCTCTTGCCCCTTTCTGTACTTCATTTGCCTTTTTTATACCTCTTTTGCTTCTTTCTGCACCTCTTGCTTCTTTCTGCACTTCTCTTGCATCTTTATGTATCTTTGTTGCTTTTTTCTGAACCTCTATTACCTTTCTGTACCTCTTATCTCTTTTTGCACCTTAATTGCATCTATCTGCACGTATCTTGCCTCTTTCTGCACCTTACTTCTATTTTCTGCAGTTCACTTGCTTCTTTCTGCACTTCTCTTGCCTCTTTCTGCACCTCTCTTGCCCCGTTCATCACTTTCCGTGCTTCTTTCTGCACATCTCTGGCTTCTTTCTGTACTTCTTCTGGTTCTTTATTGCACCTCTCTTGCTACTTTCTGTACCTTTCTTGCTTCGTTCTGTATCTTTCTTTCTCTTTCTGCCTCTTTCTGTGCCTTTCTTTCTCTTTCTGTACCTTTCTTACTCTTTCTGCACCTCTCGCTTCTTTTCCGTATCTCTCTTGCTTCTTTTCCGCACATCTCTTGCCTTCTTTCTGCATCTCTTACCTCTTTTTCTACACCTCTTTTCCATTTTCTGCACTCTCTTCCTTCTTTCTGTGACGTTCTTCCTCTTTCTGCACCTTACTTCCACTTTATGCAGTTTAATTGCTTCTTTCTGCACATCTCTTGCCTCTTTCTGCAACTCTTGCTTCTTTCTGCACTTCTCTTGCCTCTTACTGCACCTCGTTTGCCTCTTTCGGTACTTTTCTAGTCTCTATTTACCCCTCTCTTGCCTAGTTCATGACTTCTCTTGCTTTTTTCTGAACCCCTCTTGCTTCTTTCTACACCTTTCTGCCCTTTTCTGTACCTCTCTTGCTTCTTCTGTACCTTTCTTTCTCTTTGCACCTTTCTTCCTCTTTCTACACCTTTCCTACTTCTTTCTGCACCTCTCTTGCTTCTTTTCCACACCTCGCTTGCGTCTTTCTGCACCTCACTCTCTTCTTTCTGTACTTCTCTCACTTCTTTCTAGATCTCTCCTGCTTCTTTCTGCACTTCTATTGCTTCTTTCTGCACTTCTCTTGCTTCTTTCTGTACTTCTCTTGCCTCTTTTTTACAACTCGTGCCTGTTTCTGTACTTCTCTTGATTATTTCTGCTCCTTAATTCCTCTTTTAGCACTTTACTTCCTCTTTCTGCAGCTCTGTGGCTTCTTTCTGTACTTCCTTGCCTCTCTCTGTACGTCTTGCCCCTTTCTGTACTTCTTTTGCCTTTTTTATACCTCTCCTGCTTCTTTCTGCACCTTACTTTCTTCTTTCTGCACCTCATTTGCTTCTTTCTGCAGTTTTCTTGCATCTTTCTGCACCTCTATTACCTTTCTGTACCTCCCTTATCTCTTGTTGCACCTCAATTGCCTCTATCTGCACGTCTCTTGCCTCTTTCTGCACTTACTTCTCTTGCTTGTTATTGTACCTTTCTTCCTCTTTCTGTACCTTACTTCTATTTTCTGCAGTTCACTTGCTTCTATCTGCACTTCTCTTGCCTCTTTCTGCACCTCTCTTGCCACGTTCATCACTTCTCTTGCTTCTTTCTGCACATCTCTGGCTTCTTTCTGCACTTCTTCTGCTTCTTTATTGCACCTTTCTTGCTTCTTTATATACCCTTCTTGCTTCTTTCTGTACCTTTCTTGCTTTGTTCTGTACCTTTCTTCTTCTTTCTGCCTTTCTGTGCCTTTCTTTCTCTTTCTATACCTCTCTTACTCATTCAACTCCTCTCGCTTCTTTTCCGTATCTCTCATGCTTCTTATTCGCACGTCTCTTGCCTTCTTTCTGCATCTCTTACCTCTTTTTCTGCACTCTTTTCCACTTTCTGCACTCTCTTCCTTTGTTCTGTGCCTTTCTATCTCTTTCTGTACCTTACTTCCACTTTATGCAGTTTAATTGCTTATTTATGCACTTCTCTAGCCTTTCTGCAACTTTTGCTTTTTCTGCACTTCTCTTGCCTCGTTCATGACTTCTCTTGCTTCTTTCTGCACCTCGTTTGCCTCTTTCTGTACCTTTCTTTCTCTTTGCACCTTTCTTCCTCTTCCTACACCTTTCTTACTTCTTTCTGCACCTCTCTTGCTTTTTTCCACACCTCACTTGCGCCTTTCTGCACCTCACTCTCTACTTTCTGTACTTCTCACTTCTTTCTAGATCTCTCTTGCTTCTTTCTGCACTTCTCTAGCTTCTTTCTGCACCTCTCCTCCACTTTCTGCACCTCTCTTCCTCGTTCTGCACCCCACTTGCTTATTTTTGCATCTCACTCTTGTTTCTGCACTTCTCTCACTTCTTTCCAGAGCACTTCTCTTGCTTCTTTCTGCACCTCTCTTGCCTCTTTCTGCACTTCTCTTACCTCTTTTTTAAAACTTGTGGCTGTTTCTCTTGATTATTTCTGCATCTTTCTTCCTCTTTCAGCACTTTACTTCCTCTTTTTGCAGTTCTCTGGCTTCTTTCTGCACTTCTCTTACCTCTTTTTCTGCACTTCTTTTCCACGTTCTGCACTCTCTTCCTTCTTTCTGTGCCTTTCTTCCTCTTTCTGCACCTTACTTTCTGCAGTTCTCTGGCTTCTTTTTGTACTTCCCTTGCTCCTCTCTGTACCTCTTGCCCCTTTCTGTACTTCATTTGCCTCTTCTTTATACATCTCTTGCCTCTTTCTGCACCTCTTGCTTCTTTTCGCACTTCTCTTGCATCTTTCTGTATCTTTGTTGCTTCTTTCGTCACTTCTCTTGCATCTTTCTATACCTCTCTTGCCTCTGTGGCGCGGTAAAGAAGGAGAGAGTGAGACAGTGAAAGTGTGGTTGAATGCTCTTTTATTTCTCAGTTCAATCTTATAGCGAAATGCTTTCCAGGTAAACAATAAGTATCCTTTTCTGGGACGTACTCTTCATTCTCTTACATCAGAGGAGCTTATCCCGAGGTTTCAGGAGGCCGAGGAGTGAAGGGCTACTTCCATCAGGTAGACGCTGCAACTCTGGGAGAAAACAAAGAAAAGAAAACAAGACTTGGTAAGGGGAACGTTTCTGTGTTCTAATCAGTACAGGGAAAGGGAGTGAGGGACTTGTCAGTACGCTCTTTACAGCTTGGCCTCTGACTGCCAGGCTTAGCGTGTGTGCATACACAGACCTGCCCACCCTCTCTTCCCGGTTTTCCTTTGCCCCACACGGTCCCCAGTTGGCCCATAACTTTTGAAGCCACGACCCTCCTGGCCCGTGGCTGGATTCAGCGTATTTCTGGAGAGGGTCTGGCTCCCTCTTTTCCTTGTCTCCGTCCAGCAGCCTCTCGACGTGCTGGGCTTCCACTCCCATACCGGCGACGGAGTAAATCCGCAGTTCACCGAGTCTGGGTTCCACAAAGAAGGTCTGGACTCCGTAATCTTCTTTGTGCGACACTGTGGCTCCCTTCGCTGGACTCCTGAATGAGAATGCCATTCCTGCTGTCTCTTCCTCTTTGAAGGGGAGGAGATCAGGTTGACAAGTTACATGATCGGCTTGAGAATTCGGTTGCAGTGGTAACTTAAAGGGACAGTGTCCTTCAATAGTCGGACCCGGGGTCTAATAATAAAGGAAGGGACAGGGGGCGAGGTAAGGAGGCAAGGTCCATGGGCTGATCTTGCCCACACCCCCTCACCCCAGCCTGTTTCCGATCGGAAAACAGGGAGACACAGGAGAGTTAGTCCGCGTTCCCGTTCTCGGAACCAATGTGATGGCGATCCGCAAAGGAAAAGGGCTGCAGGGCAAGGAACCAACGCAGGACACGCAGATTATTACCTTTGTTTCAGCTCATTCAAAGGAGCGGGGCGTGATCAGTATGAAAGAGGAAATGGGAACCTTCAAGTTAGTATCGTAATTTATCCACCGCCCACTTGATGGGAAGACACTCATTCTCTATGATGGGGTACCCTTTGTTCTCTGGGGAACAACTTGTGACTCAAAAAGAGGAATGGATGCTCAAGACCGTCAGGAGCCACCTGTGATAGAACCACCCCAACACACTCTAAGAAGCGTCGGTCTGTAAAAGGAAGGGTTTAGAAAAGTCAGGGGACCCTGGGATGGGACCAGAAGTGATGGCTTTTTTGAGCTTGTCGAAAGCCACTAACCTTGCGTCTCGAGATGGGTTCTGCCTCTCCCCCACAACAACCAGCCTCTCTCTCTCTCCTCTCCAGTTGCCGGATGACTATTTCACGCTAGGAAGGCAGGTCCACCCAGTTTCCTCCAAGGACTGGCCCTTTAACTTTCCCGAGGAGGAGGGAGGCCACGCCCCCAAGAGGACGAACGACTGCAGCCCATGGCAGCGTAAAAAGGAAGAGGCCGGCGAGAGGTGTGTCATCAACCAGAAGGAGGAAGCGGAGAAGACTAGGAAGAAAGAACGAAGACTCAAGAGGTGCCAGAGTACCTAAGCCCTAAAACTCCACCGAACGACAGGAGGGGCGTGGCTACAACAGGTGCCTGCCAGGATTTGAGGAGTTGGGAGTGGGGAGGGAAAGCGTGGTGAGGTCGGGAACCATGCAAGGTTGGGCTGAGCTGTTCTGTGAAGCCCTAAACCCTGACTTTCCGCTTCTCTACCCTGGTGTCGGTTCTTCCTACCCCACCCACACACTACGTATAGTTTGGGTGCATTTCCCTTACTCCCCATTCCCCAGCTAGTTATACCTAGCACTAAAACTGGTTCCTTTGTTCTTTGATTTTGGTTTGCCCGAGCGGAAAGCAGAGAAGAGTGAGCGCGAAGGAGGAGACGTATATCCCCTGAAGAGGAGTGCCAGTGGACTATTTCTATAAAAACTGCTGATTCCCTACCTATTAACCTACCTTCAGTCCCTTCTGCTACCGACAGAGCTCAAGGAAAACTTGCATAGATTCAGGAGGAGGGTGAAGGAGGTCCTTAGCTTTCACATCCTTCTTTAGGAGGTTAGTAAGTGGTGTGGCCATTTCAGAAAATTGGTGTATGAAACAGCGATAATACTAGAGTATGTAGAGAAAAGTCCTAACTTCCTTTTTCGTGACAGGGAAAGGGGCTTGGGATATTGCCCTGACTTTTTCTTCTTGCGGTTCAATGTGACCGTTTCCTAGAAGTAACCCCAGGTAATTCACCTTCTGGAAACCTACTTTGGATTTTTTTGCGTTGACATGTAAGCCTGCTGACTGGAGGGCCTGAAAGACTAGTCGGCAATGCTGGAGATGACCTTCCCCTTTTGGGCTGTAGATGACTATATCGTCTAAATACGCCAAGGAGTAGGCTTGATGGTCTGCCAACACTCGGTTCATGAGACGTTGAAATGTGGCAGGTGCCCAGTGTAAACCCGAAAGGCAGGACGGTGAACTCAAACCGGCCAGAAGGCGTTGAGAAGGCTGTCTTTTCCTGGTCTTGCGGTTTCAACAGCACCTGCCAATACCCCTTTGTTAAGGTCGAGAGTTGTGATATACTGGGCCTCACCGAGTCTTTCTATTAACTCATCCACTCACGGAAGGGAGTATGAATTGCACTTGGAGATTGCATTGATGGGTCCATGCAAAAGGGGACGGATCCGTCCAGCTTTTGTACCAATACGATTGGCCAAGACCATTCGCTCTGTGATGGGCGTATTACTCCCAGGCCAAGCATTCTTTTTATTTAATGTTCTATGGCCTCTTGTCTAGCAGCATGAATGCGGTAAGGTTTTTGTTTAACTATCTTTCCAGGCTGAGTGGGGATGGAATGTTGTACAAAGGAAGTACAGCCTGGCAGGTCAGAGAACAGGGGAGGAAACGGACTTAGGGTATATTGTAGTGCTTTTTTCTGTCCAGGGGACAACTCGTGATTGACTAGCAGCTGGTTTAGAGTACTGCCGGTTCCAGACATAGGGTTCACCAGGTGAAGATCCTTGGGCAGAGGACCCAACCATTTCTTTAAGAGCTTGATATGGTATAGCTGTGTTCGTTTGGGAGTGATTTGGACCTGGTAGGATGTCAATCCCAACTTTTTCTGAATCCTATAGGGGCCCTGCCATCCTGTCCTTATTTTCGTAATGCTAGAAGGCATGAGGCTCAGTACCCAGTCCCCTTCCTTCATGTGGTGCAACTTTTTCTCTTGGTTGTAAAATGTTTGCTGTTTGATCTGTGCCTTCTCGATGTTCGCATCAGCAAAATACCCTAGTTTCTGTATCCGATTACGGAGACCTTGGGTGTATTCTAAAAAGGACTTGGTCTCCTCCTCTTTTTCCTGTTCCCAGAATTCTTTAGTGATCTCTAGCAGGCTTTGGGGTTCTCGACCATAAAGAAGTTGGAAAGGGGAACAACCCAGGCTAGAGGTTTTTTCTTGGGAAGTTCCTAGCGATGTGCCAACAGTCGCCGCATTTAAAACACTCGGAACCCCTAATAGGGATAGGATCTGGACGATAGTAGCAGGACTTCAAAGGGTCAGGAGTAGGCTTCAGGGGTTTTCTTTCCGGTCGCCCTGAAGTAGGAGGGGAACGTGTTGGTTTCTCTGTGTCCCCTGACAAGCTGTGGGGTTGTTCCCAATAGAAAGATATCGCCATTTCAACAGCCTGTTCAGCTGTCAGGTGTGTATGCTGTTTAAGCCACTGTTGTATAGGGTATGGTAGAGGCTCTATATATTGTTCTAAATATATACGTGACATGATTTCTTCTTTTGTGCTTGTTTTGGGCTTTAACCACCTATCTGCTGCTGTCTTTAGCTTAAAATAGAGTGTCTTAGGATTGTCGGTTGGCGTTCCCCGATCTTTTCTGAATCGGACCCCGTAGGCCTCAGCGTCCATCCCCAAGGTGATCTAGGATGATTCCTTTTATTTCAGTATAGGGGGTGCAGCGATTGGCGTTTGCCACTTGATAAGCAGCCTGGGCCTCCCCTGTAAGAAGAGGAGCTAGAAAGAATGGCCATTTGGCTTCTGGCCAGCCGGATGCCCTGGCTGCCCTCTCAAAATTAAGTAAGAATGCGTCAGGGTCTTCACCGCTTACATATTTTTGTAGGGAAACATTGGGTCCTGTTCCGGCAGGACTCTGCAATTAGGCGGTCAATTCTAACCAGTCATCAGCAACCTTTTGTAACTGTTCGGCTTGGTTACACATGGAGTCCTTAAAGAGTTCTCTGTCTGTGTGGGCTGTTGTCATGTGTTTTTCTACTGCCCATTCTAGCTTCTCCAAGCCACTTATAAGCTGCTGAATTAGGTTTTCCATGTTTCTGGACATAGGAGGCGCTCAAATCCCACTTCGAACACCACGTAGAAGTAGAGAGTGAGACAGGTTAAGTGTGGTTGAAAACTCGTTTATTTCTCAGTTCAATCTTATAGCGAAATGCTTTCCAGGTAAATAATAAGTATCCTTTTCTGAGACGTAGTCTTCGCTCCTTACATAAGAGGAGTTTATCCCGAGGTTTCAGGAGGCCGTGGACTGAAGTGCTACTTCCGTCAGGTAGATGCTGCAACTCCAGGAGAAAACAAAGAAAAGAAAACAAGACTTGATAAGGGGAACGTTTCCGTGTTTTAATCAGTACAGGGCAAGGGAGTGAGGGACTAGGCACCCGACCAACACCAGTGGGTTTTTCTATTCTGCTCCTCTAGGAGTCAGTACGCTCTTTACAGCTTGGCCTCTGACTGCTGGGCTCAGCGTGTGTGCATGTGCGGACCTGCTTACCCTCTCTTCCTGGTTTCCTTTTGCCCCACACAGTCCCCAGTTGGCCTCATACCTTTTGAAGCCACGACCCTCCTGGGCCACGGCTGGATCAGCACGTTGCCAGACAGGGTTGGGGTCCCTCTTTTCCTTGTCTCCGTCCGGTGGCCTCTCAACGTGCTGGGCTTCCGCTCCGTACCCGCGACGGAGTCAATCCGCAGTTTGCCGAGTCCAGGTTCTACAAAGAAGGTTTGAAATCCGTAATCTTCTCTGTGCGACACCGTTGCTCCCTTCGCTGGACTCCTGAATGAGAACGCCATTCCCGCTGTCTCTTCCTATTTGAAGGGGAGGAGATCAGGTGACCAAGTCACATGATTGGCTTGAGAAGTCAGTTGCAGAGGAAACGTAAAAGGACACTGTCCTTCAATAGTCGGAGCCGGGGTCTGAAAATAAAGGAGGGGATAAGAGGAGTGGTAAGGAGGCAATTGTTCATGGATTGAGTCCAAGTAGGAGGCAAGGTCCATGGGCATCTCTTCGCTACAGCCTCACGTAGGACGGCCTACGTGAAGGCATTGACACCAACCTTCCGCAGGCCCTCATCCTCTTAGATCTGTCTGCCGCTTTTGACACGGTGGACCACTCCATCCTCCTCACCCGTGTCAGGGCGGCGGGCATAGAGGGCCTAGCCTTCGCGTGGCTTGAGTCCTTCCTGAGCGAGAGGGCTCAGGCGGTCCACCTTGAAGGTTTCACTGCCGCCTCCCGCAAGGTATGACGTAAATAATTAATTTACTCTCTTAATTTCTATGCAGGTAAGTACTTAATCAATAGCAACTCAATCGGAATGAAAAAAGACAGAGTCCGTGGTGTTAGAGTTTCTAAGGGTTTTATTCCTCATTAAGGAATGGTCTTGACCAGGATATCATGTTCTGACCACCACAGGGGTGTCAGAAGGGATAGAGCCAACTTTATTGATATTACATAGCTTATATACTTAATTCACATCATAAGTAATAATGTAAGAGGCGTAACAGCTGAGAGAAGACAAGATAACGGTATACACGTGGTACTAGTACGTGATCAAGAGGCGTGAACTAGGCGTGAACCAGAGGTGTGTGCTAGAAACGTCACTGATAGGTGACGCAAGTGGGTGGCACCAAGGGGTGGTGCTAACAGAATTGTTGCAATGTCAGCAGAAATCGGAAGCTTGGATGCGCGCGCAGCTGCATGACGTGTGATTGAAGGGGTGCAGGGGACTTGACATTTACACTGACGGAAAGAGACAGAAGTCTGGCATGTCAGATCAACTTGTACTTCTATCATATCTGATATCTGATGTTTAGGAACTATACTATCTGGGCGGAAAGGTCTCTAGGGCAGAAGCTATTCTATGTTAACTGTGGATGCGTGTATAAGCGCCTAAGTGTCTGCATGTGAAGCGTGGGGGCACGGGGCCTTCCATTGAAGCATGGTAACAGAGGCTATGAATTACTTGCATTGAGACAGGTCGGCCCTTTGGCTCTGCAGCTGGGGAGGATGTTTACTGGAGCTGGTAGGCAGGAATGCATTCTCGAGGAGCGGAACAGATAACTCGAAGGTTATAGTCAGTCTTGGCAGAAAGCAGGCTGAGCTGAGCGCGAGGGGCCGCGCTGAAAGTAAGTCAGAGTTCACGGGTACAGAGGTAGCCTGGGCAGAGGCTGTCAGAGTCAGGAGCCAAAAAGAGGTTCGATGGCAGAAATTCAGGGCCTACTCTGCTAGAGCAGGAAAACATGTAAAGTGTACTACAAAAAGACGGTGGCATAGCATACTTAGGAACGGACTATATAATCCATTCATGGTGGATCTGAAAGAGGACAAGTTAACGTTGGACGCAAATGTATTTGTGTCTTCATAGCTGGCACAGGAGGGAAGTTACATGCACTTTAAGCTGGTACATGGAGTCGGTGGGGTACGCGCTAGGGAACCTAACATGACCAAAAATTTAATTTTCCTCATTCCCTCCTTGTTCCCTACGGACCCTTCATGATATATCGATCCTCATGAATCGATCAGTTTGTTCTTGTAGCATCATTTGTTCTTCTTTCTTTCGTTTACGTTTTGAGAGAAAACTGGAGTGTTCAATACAAGAGGTGGCACACAGTCCACAAATCGCTGGCCCACACTGCAGGCACAGGCAGCAACTGAATACTAGGACTAGGCCAATGCCTAGGAAGGATAGGATCTTCCATCCCCAAGCTGTTAACGTTGTCCAGAACCAACCGGACCAAGTCCAGGTGCCTGGATTCTGATGTATCTGATTTGCAATTTTATGAAGACGGGTGATAGCTTGATATACAGATGGTGCGTTTTGTGGTATGAAAACACAGCAACTTGACCCGATGACCTTACAGGCTCCACCTCTATCTGCCAAGATGACGTCAATAACAAGACGATTCTGAAGAACAACAACCCGCATAGCGGACTGCTCTTCTGTTAAGTTACCTAAGGCGGAGGCAGTTTCATTCACTACTGCTTCAAGTGTTCTAGTTAATCTGCGTATTAATTTACTATTCTGGACAGGGCCTAAAAAGAAAAAGAATCCTTTATTAAAGTCGGTGTACTGTTCCCATGCCGTTTCTGTGTAGTCGACAAGTGGGATATCTCTTCTGGGCCTATTCTTTACTAGATTGGTATTTCTATGGTAATCAGGAGGAGCTAGAAAAACAGGTGGCAGAAGGAATGCAATGTAACAGGTACCATCCCAATCTGGAGGTAGACGTATGTATGCGGTATGACCACAAACAAAGTAAGAATGACTGATAGCTTTAAAGGACGATTTTCCATGATCACTGAATTCGACCACAGTAGTGCATTTACTATGACCTAAGTGTACTGAACCTTTCTTCTTGATACATAATTCACCAGTGACTGGCAATACTGACATAACGGGTAGAACGGGTGTGGCTTCGGATTCGACAGTGAGAATCATGAGGCTAATTGTATAATTACCTAATCCATACACTTCATTTTCTAGATCAGTTCCTATTCTGGTGGGGAGTCCCTCCTTATCTGGGTAACAGACGTCTAGTAGGACTAAGTTCAGGTTTCCCCAAACCCAGCCCCCATCGAAAACAGCAATATCAGGATCTAAGGAGTTAATTATTTTAAACCATGCTCCGCAGGAGCCATTGTGAGTGAACGGGTACGGAAAGAGGGGCAGAGCTCCCTTGTAATTCTGATAGGGAGGGAGTCGGCCACATATCCAGCAATTTGTAGCATTGTTAGTTTGATGAGAATGATGTAACATACTAATGAATGTGTTGTTGCGCAGCGCAAGTCTGTAAGAAAGCTCGTGTGGAGGTAACTCACTAAAAGTGTGTTCAGCAGAGACATTATAAGCAGATTGTTCACGCTTGAAAATAGGATAATAGATAGGCAAAACGATACTGACAACAATAATTAAAATACTCAGAATAAACATGATTAATAGTGTCACTATACAGTGACTACGAAGTGATTTGCAGTATGTACGTTTCTTTGCTTCTCTCTCTCTCTCTCTATCTCGATCTAGGGGATACATGTCAGAAACTATTTAACCGATTCACCTAGGGGAGGACTTAAACAATTAAACTGTCTGACTTGCTAGATCGTAATTTCATGCGATAATTTTCTTGAGGAGTTTTTTCTCGTTCAGATTCTGTAAAGTCTTTTTGTTCGACACAGTCTTTGGTGGGGGTGGACGAGTCTCGGTCAGGTTTCAGTCCAGAGAATTTTTTTATATGACTCGTGTGAAGTGAACCCACCCCTTTCTTCCTTCTATTTTCACGGCCGTCCTGGTGGTGAGAAGAACGGTCTTCGGAGACTTCCAGCGGGGCTCCAGCGGACTTTTTCTGTCGAAATTGCGGACGAGCACAGTATCGCCAGGACGGACGTCGTGTGGCTTTACATCAGTGTTGTCAGGGAAGGCTGCGGCAACCTGTGAACGACATGATTGGAGTGCAGACATCAAGGAGGCAAGGTAATCTGTCAACATGTTACAATCAACATCAGTAATCTTTTTCGGAATGGGCGTCCCCCACATATTCGGTGGTCTGCCAAAGACCACCTCGTACGGGGATAGCCCTGATCTCGAATGGGCGACCATCCTCATGTAGAATAGTGCCACTGGCAGGGCGACTATCCAGTCGACCCCTTTCTCCTGACATATTTTGGCAAGGCGGATCTTTAGTGTCTGGTTATGCCTTTCTACAAGGCCTGCGGCTTCGGGGTGTCGGACACAATGGAACTTCCACTGGTATCCCAGTAATAAGGAAACTTCCTTCATTAATGCAGATGAGAATGGCTGACCGTTATCTGAGTACACGACACGAGGCAGGCCGTATCGTGGGAAGAATTCACGAACCAACTGCTTGGCAGTGGTCGGAGCAGTGTAATCTGGGACTGGGTATGCTTCGGTCCAGCGGGACAGAGCACAGACAACTACGAGAACATATTTAAATCCTCGACAACGGTCCATCTGGATATAATCCATCTGGAGGACTTCAAAAGGGTGATCGGGAGGATGAAATCCACCTTGCTCTACAGGGACGCTTTTACCTGGATTGAACTGACAACAGATCATGCAAGTACGCACTTTCTGTTTTGCGGCTGCTCGTAAGTGTTTATTGTTCCAGAGATTTTGTAAACTGTCTAACATCGCTTTATCTCCTAGATGTGCAGGACTATGTGCTGTATTTATCATGACTTGAACCATAGAGTCAGGGAGAAACCATGTAGATTTTCCCTTCGTCATCCAACCTTGATCTGTCTGGATCCCTCCTAGTTCGATCCATCTCTTTATTTCTTCTGGAGTGGCATGTGTCTGAATGTCGATAACATCTAGTGTGGGATCCCTGACTGTCATACAGTTTGTCGGATCTGTTGTCATTGTCGTATCAGTTATCTGAGTGTGAGTCAGTGCTGTATGTTTTGCTGTCTGATCTGCCAGGTCGTTACCCTGGGAAACAGAATCTGTGACTTTAGTATGTGCTTTACACTTCATGACGGATATGGCTGAAGGCAGATGTATTGCTTCTAACAGTGCTTGAATGAGAGGACCGTGTTGGATTTTGGCACCATGAGAGGTCAAAAAACCTCGTTCTTGCCACAGCATGCCGAAGTCGTGTACGACTCCGAACGCATAACGGGAATCGGTGTATATGTTGACATTTCTGTTCTTGGCTAGGATACAGGCTCGGGTCAGAGCGATGAGCTCTGCCGCTTGGGCAGACAGTGTATCAATACGATGTGTTTCTTTAACTTCAGTTTCAGTGGTCACGGCATACGCGGCCACTAGCTCTCCTGTACTTGTTCTCATGCATGAACCGTCCACATAAAGTGTCAGGTCTGGATTTGTCAATGGAACATCTGTTAAATCTCGTCGGGGCTTTGTTACTGCATTAATGATCTCTATGCAATCGTGCGGAACTGGATCTGTCATAACTGTAGGTAACAGTGTTGCTGGGTTCAAGATACTGCAACGTCTGATTTCTATGTGTGGCTGGAATAATGTCAATTCGTAACCTGTCAGTCGTGCTATAGTCAAGTGTTGAGTTTGGGTTCTGTTTAAAAGAACCTCTACAGAATGTGGGACTTGTACTGTTAACTGATGACCTAGAACAATTGAATCGCTCTGTCTGATTGCTAACGCTGTTGCTGCTACTGACTTTAAGCACGCAGGGAGTGCCTGGGCTACTGAATCCAATGTACTTGAAAAATAAGCGCAAGGCTTATGTGAACCTGCTTGATCTTGAGTGAGGACAGACAATGCTGTACCGTCACGTTCTGTAACAAAAAGTGTAAACGGTTTGCTGTAACATGGTGTCGCTAAAACTGGTGCTTGGCATAATGCTTTCTTTAATTCCTCAAAGGCTTGTGTATGTTCCTGAGTCCAAGGGAGGGCAATGGAAGTTGCTGCCTCCTGCGTCGTTAACTGGATGAGTGGTTTAGCTAGAAATGCATATTGAGGAATCCATTGTCTGCAGTACGAGGTGAGGCCTATGAAGGCCCGCACTTCCTTTTGCGTCTGGGGTCGTGGCATATTTACAATTAACTGAATGCGGTCGGGAGTGAGCTGTCTCCCCACTTTGGACAGCAAGTGACCCAAGTACACAACTTGCTGAACACAGAATTGTAGCTTCGAAGGGGACACCTTGTGTCCCTTCTCGGCCAGGAAATGTAAAACCGTCAAGGATGCTTGTTCACATTCGGGCTCACTTCGTGCGGTGATCAATAGATCATCGACGTATTGCAGTAAAGCGGTATTAACTGGCATTTGAATACAATCTAGTTGTCTTTTCAGTGCTTGACTATAGATGCTGGGGCTTTCTGTAAATCCTTGAGGTGCGCTGGAAAATTTGAAACTTCGTCCATTTAAACTGAATCCGAAGAGATATTGGCTCTCCGGATCAATAGGCACACTGAAGAAAGCGTTCTTGAGGTCAATTACAGTAAAGAACGTTGCTTCTGAATCAATAGCAGTCAATAGGGAGGAGATATCGGGGACCACAGGGTACTGCGGTACAATGCATTTGTTCAGCTCTCGAAGATCAATCACCAGCCGATATACTGGCGGTGCATTGCGGTCTGTACGTTTAAGAATTGGAATGATAGGTGAATTACAGATATTGGAGTCGGTCTCTACGACCACCCCCTGGGCAATTAGCTCTTCAATGATTTTCAGTAAAGCCACTACAGCATCGGGCGGTAACTTGTATTGTCTGATTCTGGGTAGAACAACTCCTGTCTTGAGTGTAACACGATATGGAGTGATATGCATACAACCTACATCAGCTGGGCCTTTTGCCCATAAGTGATCTGGTACATTTTTCAATCTGACATCAAATTCACGTAAAACATAATGACCCTTGAAATCCCGTAGAAAGAGTCTAACTCCCTCCGGGGAACAGCATATTATAGCTCCTAGAGCCTTCAGTGTTTTAATTCCTAACAGATTTTCTGGACATGATTTCGTAAGTAGCAAATCTGTAACTCGGGATAATGGACCCACAGCTAATGGTACTGGTTCCGATACTTCATTTACAATAGGCTGTCCTGAAAAACCAAGGGATACATTCTGTGAGCCTGAGAGGGGTGCCCCTGGGACTTCATTGTGACTGATTGTAGTGCGACTTGCCCCTGTGTCAATTAAAAACTTTCTGTCTTTTCCCAATACGTGACTGTGTACATAAGGACCTTCTTGATCTACAGGAATTTCAATAAGAGGCAAACCACCTTCCCTCTCTAGGCTGTTTCATGTGTATCGGGGGTAATCTGGATATGCAGATTGGGCATACTGGTACATCTGTTGTGAAACTTGCTGAGTCGCGGCAATGGGCTGTGGCTGCGGTACTGCTACTGTCTGTGCTGTGTGGGATGGAGCATGCATAGGCTGTGTATTCTGCATCGGCTGTACATTTTGTGAAGTCTGTTGCTGGACCTGATCTTGTCTAGGCGGATGCGGTCTTTCTTTAGTTTTACCTGTTGAGATGTTATGTTTTAGGACTGGGCATTCATGTACATAGTGACCTGGCTGCTTGCAGTAATTACATGTCCCTTTAACGGGAGCTGTATTGTGATTTATCTGGGCCCCACCTTTTCTCTGACCGTCGGCTGGGACCGTCTGAGCTACCAACATTTTCATTTTTGTGTCCTTCATACGCTTCTGTTCCTGATCTTGTTCTTCCCTAATTCTGTTCTGATGATATTGTAACATTTGTAACATCTGGGATGGCGTATTTGCCTGCCAAGTACTTTCAACTTTGTACACTCTATTTTTAACTAACGGTAGGGAATTCTCGACTAATTTTGATACGAAAAGGTGTGGATATGACTCGCTGCTTGGTTGTAGGCCACTATTTATAATGAAACATTTCTCGAATCTTGAATAGAAGTCACTAGTATCTTCATCTTGTTTCTGTTTACAGGACGAGATTGCGTCCCAATCTTCCTTTCTAGTTGTCAATAATCTTGGCAAAACCTGTACTATTAATCCGGGCAATGCTTTAGTCCTATCCCCAAGGCCTACCCCTGGGATTCGTTTGCTTTCTTCGTCTTCTATTTCTGCCCATGCTATCTTTGTCTCTCCCACCTCCCAATCCTTTTCCTTTAATTTCTCGTAAATGCCCGTGGGCAACAGTACTTTTAACATTTTCATAATATCATCATACGTGTAATCTCCCATCAGTAACATGTCTTTGAGCTCTCTGTGAAAACCTGCAGGGTCTTTATCGTGACACGGGACTAATTTCTTCATTTCTAACAGTTCTAACTTAGTCAGTGGTGTGTGAACATACACACGCTTCAAAACTTGATCCGCACCCATAACTGGGTGTACTTCTCGTAATGGGTTCTGACTTTCAATGCCACTCAGGCATTGCATGTGGTACGTTTTTCTTTCTGGAGGCGGGGGGGGAACATATTCAGGGCTTATGAAGGTGCTATATTTATGTCGTTGTTCTAGAATTATTTGTATTAACTTGGTGCTGAAACCTCTCCATCTATCCATGAGTAGGGCTTCTAATATTTCGTGTAAGGGACCTGGGTCGGAATGGTTGTTTCTGTACTTGATGAGGAGGTGCTGAATCATGTATACACCTGCTATTTTCTGCTCTTCTGGGGAAAGGTTCAAGAATGTCTGTGCTAACGTATCATCATGATATATGTCTGGGTTTTCGGCCCACAACACGGCTGACCGAGCTAGTTCCTGTTCATCCATAGAATTGAGTACATGGTACCCCATTCGGTCTCGAAGCCTTTTATCAGTTTCCTGGAACTGATGTTCAGAAGAATTCGGGTTTGTTAAAGCAGAGAGAAAAACTCTCTTGTTTTCCGGACGGATGCCTTTCCTAAGGTAGTTTCCCTTACCTACATACGCTATAGTATCTGTAGTCCTTCCTTGTTCTGTAAGTTCTTCTTCCTCCTCGGAGGAAGCTTTATCATTCCCTTTCTGATGTGCCGTTATCACTGCCCTTCTAATTTTCTGGTACATACTGGCTATGCAAGCCCCCTTGTCATGTTTTCCTTCGGCTATATTTTGACCCCACTTTGTTAGTCCATCTAATTCACTTTGATCTGTCTCGGGCCTGTCTCGTTCTCTTATTAGACAATTTATGAAAAATCGTAATATCTGTGCTTGAATGTCAACTTTCTGTTTATCCATGGCATCCTTGATACTGTCAGGGTCTTTCCCTGTCTGTATAAACTCATATATTCTATCGAGACGCTCCTTCATTCCTACATAGCATAGCAAGATATCAGTGGCAGATCTTAATCGTAGTGATGCCAATATCATTAGATCGTTATTTCCGGGTACTGGATCATATCTGCAAACTGACATGTTTTCCTTTAATGCGTCAAGACGGGGAGACTGGAACACGAACGGATTCTGCGTGTCCCTTAAATTGAATCTGTGTGTTAATGGCGGGGTCTGAGGACCCGCAGTCGCACCTCCTGAGGCGGATGCTTGGGCATTATCTCTCCGCGGAGTCTGGATCTGAACTTGAATTTGTCGTTTAGTAGGATCAGGTAGGACTGGTTTCGGTAGGTCAATCTTGAGTGCGGGAAGTGGCGGAGCGGGCGGGACAGGGGAGGTCTGTCGCGGTACTGGCGGAACATGATCTGGGGGCGTAGTGCCACCCCCATCCCTGTCAGTAGGCAGGGCACGAACAGGCAGATTGGCGTAAGCTGGTGCTACATCCTCTAAATATGAATTTAGGAATAGGTCTTTAGTAGTTTTATGCATTACTTTAGTTGGAACTAATGGTGACGGTAAGTTTTTCGGTATGTCTGATAGGGCCTCAGGTGTACCTTCGGCCGCGAGATACATTCCGTTTACAAGATTGTTTCGGGCACGGTCTATTTGTTCTGTCTTTACTCGTATCCCTTCAATAACTAATTCATTTTCTTGGGCTTTTTCTGATTCTTTAAGTCTGTCCTCTCTACGGAGTGCTTTCTCAGCACGCTTATGTGATTCCTTACGCCAGAATTCTATGGCGTCTTTCTGGGATTGTCTAGCTTTCTTTTTCCATAATGCTTCTTCTACCTTCATGATGCACTCGGCATCCCATGTTCCGGTAACAGGCCATCTGTGTCTTTCGTCTAGGTGCTTGGTGTAATCGGCCCATAAATCTAGATATAATATGGCATCTATGCCATGCTTGTGGTACATAAAGTTACCTGGAGTGTCCCTAGGGGGAATAGGAATTTCTTCCTCCAGTATCCCTTTCCTGGTTCCTATCTGCTTTAACTTGTTGAAAAACGGCATTTTGCTTACTTATTACTGAGTGCTCGATCTTTACTATTTAATACGAGTTATAGCTAGTTGATACAAGAAACACAATAATGCACATTAAACAGTCACATTCATACCACGACATTAATCACATAAAAAGACATTTAAAACATAGATGACTACCCCCCTATACTGGATGTACTGCTCAACAGTACAGATACACTGATGTAACAGTGCAGAAATTCGGAATACTAGATATACTGCTAAACAGTACAGATACACTGCCTAAAAACAGTGCAGACCGGACTTGCGTACCCAAACCCGTCTAGATACGACCCAGCAATGGTACTCACCGGGAAGCACGGAAACAGAAGGCCTCGGAAAACTCGACTGGACTCGACTCGGTACTTCGGAAAGCTTCGGAAAACTTCGGAAACCTGGTGGGCCTCTTGACACCTCGGACCTTGCTTCTTTCGGCTAGGCTCTGGTCGGGATCCTCCGCACTCCTCACCGCCTCGTCTGGGCACTGATCGCAGTCTTCGTCACCTCCTTGGGTCAGAGGGAGATGCAGGAAATCCTGCCGGTACGCGTAGGTTCCGTCTAACTGACGGCAGGGGACAGAGCTTGCAATGCGCCAACCGGCGCGTGAGGTGGGGGAGGGGTCCCTATTCGGGCGCCAAAATGACGTAAATAATTAATTTACTCTCTTAATTTCTATGCAGGTAAGTACTTAATCAATAGCAACTCAATCGGAATGAAAAAAGACAGAGTCCGTGGTGTTAGAGTTTCTAAGGGTTTTATTCCTCATTAAGGAATGGTCTTGACCAGGATATCATGTTCTGACCACCACAGGGGTGTCAGAAGGGATAGAGCCAACTTTATTGATATTACATAGCTTATATACTTAATTCACATCATAAGTAATAATGTAAGAGGCGTAACAGCTGAGAGAAGACAAGATAACGGTATACACGTGGTACTAGTACGTGATCAAGAGGCGTGAACTAGGCGTGAACCAGAGGTGTGTGCTAGAAACGTCACTGATAGGTGACGCAAGTGGGTGGCACCAAGGGGTGGTGCTAACAGAATTGTTGCAATGTCAGCAGAAATCGGAAGCTTGGATGCGCGCGCAGCTGCATGACGTGTGATTGAAGGGGTGCAGGGGACTTGACATTTACACTGACGGAAAGAGACAGAAGTCTGGCATGTCAGATCAACTTGTACTTCTATCATATCTGATATCTGATGTTTAGGAACTATACTATCTGGGCGGAAAGGTCTCTAGGGCAGAAGCTATTCTATGTTAACTGTGGATGCGTGTATAAGCGCCTAAGTGTCTGCATGTGAAGCGTGGGGGCACGGGGCCTTCCATTGAAGCATGGTAACAGAGGCTATGAATTACTTGCATTGAGACAGGTCGGCCCTTTGGCTCTGCAGCTGGGGAGGATGTTTACTGGAGCTGGTAGGCAGGAATGCATTCTCGAGGAGCGGAACAGATAACTCGAAGGTTATAGTCAGTCTTGGCAGAAAGCAGGCTGAGCTGAGCGCGAGGGGCCGCGCTGAAAGTAAGTCAGAGTTCACGGGTACAGAGGTAGCCTGGGCAGAGGCTGTCAGAGTCAGGAGCCAAAAAGAGGTTCGATGGCAGAAATTCAGGGCCTACTCTGCTAGAGCAGGAAAACATGTAAAGTGTACTACAAAAAGACGGTGGCATAGCATACTTAGGAACGGACTATATAATCCATTCATGGTGGATCTGAAAGAGGACAAGTTAACGTTGGACGCAAATGTATTTGCGTCTTCATAGCTGGCACAGGAGGGAAGTTACATGCACTTTAAGCTGGTACATGGAGTCGGTGGGGTACGCGCTAGGGAACATAACATGACCAAAAATTTAATTTTCCTCAGGTAATGTGTGGTGTTCCCCAGGGCTCTTCACTTTCCCCTCTTTTGTTTAATTTATACATCTACCCCCTCATTTTTATGTTGCAGCAGCTCGAGGTCACGGTGTTTAATTACGCCGAAGACCTCCAGCTAATCTTTAACCTTTCCCACTCTCCCTCATCCGCCCAGAATGTCCAAACGGTCATGTTGTTCATTCAGGACTGGATGAACTGCAACCACCTCAAACTCAATCCGGACAAGACAGAGTTGGTCTTGACCGGAGGTGGTTGCAGCCCCTGGTCTCCGTCCCACTGGCCCCCTTCACTTGGTGTTCCCCCACTCCCAGTTTCCAAAGTCAAAACTCTTGGTATCCTTCTTAACCCCCAACTTTCTGTTCACTCTCAGGTTAGTTCTGTTGTGTCCTCTTGTTTCTTTTCCCTCAGGACAATCAGGAAGATTTCCCGATTCTTTTCCCGTCGGCTCTAAAAATCATCGTGATGGCAATGGTGCTCTCACGCCTTGACTATGGCAACATAATCTATAATAGAAAATTACAAAAAACAATTTGATGGACAGAATGTAGATCAATGTCTTACATTCACCCCAGTACAAGGATCTGGGCCTAAATCCATCGTTTTTTGCACTCCACACCACCCTGGGTCAGATAATGGCTTTATGCAAATCAGCTCTGACCCTGTGCCCCATGGGAACAGTCCAGTCTGAACTACAACAGCCATATCTTTCCCAGACCGGAATCAAGCATCCGAGGACCGGACCGGTTTCGAGGTAACACCTCTCATCAGCCCGTCTAGCTTGACTCCAGTGGTGTGGAGACTCTGGGACCCACGTCTGAGCTACCCCAGTACACTCAGGGAGAAAATTACAAAAAACAATTTGATGGACAGAATGTAGATCAATGTCTTACATTCACCCCAGTACAAGGATCTGGGCCTAAATCCATCGTTTTTTGCATTCCACACCACCCTGGGTCAGATAATGGCTTTATGCAAATCAGCTCTGACCCTGTGCCCCATGGGAACAGTCCAGTCCGAACTACAACAGCCATATCTTTCCCAGACCGGAATCAAGCATCCGAGGACCGGACCGGTTTCGAGGTAACACCTCTCATCAGTCCGGCTAGCTTGACTCCAGTGGTGTGGAGGCTCTGGGCCCCACGTCTGAGCTACCCCAGTACACTCAGGGAGAAAATTACAAAAAACAATTTGATGGACAGAATGTAGATCAATGTCTTACATTCACCCCAGTACAAGGATCTGTGCCTAAATCCATCGTTTTTTGCACTCCACACCACCCTGGGTCAGATAATGGCTTTATGCAAATCAGCTCTGACCCTGTGCCCCATGGGAACAGTCCAGTCCGAACTACAACAGCCATATCTTTCCCAGACCGGAATCAAGCATCCGAGGACCGGACCGGTTTCGAGGTAACACCTCTCATCAGCCCGGCTAGCTTGACTCCAGTGGTGTGGAGGCTCTGGGACCCACGTCTGAGCTACCCCAGTATACTCAGGGAGAAAATTACAAAAAACAATTTGATGGACAGAATGTAGATCAATGTCTTACATTCACCCCAGTACAAGGATCTGGGCCTAAATCCATTGTTTTTTGCACTCCACACCACCCTGGGTCAGATAATGGCTTTATGCAAATCAGCTCTTGGAGTCAAGCTAGCCGGGCTGATGAGAGGTGTTACCTCGAAACCGGTCCGGTCCTCGGATGCTTGATTCCGTTCTGGGAAACACATGGCTTTTGTAGTTCGGACTGGACTGTTCCCATGGGGCAACAGGGTCAGAGCTGATTTGCATATCGCCATTGTCTAACCCAGGGTGGTGTGGAGTGCAAAAAAACGATGGATTTGGGCCCAGATCTTTTGACTGGGGGAATGTGTGACATTGATCCACATTCGGTCCATCACTTGTTGTTTTTGCAATTGCCGCCCTAAGTGTGCTGGGGATGCCCAGACGTGGGTCCCAGGCACTCCACACCACTTGGAGTCAAGCTAGCCGGGCTGATGAGAGGTGTTACCTCGAGTCCGGTCCTCGGATGCTTGATTCCGTTCTGGGAAGGACATGGCTTTTGTAGTTCGGACTGGACTGTTCCCATGGGGCAACAGGGTCAGAGCTGATTTGCATATCGCCATTGTCTAACCCAGGGTGGTGTGGAGTGCAAAAAAACGATGGATTTGGGCCCAGATCTTTTGACTGGGGGAATGTGTGACATTGATCCACATTCGGTCCATCACTTGTTGTTTTTGCAATTGCCGCCCTAAGTGTGCTGGGGATGCCCAGACGTGGGTCCCAGGCACTCCACACCACTTGGAGTCAAGCTAGCCGGGCTGATGAGAGGTGTTACCTCGAAACCGGTCCGGTCCTCGGATGCTTGATTCCGTTCTGGAAAGGACATGGCTTTTGTAGTTCGGACTGGACTGTTCCCATGGGGCAACAGGGTCAGAGCTGATTTGCATATCGCCATTGTCTAACCCAGGGTGGTGTGGAGTGCAAAAAAACGATGGATTTGGGCCCAGATCTTTTGACTGGGGGAATGTGTGACATTGATCCACATTCGGTCCATCACTTGTTGTTTTTGCAATTGCCGCCCTAAGTGTGCTGGGGATGCCCAGACGTGGATCCCAGGCACTCCACACCACTTGGAGTCAAGCTAGCCGGGCTGATGAGAGGTGTTACCTCGAAACCGGTCCGGTCCTCGGATGCTTGATTCCGTTCTGGGAAGGACATGGCTTTTGTAGTTCGGACTGGACTGTTCCCATGGGGCAACAGGGTCAGAGCTGATTTGCATATCGCCATTGTCTAACCCAGGGTGGTGTGGAGTGCAAAAAAACGATGGATTTGGGCCCAGATCTTTTGACTGGGGGAATGTGTGACATTGATCCACATTCGGTCCATCACTTGTTGTTTTTGCAATTGCCGCCCTAAGTGTGCTGGGGATGCCCAGACGTGGGTCCCAGGCACTCCACACCACTTGGAGTCAAGCTAGCCGGGCTGATGAGAGGTGTTACCTCGAAACCGGTCCGGTCCTCGGATGCTTGATTCCGTTCTGGGAAGGACATGGCTTTTGTAGTTCGGACTGGACTGTTCCCATGGGGCAACAGGGTCAGAGCTGATTTGCATATCGCCATTGTCTAACCCAGGGTGGTGTGGAGTGCAAAAAAATGATGGATTTGGGCCCAGATCTTTTGACTGGGGGAATGTGTGACATTGATCCACATTCGGTCCATCACTTGTTGTCTTTACATAATCTATAATGGCGCGCCGGCCTATGCTATTCACCATCTGCAACTAGTGCAGAACCAGGCTGCTCGTCTGATCCATGGCCTGCCCAAATTTTATCATGCCACCCCTCTATTGCAGGCACTACACTGGTTGCCTTTGAAAGAGCGAGCCTTATTCAAACTTGGCTGCCTCACCTTCCAGGCCAAAATGGGCACCGCTCCGGAGTTTATATGCTCAGCCATCAAGACCTACATGCCGGGTAGAGAACTCCGCTCCACCCACATGGCACTCCTGACCACTCCACGATTCAAAAAGAAGAAGGCTGGTGGAACAAAATTTGCGGTCCTCGCCCCAGCTTTCTGGAACTCCCTCCCTGTGGGACTTCGCACTTCACCTTCCTACACAGAGTTCCGGAAAAGTCTCAAAACCTTGCTTTTCTCTCGAGCTTTTGCTGCCTAAACTCCCTTCGCCACTGTTGTTGTTCGCAATCTGAAAAGCGCCATGAAACCGCTTGGTAAAAGCGCGCTTAATAAATGTAAATTCAAATTCTTTCTATACTTCTCTTGCCTTTTTTAACACCTCTGTTGCCTTTTTCTGCACCTCTATTGTTTCTTTCTGCACTTCTCTTGCTTCTTTCTGCACCTCTATTGCTTCTTTCTGCACATCTCTTGCTTCTTTCTAAACTTCTCTTGCTTCTTTCTGTATTTTGTCACTATATTCTGCACTTCTCTAGCCTCTTTCTACAACTCTCTTGCTTCTTTCTGCACTTCTCTTCCATCTTTCTACACCTCGATTGCCTCTTTCTGCACTAGTCTTGCCTCTTTTTACCCCTCTTTTGCTCATTTCTGAACTTCTCTTGCCTCATTCATCACTTGTCTTGCTTCTTTCTGCACCTCTCTTGCCTCATTCATCACTACTCTAGCTTCTTTCTGCACCTCTCTTGCTTCTTTCTGCACCTTTCTTTCTCTTTGCTCCTTTCTTGTGTCTTGCTACATCTCTCTTGCCTTTTTCTGTGCCTCTTTTGCCTCTTTCTGTACCTCACTGGCCTCTTTCTGCACTTCTCTTGGTTCTTTCTGTAACTTTCTTCCTCCCTCCAGTACCTTACTTCCGGCTTCTGCAGTTCGCTTTCTTCTTTCTGCACATCTCTTGCCGCTTTTTCTACCTCCCTTCCTTCTCTCTGCACTTCTCGTGCCTCTTTCTGTTTCTCCCTTGCTTCTGTCTGTGCCACTTGTGCCTCTTTCTGCATCTCACTTGCCTCTTTCTACACCCCTCTTGCCTCTGTCTGTGCCTCTTTTGCCTCTTTCTGCATCTCACTTGCCTCTTTCTGCACCTCTCTTGCTTCTTTCTGCACATTTCTTTCTCTTTGCACCTTTCTTGTGTCTTGCTGCATCTCTCTTGTCTTTTTCTGTGCCTCTCTTGCCTCTTTCTGCACCTCACTTGCCTCTTTCTGCACTTCTCTTGGTTCTTTCTGTACCTTTCTTCCTCTTCCAGTACCTTACTTCCGACTTCTGCAGTTCGCTTTCTTCTTTCTCCACTTCTCTTGCCTCTTTCTCTACCTCCCTTGCTTCTCTCTGCACTTCTCTTGCCTCTTTCTATGCCTCTCTTGCCTCTGTATGTGCCTCTTTTGCCTCTTTCTGCATCTCTCTTCCTCTTTCAGCACCTTTCTTCCTGTTTCTGCAGTTCTCTTGCTTCGGCACTTCTCTTGCCTCCTTCTCGACATCACTTGCTTCTTTCTGCACTTCTCCTTGTTTCTTTTTTTCCTTGTTTCTTTCTACACCTTTGTTGCTTCTTTCTGTACTTCTCCTGCCTCTTTCTGTACCTCTCTTGCCTCTTTCTGTACTTCTCTTGCCTCTTTCTGTACTTCTCTTGCCTTTTTATACTTCTGTTGCCTCTTTCTGCACTTGTCTTGCCTCTTTTTACCCCCTCTTGCTTCTTTCTGCAGCTCTCTTCCCTCATTCATTACTTCTATTTCTTTTTTCTGCACCTCTATTGCTTCTTTTTGCACCTTTCTTACTCTTGCTGCACCTTTCTTTTTCTTTGCACATTTTCTGTCGCTTCTTTCTGTACCTCTTGCCTCATTCTGTACTTCTCGTGCTTCTTTCTGAACCTTTCTTCTTATTTTAGCACTTGTCTTCCTCTTTCTGCAGTTATCTGGCTTCTTTCTGTACTTCACTTGCCTCTCTCTGCACCTCTTGCCCCTTTCTGTACTTTATTTGCCTCCTTTGTACACCTCTTCTGCCTGTTTCTGAACCTCTTGCTTCTTTCTGTACCTCTCTTGCCTCTTTCTCTCTTCCTTTTTTTTTCATCTCGGTTGCCACTTTCTGCACCTCTATTGCTTATGCCTGCTTTTCTCTAGCTTCTTTCTGCACCTCTTGCTTATTTCTACACTTATCTTACTTCTTTCTGTACATTTGTTGCTATTTTCTGTACTTCTCTAGCTTCTTTCTGTACCTCTCTTGCCTCTTTCATGTCTTCTCTTGCTTCTTTCTGCACCTCTCTTGCTTCTTTCTGCACATTTCCTTCTCTTTTCACCTTTCTTGTATCTTGCTGCATCCCTCCTGCCCCTTTCTGTGCCTCTCTTGCCTCTTTCTGCACCTCACTTGCCTCTTTCTGCACCTTTCTTTCTCTTTCAGCACCATAGTTTCTGTTTCTGCAGTTCCCTTGCCTCTTTCTTCATCTCCTATGATTTACTCTGCACTTCTCTTGCCTATTTCAGTGCCTCTCTTGCCTCTTTCTGTGCCTCTCTTGCCTCTTTCTCTACCTCTCTTTCTCTACCTTTCTTGCCTCTTTCTGTGCCTCACTTGCCTCTTTCTGTGCCTCACTTGCCTCTTTCTGTGCTCTCTTGCCTCATTCTGTACTTCTCTTGCAACTTTATGCACTTCACCTTGCTTCTTTCTTTACCTTTCTTGCTTCTTTTTGTACTTCTCCTGCCTCCTTCTGTGCGTCTTTTCCTTTTTAACACCTGTTTCCTCTCTGCACCTCTCTTGCTTGTTTCTGTACCTCTTGCACCTCTCTTGCTTCTTTCTGCATCTCTTTTGCCTCTTTCTGTACTTCTCTTGCTTCTTTCTGTATCTGTGTTGCTTATGTACCTGTCTTGCCTCTTTCTGTGCCTCATTTGCCTCTTTCTGCACTTCTCTTGCTTCTTTCTGTACCTTTCTTCTTCTTTCAGGCCATATTTCCTGTTTCTGTAGTTCTCGTGCTTCTTTCTGCACTTCTCTTGCCTCTTTCTGCACCTCTCTTGCAACTTTCTGCACTTCTCCTTGCTTCCTTCTGTACCTTTGTTGCTTCTTTCTGTACTTTTCCTGCCTCTTTCTGTACTTCTCTTCCTTTTTTATACCACTGTTGCCTCTCTGCGCCTCTCTTGCTTCTTTCTGTACCTCTTGCACCTCTCTTGCTTCTTTCTGCACCTCTTTTGCCTCTTTCTGTACTTCTCTTGCTTCTTTCTGTATCTGTGTTGCTTATGTACCTGCCTTGCCTCTTTCTGCACTTCTCTTGCCTCTTTCTGCACCTCTCTTGCAACTTTCTACACTTATCTTGCTTCTTTCTGTACATTTGTTGCTATTTTCTGCACTTCTCTAGCTTCTTTCTGCTACTCTCTTGCTTCTTTCTGCACTTTTCATTCCTCTTTCTGCAAATTGCTTGCCTCTTTCTGCACTTTTGCTGGCCTCTTTTGACTCCTCTTTTGCATCTGTCTGCACCTCATTCATCACTTCTCTTGCTTCTTTCTGTACCTCTCTTGCCTCATTCATGTATTCTCTTGCTTCTTTCTGCACATTTCCTTCTCTTTGCACCTTTCTTGTATCTTTCTGCATCTCTCTTGCCCCTTTCTGTGCCTCTCTTGCCGCTTTCTGCACCTCACTTGGCTCTTTCTGCACTTTTCTTTCTCTTTCAGCACAATACTTCCTGTTTCTGCAGTTCCCTTGCCTCTTTCTCCACCTCCCTAGTCTCTTTCTCCATCTCCTTTGATTCTCTCTGCACTTCTCTTGCCTATTTCTGTGCCTCTCTTGCCTCGTTCTGTACCTCTCTTTCTGTACCTTTCTTGCCTCTTTCTGTGCCTCACTTGCCTCTTTCTGTGCTTCTCTTGCCTCTTTCTGCACCTCTCTTGCAACTTTATGCACTTCTCCTTGCTTCTTTCTTTACCTTTCTTGCTTCTTTTTGTACTTCTCCTGCCTCTTTCCGTACGTCTCTTCCTTTTTAACACCTCTGTTTCCTCTCTGCACCTCTCTTGCTTCTTTCTGTACCTCTTGCACCTCTCTTTCTTCTTTCTGCACCTCTTTTGCTTCTTTCTGACTTCTCTTGCTTCTTTCTGTACGTTTCTTCTTCTTCCAGGACTATATTTCCTGTTTCTGCAGTTCTCGTGCTTCTTTCTGCACTTCTCTTGCCTCTTTCTGTACCTCTCTTGCAACTTTCTGCACTTCTCCTTGCTTCTTTCTGTACATTTGTTGCTTATTTCTGTACTTTTCCTGCCTCTTTCTGTACTTCTCTTCCTTTTTTATACTGCTCTTGCCTCTCTGCACCTCTCTTGCTTCTTTCTACACCTCTTGCGCCTCTCTTGCTTCTTTCGGCACTTCACCTGCCTTTTTCTGCACTTTTCTTGCTTCTTGCTACACCTCTGTTATCTCTTTCTGCACTTCTCTTGCTTCTTTCTGCACCTTTCATCCTCTTTCCGTACCTTACGTCCACTTTCTGCAGTTCATTTGCTTCTTCCTATACTTCTTTAGCCTCTTTCTGCACTTCTGTTACTTCTTTCTACACTTGTAGTGCCTCTTTTTACCTCTCTCATTCTTCTTTCTGCGCCCCTCTTCCCTTATTCATCACTTCTCTTGCTTCTTTCTGCACCTCTCTTGCTTCTTTCTGTACTTTTCTTTCTGATTGCATTAATCTTGTCTCTTTCTACACCTCACTTGCTTATTTCAGTGCCTCTCTTGCCTTTTTCTGTACCTCTCTTGCCTCTTTCTGTACTTCTCTTGCCTCTTTCTGTACCTTTCTTCTTCTTTTAGCACTTTACTTCCTCTTTCTGCAATTCCTTTCTTTTGTTCTGCACTTCCCTTGCCTCATTCTGCATCTCTCTTGCTTTTTTCTGTACCACCCCTGCTTCTTTTTGCACTTCTTGCTTCTTTCTGTACCTCTCTTGCCTCTTTCTGCACCTCGCTTGCCTCTTTCTGCACTTGTTGTGCCTCTTTTTACTCCTCTCTTGCTTCTTTCTGCACCTCTTCCCTCATTCATCACTTCTCTATCTTTTTTCTGCACCTCTCTTGCTTCTTTTTACACCTCTGTTGCCTTTCTGCACCTCTCTTGCTTCTTTCTTTCCGCAATTCTCTTGCTTCTTTCTGTACCTTTCTTCTTCTTCAGCACTTTACTTCCTCTTATTGCAGTTCGTTTGCTTCATTCTGCACTTCCCTTGCCTCGTTCTGCACCTCTCATGCTTCTTTCTGCACCACTCCCGCTTCTTTTTGCACTTCTCTTTCTTCTTTCTGCACCTCTCTTGCCTCGTTCTGTACCTCTCTTGCCCCTTTCTGCACCTCTTTTGCCTCTTTATGCACTTGTTGTGCCTCTTTTATACCTCTCTTGCTTCTTTCTGCACCTCTTCCCTCATCCATCACTTCTCTTGCTTCTATCTCCACCTCTCTTGCTGCTTTTTACATCTCTCTTGCCTCTTTCATCCCATCTTTCTTCTTTCTTCTCCTTTCTTCTTTCTGCACCTTTCTTCATCTGTCTGCACCTTTCTTATTTCTTTCTGCACCTCTCTTGCTTCTTTTCCGCACTTTACTTGCTTCTTTCTGTACCTCACCCTTTTCTTTGTGCACGTCTCGCACTTCTTTCTAGATCTCTCTTGCTTCTTTCTGCACCTTTTCTCTTCTTTCTGTACCTTTCCTCCTCTTTCTGCAGTTCTCTTACTTCGCTCTGCACTTCTCTTGCCTCATTCTGCACCTCTCTTGCCTGTTTCTGTAATTCTTTTGCCTCGTTCTACACCTCTCTTGCCTCTTACTGCACCTTTCTTGCCTCTTTCTGCATCACTCTTGCTTCTTTCTGCACCTCTTGCTTCTTTCTGCACTTCTCTTGCTTCTTTTTGTACCTCTCTTGCCTCGTTCCGCACCTCTCTGGCCTATTTCTGGACCTCTCTTTCCTCTTTCTGCACCTCTCTTTGTCTTTTGGTATCTTTCTCCCTCTTTCTACACTTCTCCTGCCTCTTTCTGTACCTCTCTAGCCTTTCTCTGCACCTCTCTTGCTTCTTTCCAGCACCTCTCTTGCTTCTTTCTACACATCTTTCTTTTTTCTGTACGTCTCTTGCTTTATTCTGCACCTCTATTGCTTCTTTCTGCAGCTCTCTTGCTACTTTCTACACCTCTCTTGCCTCTTTCTGCACTTTTGCTGCTCTTTTTGGTAGCTTTCTTCTTCTATCTACATTTCTCTTGCCTTTTTCTGCACCTTTTGAGCCTCTTTTTGTATCTCTCGCTTTTTTCTGCACCTCTCTGGCCTCTTTCTCTACCACTCTTCCATTGTTCTGCATTTCTCTTGCTTCTTTCTGCACATACTCTCTTCCTCTTTCTGCACCTCTCTTGCCCCATTCTGGACTTCTCTTGCCACCTTTTGCACCCCTTTTGCTTCTTTCTGCACCTCTTGTGCTTCTTTCTGTACCTCTCTTGCCTATCTCTGTGCTTCTCTTGCCTCTCTGTACCTCTCTACTTTTGTAGCTCATTTACCTCTTTCATCACTTCTCTTTCTTCTTTCTGTGTCTCTTTTACTTCTTTCTGCACTTCTCTTTCCTTTATGCATTTCTCTTACCTCTTTATGTACCTCTCTTGCCTCTTTCTGTACATCTCTTTCATCTTTCTGTACCTCTCTTGCCTCTTTCTGCACCTCACTCTCTTCTTTCTCCACCTCTCTTGCTTCTCTTTGCCTCTCCTGCCTCTTTCTATACCTCTCTTGCTTCTTTCAGCACCTTCCTTCCTCTTTCTGTACCTTCCTTCCTCTTTCTGTACCTTCCTTCCTCTTTCTGTACCTTCCTTCCTCTTTCTGCACCTTGTGCTTCTTTCTCTACCTTTCTTCGTCTTTCTGCACCTTTCTTCCTCTTTCTGCACCTTTCTTCCTCTTTCTGCCCTCATTTCTTTCTGTGCCTCTTTTGCATCTTTCTGCACTTCTCATTCTTCTTTATAATAATAATAATAATACTGAGTTTTATAAAGCGCGAGCGGCTACTTCCGGAGGAAGTGTCCCGGCCCTAGGATGAGCAGTAAGAGTCAATAGTGCGAAGGAGTTAGAATTATTGCGTGAAAAGCCATGTTTTCAGTAATCTCCTAAAACCGGGTTCTGAGGGTGCTTGTATTTCAGGCGGCAGGCTTTACCTCTCTTGCCTCTTTATGTACCTCTCTTGCCTCTTTCTGCACCTCTCTTGCCTCTTTCTGCACCTCACTCTCTTCTTTCTGTACCTCTCTTGCTTCTCTTCACTTCTTTTGCCTCTTTCTACACCTGTTGGTTCCTTCTGCACCTCTCTTGCTTCTTTCTGCACCTTGTTTCCTCCTTCTGCACCTTTCTTCCTCTTTCTTGACCTCTCTTGCTTCTTTCTGCACCTCTTGCCTCTTTCTGCACCTCTCTTGCCTCTTTCCTCACCTCTCTTGCCTCTTTCTGCACCTCACTTGCTTCTTTCTGCACTTCACTTGCTTTTTTCAGTACCTCTCCTGCCTTTTTCTACACCTCTGTTGCCTCCTCCTGTACCTCTTACCTTTCACCACTTCTCATGCTTCTTTCTGTACCTCTTGCCTATTTCGGCACCTCTCTCTCTTCTTTCTGCACCGCTCTTGCTTCTCTTCACTTCTCATGCCTCTTTCTGCACCTCACTTGCTTCTTTCTGCACTTCACTTGCTTTTTTCTGTACCTCTCCTGCCTTTTTGTGCACCTCTCTGTGGCCTCTTCCTGCACCTCTTACCTCTTTCATCACTTCTTTTGCTTCTTTCTGTACCTTTTGCCTATTTCTGCACCTCTCTCTCTTCTTTCTGTTCCTCTTTTGCCTTTTTCTGCACCTCCCTCTCTTCTTTCTGCACCTCACTCTCTTCTTTCTGCATCTTGTTTGCTTCTTTCTGCACCTCTCTTGCTTTTTTCTGCACCTCTCTTTCTCCACCATTCTTGCATCTTTCTTCATTTCAGGTGTTTTGTTTGTGATATGTGACTGAGTGAGCTGCTCATCCAAAGTAATCATTTGATGTATTTAGTGTATATATCTTTCTGATCTCTTGCAGGACTTCCAGCATATTATATTTGCTTGTGTCTTATCTCCTATTATTTGCTGCTTGTCTATTCATGGTATTATTCATGCATTCAACTGCTGCATTTATCTAGTGTGTTATTATTGCATGCATATACATATTTATCTCTATATATATTTGAATTTTCTGCATTTGGCATCTGGGAAAACCTTTCTGTTAGAGAGCATTGTATAAAGTAAAACCCCAAGCCTTATTCTAAAAAGAGAGTCTTTGCATTTTGTAAAATAAAACCCTTTCTTAAAGGTGTTGTTTGTTTTGTGTTAATGTCTCCTGCCTCGCCGAGTGTTGAACCACCATGTGGAAATTGTGTATTATCTGAAAGGTGAAGCAATACAGCACCTCACTCTCTTCTTTCTGCATCTTGCTTGCTTCTCTCTACACTTCTCTTGCTTCTTTCTGTACCTCTCTTCCTCTTTTGGTACCTTTCTTCCTCTTTCTACACTTCTCCTGCCTCTTTCTGAACCTCTCTAGCTGTTCTCTGCATTCGTGCATCTTAATGCATTTCTCTTAGCTCTTTCTGCACCTCACTGTCTTCTTTCTCTACCCCTCTTGCTTTTTTTTTTTTACTTATTTTGCTTCTTTCTGCACGTCTCTTGCCTCTTTTTACAACTCTTGCCTGTTCCTGTACTTCTCTTGCCTTTTTCTGCACCTCTCTTGCTTCTTTCTGCACCTCTTTTGCCTCTTTCTGCACTTCTTTTGCCTTTTTCTCCACCTCTCTTGATGCTTTCTGCATCTCACTCTCTTTTTTCTGCGTCTTGCCCACGTCTTTTTATACCTCTCTTGCTTCTTTCTGCACATTTCATCTTTATTCTGCACCTTTTTTCGTCTGTCTGCATCGTTTTCTGGTACCTTTATTCCTCTTTCTTCTTTTCTTCTCTTGCCTCTTTCTACACCTCACTTGCCTCTTTCTGCACATTTCTTCCTCTTTCTGCACCTTGATTCCTTCTTTCTGCATCTCTCTTGCTTCTTTCTGCATCGCTCTTGCTTCTTTCTGCATCGCTCTTGCTTCTTTCTGCACCTCTCTTGTTTTTGTCCTCATTGCTCTTGCTTCTTTCTGCACCTTTCTTTCCTCTTCTGTCATTTCTCTTACTTCTTTCTGCACCTGTTGCTTATTTCTGCACCTCTCTTGCTTTGTTCTGTACCTTGTTTCTTCTTTCTGCACCTTACTTCCTCTTTCTGCACCTCTGTTGCTTCTTTCTGTTACTCTCTTGACTCTTTCTTGCCCTCTCTTGCCTCTTTCTGCACCTCATATTGTTTCTTTCTGCACCTCTCTTGCCTTTTTCTGCACTTCTCTTGCTTTTTCTATACCTCTCTTGCCTTTTTCTATACCTCACTTGCCTCCTTCTGTACCTCTTGCTTCCTTCTGCACCTCTCTTGCTTCTTTCTGCATCTTTCTTCCTCTATCTGCCCTTCACGTTCCTCTTTCTGCATTTCTCTTTCTGAATTTTTCTTGCCTCTTTCTGCACCGCTCATGCGTCTTTCTGTACTGCTCATGACTCTTTTTTCACTTCTCTTGTCTCTTTCTGTACCTCTTACTTCTTTTTACACCTGTTTTCCTCTTTCTGCACCTTTCTTTCTCTTACTGCACCTCTGTTGCTTCTTTCTGCACCTCTCTTGCTTATTTTCCGCACCTCTCTTGCTTCTTTCTGAACCTGTTTTCCTTCTTTCTGCACCTCTCTTGCCTTGTTCATCACTTCTCTTGCTTCTATCTGTGCTTCTCTTGAGTATTTTTGTAGCTTTCTTCCTCTTTCTGCACTTCTCTTACATATTTCTGTACTTCTCTTGTATATTTCTGAATTTCTCTTGCTTCTTTCAGCACCTCTCATATCTTTCTACGCCTCTCTTGCTTCTTTTTTTCACTTCTGTTGCTTCTTTCTCACTTCTCTTGCTTTTTCTGCATTTCTCTCACCTCTTTCTGCACCTCTCTTGTCTCTTTCTGCATCTCTGTTGCATTTTTCTGCTCCCCTCTTGCTTCTTTCTGCACATTTCTTCCTCTTTTAGCACTTTACTCCCTCTTTCTGAAGTTCTCTTGCTTCTTTCTGTAATTCTCTTGCCTCTTTTTTTATAAATGCATACATATGCATCATAGGCGTTACATCGCATGCCTTTACAACGTGGTCGTTACAACGACTGAGTTGTTGGAATGTGAACGATCGCATCGCAAGTCATTTCAACAACTTGCTGTAGGGAGCGCGCTGGACTTAGGAATAGTATAATTTACTATTCCTACACCAGTTTGTGCAACAGCAGAGAAGGTGTTGGACTGTAAATACAACACCAGTGCACCCCTTAAAGCAAATCATTGTCATTTTTTCAGATTTCATCCTCTTCTGTTGCCTCTTTTTGCACCTCTCTTGCTTCTTTTTGTATCTCTTGCTTCTTTTTAGTACCGCTCTTGCTTCTTTTTACACCTTTTGTGCTTATTTCTGCATGTCTCTTGCTTATTTCTGCAGGTCTCCTGCTTCTTTTGCACCTCTCTTGATGCTTTTCCGCACCTCTCTTACCTCTTCTGCAAATCTCTCTCTTCTTTCTGCACCTCACTATCTTATTCTGCACTTTCCTTGCTTCTTTCTGCACTTCTCTTGCTTTTTTCTGTTTATTTTATTTATTTATAATGCGTTATATACCCTTCCTCCTCTTTCTGTGCCTTTCTTCCACTTTCCGCACCTTTTTTCCTCTTTCTGCACCTCTCCTGCTTCTTTTTGCACCTCTGTTGCCTCTTTCTGTACCTCTCATCTTTCTGTACTTCACTCCATTCTTACTGCACCTTTCTTGCTTTTCACCTTTGTTGCTTCTTTCTGTACCTTTTGCTTCTTTCTGCACACCTCTTGCCTCTTTCTGTACCTCTCTTGCCTTTCTGCCCTTTCCAAGCCTCTTTTAGCACCTCTTGCTTCTTTATGCACCCCTTTGCTTCTTTCTGCATGTCTCTTGCCTCATTCTGTACCTCTCACGCCTCTTTCTGCACTTCTCTTACTTTTTCTGTGCATTTCTTCCTCTTTATGCACATTGCTTCCTTTCTCTGCAGTTCACTCCCTTCTTTCTGCACTTCCTTTGCCTCTTTATGCACTTATATTTTGCTTGTTTGCACTTCTCTTGCCTCTTTTTACACCTCTTGCTTCTATATGCACCTCTCTTAATTCTTTCTGCACATCTCTTGTTTTTTTCTGCACCTCTCTTTCCTCGTTCATCACTTCTCTTGCTTATTTCGGTACCTCTCTTGCTTCTTTGTGTACTTCGTTTGCTTCTTTCTGCACCTTTCTTCCTTTTTCTACCTCTTACTTTCTGTACTTCTCTTGCTTCTTTCTGCACCTCTCTTGCCTCATTCTGCACCTCTGTTGCTTCTTTTCTACTGCTTTTTTGCATCTCCCTTGCTTCTTTTTGCACCTCCCTTGCTTCTTTCTGCACCTCCCTTGCCTCTTTCTGTACCTTTCTTGCTTTTCTGCACCTCAGTTGCTTCTTTCTATACCTCACTCTCATCTTTCTACACCTTTGTCGCTTCTTTCTGCACCTCTTGAAGAACGCCTGAACTAATAGGCGCTATTACGGCGAGTGTGTGCCTTATGAATCTGTTATCCTTAAAAACTGTGATTCTTGATTGGTACAGTTTTGTGTATTTTAACTGTGTACTTCTAAGGAGCGCACTGTACCTTTAAATTGGTCTTCGACTCGATCCATCACGGCTGGTGCCTGTTGTGTGGAGGGCGTTTTGCCCGACCCCTGTGGGCGTAGCACTATCATCAGAGGCGGGACCGGTGCCTTCTTAGGAAACACCATCTCCCCACGCGCAGCGGACGCGCCTGATTTAATAGGTGCTGTAACGGCGAGTGTGTGCTTTATAAATTGCTACTTTTAAAACTTTGGGCCAGATGCATCATGCAAAGAAATAGCGATTCCTTAATTGCGATTTTTAAGGAATCGCAAATAAGGACTTGCTATTGGCTATGCATGATGAGGATAGCGAAGAAATAAGGAATCGCTAAATACAATAGCAATTCCATGTTAAGGAATCGCAATTGTAAAAAAACTCCTATCTCGCATTTAGCGATCCCGCTATTTGCGATATCACAATAGCGATATCGCAAATTGCGATTTCGCAAATAGTGGGACCGTGAAAACTATAGACTCACATTGGGAGCAGGCTGATGACATCACAACCAGGAAGTCATCCAGCCCATGCTGCCACCTGTGCACAGAGGAACACAGAGGCAGAAGCTGAGTGCAGGGAGAGAGAGCAGAAGAACACAAACTGCAGTTTGCTCACAGGTGGAGACAGCTATGTCCCAAACAGCTACAGAGGAGGGTGCAGTGGGCAGGAAGCGAAAAATCAAGTTCAGTGAGGGTGAACTTGACCTCCTCTTTGAGGAGGTCGCAAACAACCATGAAAAGCTATTTGGGAAGCTCTCCCGTAAAGTGCCAGAGGCAGACAAGAGAAGGATCTGGAACAGGATCAGAGACAAGGTGAATGCTGTGGGGGTCACACACTGCAGCATAGATGACCTGAAGAAACGCTGGTACGACCTGCCTCTTTATGCACTTGTTGTGCCTCTTTTATACCTCTCTTGCTTCTTTCTGCACCTCTTCCCTCATCCATCACTTCTCTTGCTTCTTTCTGCACCTCTCTTGCTTCTTTTTACATCTCTCTTGCCTCATTCATCCCATCTTTCTTCTTTCTGCTCCTTTCTTCTTTCTGCACCTTTCTTCATCTGTCTGCACCTTTCTTATTTCTTTCTGCACCTCTCTTGCTTCTTTTCCGCACTTGACTTGCTTCTTTCTGTACCTCACCCTTTTCTTTCTACACGTCTCGCACTTCTTTCTAGATCTCTCTTGCTTCTTTCTGCACCTTTCCTCCTCTTTCTGCACCTTTCCTCCTCTTTCCGCAGTTCTCTTACTTCGCTTTGCCCTTCTCTTGCCTCATTCTGCACCTCTCGTGCTTGTTTCTACAATTCTTTTGCCTCGTTCTATACCTCTCTTGCCTCTTACTGCACCTTTCTTGCCTCTTTCTACATCGCTCTTGCTTCTTTATGCACCTCTTGCTTCTTTCTGCACTTCTCTTGCTTCTTTTTCTACCTCTCTTACCTTGTTCCGCACCTCTCTAGCCTATTTCTGGACCTCTCTTTCTTATTTCTGCACCTCTCTTTGTCTTTTGGTATCTTTCTCCCTCTTTCTACACTTCTCCTGCCTCTTTCTGTACCTCTCTAGCCTTTCTCTGCACCTCCCTTACTTCTTTTCAGCACCCCTCTTGCTTCTTTCTGCACATCTTTTTCTTTTTTCTGTACTTCTCTTGCTTTATTCTGCACCTCTATTGCTTGTTTCTGCAGCTCTCTTGCTTCTTTCTTCACCTCTCTTGCCTCTTTCTGCACTTTTGCTCCTCTTTTTGGTACCTTTCTTCTTCTATCTACATTTGTCTTACCTTTTTCTGCACCTTTTGAGCCTCTTTCTGTACCTCTCTTGCTTTTTTCTGCACCTCTCTGGCCTCTTTCTCTACCACTCTTCCATTGTTCGGGATTTCTCTTGGTTCTTTCTGCACCTACTCTCTTCCTCTTTCTGCACTTCTCGTTCCCCATTCTGGACTTCTCTTGCCACCTTTTGCACCTCTTTTGCTTCTTTCTGCACCTCTTGTGCCTCTTTCTGTACCTCTCTTGCCTATCTCTGTGCTTCTCTTGCCTCTTTGTACCTCTCTTGAATTTTTTGCACCTCTCTTCTTTCTGCAGCTCTTTTACCTCTTTCATCACTTCTCTATATTCTTTCTGTGTCTCTTTTACTTCTTTCTGCACTTCTCTTTCCTTTCTGCATTTCTCTTACCTCTTTATGTACCTCTCTTGCCTCTTTCTGTACATCTCTTGCATCTTTCTGTACCTCTCGTGCCTCTTTCTGCACCTCTCTTGCTTCTCTTTGCCTCTCCTGCCTCTTTCTATACCTCTCTTGCTTCTTTCAGCACCTTCCTTCTTCTTTCTGTACCTTCCTTCCTCTTTCCGTACCTTCCTTCCTCTTTCTGCAACTTGTGCTTCTTTCTCTACCTTTCTTCCTCAGTCTTTCTGAACCTTTCTTCCTCTTTCTGCACCATTCTTCCTATTTCTGCCCTCTCTTCTTTCTGTGCCTCTTTTGCGTCTTTCTGCACTCCTCATTCTTCTTTATGTACCTCTCTTGCCTCTTTCTGCACCTCTCTTGCCTCTTTCTGCACCTCACTCTCTTCTTTCTGTACCTCTCTTGCTTCTCTTCACTTCTTTTGCCTCTTTCTACACCTGTTGGTTCTTTCTGTGCCTCTCTTGCTTCTTTCTGCACCTTGTTTCCTCCTTCTGCACCTTTCTTCCTCTTTCTTCACCTCTGTTGCTTCTTTCTGCACCTCTTGCCTCTTTCTGCACCTCTCTTGCCTCTTTCCTCACCTCTCTTGCCTCTTTCTGCACCTCACTTGCTTCTTTCTGCACTTCACTTGCTTTTTTCAGTACCTCTCCTGCCTTTTTTCTACACCTCTGTTGCCTCCTCCTGTACCTCTTACCTTTTACCACTTCTCATGCTTCTTTCTGTACCTCTTGCCGTTTCTGCACCTCTCTCTCATCTTTCTGCACCGCTCTTGCTTCTCTTCACTTCTCATGTCTCTTTCTGAACCTCACTTGCTTCTTTCTGCACTTCACTTGCATTTTGCTATACCTCTCTTGCCTTTTTGTGCATCTCTCTGTGGCCTCCTCCTGCACCTCTTACCTCTTTCATCACTTCTCTTGCTTCTTTCTGCACCTCTTTCCTCTTTCTGTACTTCTCTTGCTTCTTTCTGTACCTTTCTTCCTCTTTCTGAAGTTCTCTGGCTTCTTTCTGTACTTCCCTTGCCTCTCTCTGCACCTCTTGCCCCTTTCTGTACTTTATTTGCCTTCTTTGTACACCTCTTCTGCTTCTTTCTGTACCTCTTCCTTCTTTCTGTACCTCTCTTGCCTCTTTCTGTACCTCTCTTACCTCTTTCTCTTTTGCTTTTTTTTCATCTCGGTTGCCACTTTCTGCATCTCTATTGCTTATGTCTGCTTTTCTCTAGCTTCTTTCTGCACCTCTTGCTTATTTCTACACTTATCTTGCTTCTTTCTGTACATTTGTTGCTATTTTCTGCACTTCTCTAGCTTCTTTCTGATACTCTCTTGCTTCTTTCTGCACTTTTCTTTCCTCTTTCTGCAAATTGCTTGCCTCTTTCTGCACTTTTGCTGGCCTCTTTTGACTCCTCTTTTGCATCTTTCTGCACCTCATTCATCACTTCTCTTGCTTCTTTCTGTACCTCTCTTGCCTCATTCATGCATTCTCTTGCTTCTTTCTGCACATTTCCTTCACTTTGCACCTTTCTTGTATCTTGCTGCATCTCTCTTGCCCCTTTCTGTGCCTCTATTGCCTCTTTCTGCACCTCATTTGGCTCTTTCTGCACCTTTCTTTCTCTTTCAGCACCATACTTCCTGTTTCTGCAGTTCCCTTGCCTCTTTCTCCACCTCCCTAGTCTCTTTCTCCATCTCCTTTGATTCTCTCTGCACTTCTCTTGCCTATTTCTGTGCCTCTCTTGCCTCTTTCTGTGCCTCTCTTGCCTCGTTCTGTACCTCTCTTTCTGTACATTTCTTGCCTCTTTCTGTGCCTCACTTGCCTCTTTCTGTGCTTCTCTTGCCTCTTTCTGCATCTCTCTTGCAACTTTATGCACTTCTCCTTGCTTCTTTCTTTACCTTTCTTGCTTCTTTTTGTACTTCTCCTGCCTCTTTCTGTGCGTCTCTTCCTTTTTAACACCTCTGTTTCCTCTCTGCACCTCTCTTGCTTCTTTCTGTACCTCTTGCACCTCTCTTTCTTCTTTCTGCACCTCTTTTGCTTCTTTCTGACTTCTCTTGCTTCTTTCTGTATCTGTGTTGCGTATGTACCTGCCTTGCCTCTTTCTGTGCCTCATTTGCCTCTTTCTGCACTTCTCTTGCTTCTTTCTGTACCTTTCTTCTTCTTTCAGGACCATATTTCCTGTTTCTGCAGTTCTCGTGCCTCTTTCTGTACCTCTCTTGCAACTTTCTGCACTTCTCCTTGCTTCTTTCTGTACCTTTGTTGCTTATTTCTGTACTTTTCCTGCTTCTTTCTGTACTTCTCTTCCTTTTTTATACTGCTCTTGCCTCTCTGCACCTCTCTTGCTTCTTTCTCCACTTCACCTGCCTTTTTCTGCACTTTTCTTGCTTCTTGCTACACCTCTGTTGTCTCTTTCTGCACTTCTCTTGCTTCTTTCTGCACCTTTCATCCTCTTTCTGTACCTTACATCCACTTTCCGCAGTTCATTTGCTTCTTCCTGTACTTCTTTAGCCTCTTTCTGCACTTCTGTTACTTCTTTCTACACTGGTAGTGCCTCTTTTTACCTCTCTCATTCTTCTTTCTGCGCCGCTCTTCCCTTATTCATCACTTCTCTTGCTTCTTTCTGCACCTCTCTTGCTTCCTTCTGTACTTTTCTTTCTGATTGCATTAATCTTGTCTCTTTCTATACCTCACTTGCTTATTTCAGTGCCTCTCTTGCCTTTTTCTGTACCTCTCTTGCCTCTTTCTGTACTTCTCTTGCTTCTTTCGGTACCTTTCTTCTTCTTTCAGCACTTTACTTCCTCTTTCTGCAGTTCCTTTCTTTTGTTCTGCTCTTCCCTTGCCTCATTCTGCATCTCTCTTGCTTCTTTCTGTACCACCCCTGCTTCTTTTTGCACTTCTTGCTTCTTTCTGTACCTCTCCTGCCTCTTTCTGCACCTCGCTTGCCTCTTTCTGCACTTGTTGTGCCTCTTTTTACACCTCTCTTGCTTCTTTCTACACCTCTTCCCTAATTCATCACTTCTCTATCTTTTTTCTGCACCTCTCTTGCTTCTTTTTACACCTCTGTTGCCTTTCTGCACCTCTCTTGCTTCTTTTTTTCTGCAATTCTCTTGCTTCTTTCTGCACCTTTCTTCTTCTTCAGCACTTTACTTCCTCTTATTGCAGTTCGTTTGCTTCGTTCTGCACTTCCCTTGCCTCGTTCTGCACCTCTCATGCTTCTTTCTGCACCACTCCCGCTTCTTTTTGCACTTCTCTTGCTTCTTTCTGCACCTCTCTTGCCTCATTCTGCACCTCTCTTGCCTCGTTCTGTACCTCTCTTGCCCCTTTCTGTACCTCACTTGCCTCTTAATGCACTTGTTGTGCCTCTTTTATACCTCTCTTGCTTCTTTCTGTACCTCTTCCCTCATCCATCACTTCACTTGCTTCTTTCTCCACCTCTCTTGTTCTTTTCACATCTCTCTTGCCTCTTTCATCCCATTTTCTTCTTTCTTCTCCTTTCTTCTTTCTGCACCTTTCTTCATCTGTCTGCACCTTTCTTATTTCTTTCTGCACCTCTCTTGCTTCTTTTCCGCACTTTACTTGCTTCTTTCTGTACCTCACCCTTTTCTTTGTGCACGTCTCGCACTTCTTTCTAGATCTCTCTTGCTTCTTTCTGCACCTTTTCTCCTCTTTCTGCACCTTTCCTCCTCTTTCTGCAGTTCTCTTACTTCGCTTTGCACTTCTCTTGCCTCATTCTGCACCTCTCTTGCCTGTTTCAGTAATTCTTTTGCCTCGTTCTACACCTCTCTTGCCTCTTACTGCACCTTTCTTGCCTCTTTCTGTATCACTCTTGCTTCTTTCTGCACCTCTTGCTTCTTTCTGCACTTCTCTTGCTTCTTTTTGCACCTCTCTTGCCTCGTTCCGCACCTCTCTTGTCTATTTCTGGACCTCTCTTTCCTCTTTCTGCACCTCTCTTTGTCTTTTGGTATCTTTCTCTCTCTTTCTACACTTCTCCTGCCTCTTTCTGTACCTCTCTAGCCTTTCTCTGCACCCCTCTTGCTTCTTTCCAGCACCTCTCTTGCTTCTTTCTACACATCTTTTTCTTTTTTATGTACTTCTCTTGCTTTATTCTGCACCTCTATTGCTTCTTTCCGCAGCTCTCTTGCTTCTTTCTACACCTCTCTTGCCTCTTTCTGCACTTTTGCTCCTCTTTTTGTACCTTTCTTCTTCTATCTACATTTCTCTTGCCTTTTTCTGCACCTTTTGAGCCTCTTTCTGTATCTCTCTTGCTTTTTTCTGCACCTCTCTGGCCTCTTTCTCTACCACTCTTCCATTGTTCTGCATTTCTCTTGCTTCTTTCTGCACCTACTCTCTTCCTCTTTCTGCACCTCTCTTGTCCCATTCTGGACTTCTCTTGCCACCTTTTGCACCCCTTTTGCTTCTTTCTGCACCTCTTGTGCTTCTTTCTGTACCTCGCTTGCCTATCTCTGTGCTTCTCTTGCCTCTCTGTACCTCTCTACTTTTGTAGCTCTTTTACCTCTTTCATCACTTCTCTTTCTTCTTTCTGTGTCTCTTTTACTTCTTTCTGCACTTCTCTTTCCTTTCTGCATTTCTCTTACCTCTTTATGTACCTCTCTTGCCTCTTTCTGCACCTCACTCTCTTCTTTCTGCACCTCTCTTGCTTCTCTTTGCCTCTCTTGCCTCTTTCTATACCTCTCTTGCTTCTTTCAGCACCTTCCTTCCTCTTTCTGTACCTTCCTTCCTCTTTCTGCACCTTGTGCTTCTTTCTCTACCTTTCTTCCTCTTTCTGCACCTTTCTTCCTCTTTCTGTACCATTCTTCCTCTTTCTACCCTCATTTCTTTCTGTGCCTCTTTTGCGTCTTTCTGCACTTCTCATTCTTCTTTATAATAATAATAATAATACTGAGTTTTATAAAGCGCGAGCGGCTACCTCCGGAGGATGTGTCCCGGCGCTAGGGTGAGCAGTAAGAGTCAATAGTGCGAAGGAGTTAGAATTATTGCGTGAAAAGCCATGTTTTCAGTAATCTCCTAAAACTGGGTTCTGAGGGTGCCTGTATTTCAGGCGGCAGGCTTTACCTCTCTTGCTTCTTTATGTACCTCTCTTGCCTCTTTCTGCACCTCTCTTGCCTCTTTCTGCACCTCTCTCTCTTCTTTATGTACCTCTCTTGCTTCTCTTCACTTCTTTTGCCTCTTTCTACACCTGTTGGTTCTTTCTGCACCTCTCTTGCTTCTTTCTGCACCTTGTTCCCTCCTTCTGCACCTTTCTTCCTCTTTCTTCACCTCTCTTGCTTCTTTCTGCACCTCTTGCCTCTTTCTGCACCTCTCTTGTCTCTTTCCGCACCTCTCTTGCCTCTTTCTGCACCTCACTTGCTTTTTTCAGTACCTCTCCTGCCTTTTTCTACACCTCTGTTGCCTCCTCCTGTACCTCTTACCTTTCACCACTTCTCATGCTTCTTTCTGTACCTCTTGCCTATTTCGGCACCTCTCTCTCTTCTTTCTGCACCGCTCTTGCTTCTCTTCACTTCTCATGCCTCTTTCTGCACCTCACTTGCTTCTTTCTGCACTTCACTTGCTTTTTTCTGTACCTCTCCTGCCTTTTTGTGCACCTCTCTGTGGCCTCTTCCTGCACCTCTTACCTCTTTCATAACTTCTCTTGCTTCTTTCTGTACCTTTTGCCTATTTCTGCACCTCTCTCTCTTCTTTCTGTTCCTCTTTTGCCTTTTTCTGCACCTTCCTCTCTTCTTTCTGCACCTCACTCTCTTCTTTCTGCATCTTGTTTGCTTCTTTCTGCACCTCTCTTGCTTTTTTTCTGCACCTCTCTTTCTCCACCATTCTTGCATCTTTCTTCATTTCAGGTGTTTTGTTTGTGATATGTGACTGAGTGAGCTGCTCATCCAAAGTAATCATTTGATGTATTTAGTGTATATATCTTTCTGATCTCTTGCAGGACGTCCAGTATATTATATTTGCTTGCGTCTTATCTCCTATTATTTGCTGCTTGTCTATTCATGGTATTATTCATGCATTCAACTGTTGCATTTATCTAGTGTGTTATTATTGCATGGATATACATATTTATCTCTATATATATTTGAATTTTCTGCATTTGGCATCTGGGAAAACCTTTCTGTTAGAGAGCATTGTATAAAATAGAACCCCAAGCCTTATTCTAAAAAGAGAGTCTTTGCATTTTGTAAAATAAAACCCTTTCTTAAAGGTGTTGTTTGTTTTGTGTTAATGTCTCCTGCCTCGCCGAGTGTTGAACCACCATGTGGAAATTGTGTATTATCTGAAAGGTGAAGCAATACAGCACCTCACTCTCTTCTTTCTGAACCTCTCTAGCTGTTCTCTGCATTCTTGCATCTTGCATTTCTCTTAGCTCTTTCTGCACCTCACTGTCTTCTTTCTCTACCCCTCTTGCTTATTTTTTTACTTATTTTGCTTCTTTCTACACGTCTCTTGCCTCTTTTTTACAACTCTTGCCTGTTCCTGTACTTCTCTTGCCTCTTTCTGCACCCCTCTTGCTTCTTTCTGCACCTCTTTTGCCTCTTTCTGCACTTCTTTTGCCTTTTTCTCCACCTCTCTTGATGCTTTCTGCATCTCACTCTCTTTTTTCTGCGTCTTGCCCACTTCTTTTTATACCTCTCTTACTTCTTTCTGCACAATTCGTCTTTGTTCTGCACCTTTCTTCGTCTGTCTGCATCGTTTTCTGGTACCTTTCTTCCTCTTTCTTCTTTTCTTCTCTTGCCTCTTTCTACACCTCACTTGCCTCTTTCTGCACATTTCTTCCTCTTTCTGCACCTTGATTCCTTCTTTCTGCATCTCTCTTGCTTCTTTCTGCATCGCTCTTGCTTCTTTCTGCACCTCTCTTGCCTCTTTCTGCACCTCTCTTGCTGTTTTCCTCATTGCTCTTGCTTCTTTCTGCACCTTTCTTTCCTCTTTTGTCATTTCTCTTACTTCTTTCTGCACCTGTTGCTTCTTTCTGTACCTCTCTTGACTCTTTCTTGCCCTCTCTTGCCTCTTTCTGCACCTCATATTGTTTCTTTCTGCACCTCACTTGCTTCTTTCTGCACCTCTTTTGCCTTTTTCTGCACTTCTCTTGCCTTTTTCTATACCTCTCTTGCCTTTTTCTATACCTCACTTGCATCCTTCTGTACCTCTTGCTTCCTTCTGCACCTCTTTTGCTTCTTTCTGCATCTTTCTTCCTCTATCTGCCCTTCACGTTCCTCTTTCTGCATTTCTCTTTCTGAATTTTTCTTGCCTCTTTCTGCACCACTCATGCGTCTTTCTGTACTGCTCATGACTCTTTTTGCATTTCTCTTGTCTCTTTCTGTACCTCTTACTTCTTTTTGCACCTTTTTCCTCTTTCTGCACCTTTCTTTCTCTTACTGCACCTCTGTTGCTTCTTTCTTCACCTCTCTTGCTTATTTTCCGCACCTCTCTTGCTTCTTTTTGAACCTGTTTTCCTTCTTTCTGCACCTCTCTTGCCTTGTTCATCACTTCTCTTGCTTCTTTCTGTGCTTCTCTTGAGTCTTTTTGTAGCTTTCTTCCTCTTTCTGTACTTCTCTTACATATTTCTGTACTTCTCTTGTATATTTCTGAATTTCTCTTGCTTCTTTCAGCACCTCTCATATCTTTCTACGCCTCTCTTGCTTCTTTTTTCACTCCTGTCGCTTCTTTCTCACTTCTCTTGCTTTTTCTGTATTTCTCTTACCTCTTTCTGCACCTCTCACCTCTTTCTGCACCTCTCTTGCCTCTTTCTGCATCTCTCTTGCATTTTTCTGCTCCCCTCTTGCTTCTTTCTGCACATTTCTTCCTCTTTTAGCACTTTACTCCCTCTCTCTGAAGTTCTCTTGCTTCTTTCTGTAATTCTCTTGCGTCTTTTTTATAAATGCATACATATGCATCATAGGCGTTACAACGTGGTCGTTACAACAACTGAGTTGTTGGAATGTGAACGATCGCATCGCAAGTCATTTCAACAACTTGCTGTAGGGAGCGCGCTGGACTTAGGAATAGTATAATTTACTATTCCTACACCAGTTTGTGCAACAGCAGAGAAGGTGTTGGACTGTAAATACAACACCAGTGTACCCCTTAAAGCAAGTCATTGTCATTTTTTCAGATTTCCTCCTCTTCTGTTGCCTCTTTTTGCACCTCTCTTGCTTTTTGTATCTCTTGCTTCTTTTTAGTACCGCTCTTGCTTCTTTTTACACCTTTTGTGCTTATTTCTGCATGTCTCTTGCTTATTTCTGCAGGTCTCCTGCTTCTTTTGCACCTCTCTTGATGCTTTTCCGCACCTCTCCTACCTCTTCTGCAAATCTCTCTCTTCTTTCTGCACCTCACTATCTTATTCTGCACTTTCCTTTCTTCTTTCTGAACTTCTCTTGCTTCTTTCTGTTTATTTTATTTATTTATAATGCTTTATATACCCTTCCTCCTCTTTCTGTGCCTTTCTTCCACTTTCCGCACCTTTCTTCCTCTTTCTGCACCTCTCCTGCTTCTTTTTGCACCTCTGTTGCCTCTTTCTGTACCTCTCATCTTTCTGCACCTCACTCCATTCTTACTGCACCTTTCTTGCTTTTCTGCACCTCTATTGCCTCTTTCTATACCTCACTCTCTTCTTTCTGCACCTTTGTTGCTTCTTTCAGTACCTTTTGCTTCTTTCTGCACACCTCTTGCCTCTTTCTGTACCTCTCTTGCCTTTCTGCCCTTTCCAAGCCTCTTTTAGCACCTCTTGCTTCTTTATGCACCCCTTTGCTTCTTTCTGCATGTCTCTTGCCTCATTCTGTACCTCTCATGCCTCTTTCTGCACTTCTCTTACTTTTTCTGTGCATTTCTTCCTCTTTATGCACATTGCTTCCTCTCTCTGCAGTTCACTTCCTTCTTTCTGCACTTCCTTTGCCTCTTTATGCACTTATATTTTGCTTGTTTGCACTTCTCTTGCCTCTTTTTACACCTCTTGCTTCTATATGCACCTCTCTTAATTCTTTCTGCAGCTCTCTTGTTTTTTCTGCACCTCTCTTTCCTCGTTCATCACTTCTCTTGCTTATTTCTGTACCTCTCTTGCTTCTTTGTGTACTTCTTTTGCTTCTTTCTGCACCTTTCTTCCTTTTTCTACCTCTTACTTTCTGTACTTCTCTTGATTCTTTCTGCACCTCTCTTGCCTCATTCTGCACCTCTGTTGCTTCTTTTCTACTGCTTTTTTGCACCTCCCTTGCTTCTTTTTGCACCTCCCTTGCTTCTTTCTGCACCTCCCTTGCCTCTTTCTGCACCTTTCTTGCTTTTCTGCACCTCAGTTGCTTCTTTCTATACCTCACTCTCATCTTTCTACACCTTTGTCGCTTCTTTCTGCACCTCTTGCCTCTTTCTGTACCTCTCTTGCCTTTCTGCACTTTCCTAGCCTCTTTTAGCACCTCTTGCATCTTTATGCACCCTTTTGCTTCTTTCTGCATGTCTCTTGCCTCTTTCTACACCTCTCTTGCCTCTTTCAGCACTTCTCTTACTTTTTTCTGTGCATTTCTTCCTCTTTATGCACCTTACCTCCTTTTTCTGCAGTTCACTTCCTTCTTTCTGCACTTCATTTGTCTCTTTCTGCACTCGGGGTACACGCCTGAACTAATAGGCGCTGTAACGGCGAGTGTGTGCCTTATAAATCTGTTATCCTTAAAAACTGTGATTCTTGATCGGTACAGTTTTGTGTATTTTAACTGTGTACTTCTAAGGAGCGCACTGTACCTTTAAATTGGTCTTCACCTCGGTCCATCACGGCTGGTGCCGGTTGTGTGGAGGGCGTTTTGCCCGACCCCTGTGGGCGTAGCACTATCATCAGAGGCGGGACCAGTGCCTTCTTAGGCAACACCATCTCCCCACGCGCAGCAGACGCGCCTGATTTAATAGGTGCTGTAACGGCGAGTGTGTGCTTTATAAATTGCTACTTTTAAAACTTTGGGCCAGATGCATCACGCAAAGAAATAGCGATTCCTTAATTGCGATTTTTAAGGAATCGCAAATAAGGACTCGCTATTGGCTATGCATGATGAGGATAGCGAAGAAATAAGGAATCGCTAAATACAATAGCAATTCCATGTTAAGGAATCGCAATTGTAAAAAAACTCCTATCTCGCATTTAGCGATCCCGCTATTTGCGATATCGCAATAGCGATATCGCAAATTGCGATTTCGCAAATAGCGGGACCGTGAAAACTACAGACTCGCATTGGGAGCAGGCTGATGACATCACAACCAGGAAGTCAATCAGCCCATGCTGCCACCTGTGCACAGAGGAACACAGAGGCAGAAGCTGAGTGCAGGGAGAGAGAGCAGAAGAACACAAACTGCAGTTTGCTCACAGGTGGAGACAGCTATGTCCCAAACAGCTACAGAGGAGGGTGCAGTGGGCAGGAAGCGAAAAATCAAGTTCAGTGAGGGTGAACTTGACCTCCTCTTTGAGGAGGTCGCAAACAACCATGAAAAGCTATTTGGGAAGCTCTCCCTTAAAGTGCCAGAGGCAGACAAGAGAAGGATCTGGAACAGGATCAGAGACAAGGTGAATGCTGTGGGGGTCACACACCGCAGCATAGATGACCTGAAGAAACGCTGGTACGACCTGCGCAGCCGTGCCAAGGAGCGGGTAGCGGAAAGGCTGAAGGAGGCGAAGGGGACTGGAGGAGGAGGCCCAACAGTCCCAGACAACACACCCCAGGAGGACATTGTAGAGGGCACAATTGAACCAGAAGCAGTGGTTGGAGTAACGGACCTGGACACATCCGGGGCGGCCTGTAGCACACAAGGTAAGATGCATGACTATCAACAGAACAATGTACATACTGATAGTGCCCACATGTGAATCAACCTGCAAAATAACAGCAAAAATAGTCCACCACACATTTTACATAGGGACACCAATGCATCATGGGACTTGTAGTCAGTGGAACCCAATTGCCTGTTAGAATCCAACACAGTAAGCCCAAATGCTAACAAAATGCAGTACAGTGATAGATGAGAGACAGTGAGAACATAAATGTATATTTTTATTAAGGTTGCTTAACTCATGCAACAACTTTAAATAACATTGCACTGTTTCACATCAGAGATGCAGCTGAAGCAAACACTGATGACAGTGATATTGGAGACAGCACACAGCCCAACCAAGAGTCTGCGGTGTCAAAACCTGTAATTCCACCACCCAAATCCAAGGCACCAGCAAAACGCAGGGCCACAGTTACACCACTGCAGCCAATGGAGACAGAACAGGAAACATCTACTGCACCTAGTACAAGCCGTCAAAGTGCCAGCAACACAACTACACCGCAGGCACATGTCCGGCCAGGAACAAGACGCAGGCCAAGGACCCATACTTGGGCACAGGAAGCAGGAAGTCCCAATCAGTGGGGTGGCGTGGAGTCACAGATGGTGCGGGTGCAGCACGTGCAAGCAAGGCACATGGGAGCCATCAACCTGCAGATGACAAAAATGAATACAAACATTTCTGCAATGGCTGACAGTGTGAGGGAGCTCACAACTGCACTAGCGGAAGCTCACAGAGAATCCAACAACACCCTGCTGGAGGTGGCGAGTGTGATCCAGGAGGGACACAACACACAGAGGAGGAGGCATCACCAGTTTGTCACATGCATGGGCACCTATACCAGGTCAAACAACAAGATCTGCGCAAGCGTGACACAGCTGTAACGTCGGTCTGTGGAAATGCAGATAGATATGGCCCATTGTTGTGGGGATGTGTCCAAGGCACTGGGAGAAATTACAACTGCCGTTGAACTGATGCAGGGTAGCACTGGTGTTCAGGGTGATGTTACAGCGGAAGAGGGTAGTGAGGCTTCCAGCCTCAGCAGCATCACTGCGCCACTCACCACTGTCAGGAGGAGCAGTAGCCGTAGACAAGCACCTCCCGCTGCATCTGGGAATGCAGATGCTGAAGCAGGAGAAAGACTTTTGGGTCTGAGAGGGAGGAGACGCTAAACCTAATCAGAGGGGTGTAAGACTTCAAGGTGACGTAACCATGTACAAGACTATCTTTGTGACTGCATTACAAGTCCTTTGAGTGTCTCTTGTGTCCTTCAGTGCATGGAGTTAATGTGCTAATGGACACCATCTCAGTTTAATTTCACACCCCTACCGCCTGCCGTGGTAATAAATAGTTCACCTTCAAATGCAAATGAGTGTTGTGTGTCATTGTTACATACCTTAGAAATAATGCAGGGTGATGTCAGTACGTTTTTTCTGTCCCTCCGCTGAACTACCAAGATGTGCCCGACGTGGTTGTGCTGGGGGCTGGTTGCCCTCTGTGTCGGATTCCTCAATGGGGATGCCTCTCCTTGTTGCAATGTTGTGCAACATTGCATATGCCGCAATAATCCTGCAGCAGGTTTCCGGTTGGTACAGCATTGCTCCTCCAGTTTTATGCAGGATGCGAAAGCGACTCTTGAGCAATCCAAATGTCCGTTCTATTACATTACGTGTCCTGATGTGGGCTGCATTGTACCTCTGTTGTTGTGGGCTGGCTGGGTTCAGGTATGGAGTCAAGATGTAATGCCTCACTGCGCATGCACTATCACCTACAGAGTTACAGACAATATGTTAGTGTCAGGTATGCATTGCCATAACCTAAGTCAGTGATGTGTATAGTATTCAACTTACCTAGCAGGTGTCCATTGCCAAAATCTCCCCTGAGCAGACGTGTGTGCAAGCCACTATGGCAGAAGATGTATGAATCGTGAGTGCTTCCAGGGTATTGTGCTACGAGGTCGGTGATGATGTTCTCAGCATTGCACACTGCTTGGACATTGATTGAGTGATATGCTTTCCGGTTGCAAAATATATACTCATTTACGGCAGGGGGACATATGGCTACGTGGGTGCAATCAATGCATCCAATCACGTGTGGAAACTGTGCTACTTGGTAGAAATCCTGTTTTGTTTGGCTCAATTCCTGTGGGGTGGTGGGGAAGGTGATGTGGTTGTTGATCACAGTCATCATGGCGGCCAGGAAGGATTTGAAGAACCGCGAGAGGGAGCTCTGTGATACCCCTCCTGCTTCTGCCACTATGTCCTGGAAGCTACCTGACGCAAGCAAGTGCAGGCTTCATAGCACCTGGACATGAGTAGGGATAGCCTGGGTCCTATGTGTTTGGCGCTGCAATAGTGGGTCCAATTCATCTATTAAGTCTAGTATCATTGCTGCATTCATCCTGTACTTATAATAAATTTGCTCACGATTCTGTCCTAACAATGTGATGCGCAGCCGGCAGATTCTCTCCTGGATTCTCCTTCTGGCCTGGCCTGCTGCAAGTATCCTCCTCCTCCTTGCAAAAATGTAGAGTCCTGCCATTGTGGGAAGCCACTAGGGCCTCATGGGTCTGTTTAAATACACCTCTGATGTAAGGCAGGTGAGTGGGAAAAGATTTTTTTTTTTTACCACCTGATTGTGATTCCCTTTAAACTGCCATTGCAAAATAGCGATTTTTGATAGATTCGCAATTAGCGATTTTTCATGCATAGGATTAGCGATTTTATTGCGAAATCGCTATTTTGATATAGCGATTTCGCAATATGTTTCGCAGATTCATTGGTATATCGCTACTTGCGAATTGCTAATGGGGTTCGCCCTTGTTTCTGCGATTTTGCCTTTGCGAATTCGCTTTTTCCTACGTTTTGCATGCCATTTCTTTATTTTGCGATCGCAATTGGTAATTCGCACCAGTTGCGATCGCATTTTTGGTTGATGCATCTGGCCCTTTGTCTCTTGCTTGAAACAGCTTCGTGTATTTTTAACTGTCTATTTCTAAGGTGCGCACTAGGCTGCCTCGTTGGGGTACACGCCTGAACTAATAGGCACTGTAACGGCAAGTGTGTGCCTTATAAATCTGTTATCCTTAAAAACTGTGATTCTAGATTGGTACAGTTTCGTGTATTTTAACTGTGTACTTCTAAGGAGCGCACTGTACCTTTAAATTGGTCTTCGCCTCGGTCCATCACGGCTGGTGCCTGTTGTGTGGAGGGCGTTTTTGACCTTTTGCCTGACCCCTGTGGGCGTAGCACTGTCAACAGAGGCGGGACCGGAGCCTTCTTAGGCAACACCATCTGCCCACGTGCAGCGGACGCGCGCGGCGGACCGCCGGCGTGTCGCCAAAGGTGAGCCCGTCTGCGCCCGTCCGCGCAGGTCCGTCGCCAGTGACCAGAATCCCTGGTCTGATAGTCTTCCTGAATGGCCCCGTTTTCCCGTGAGGAGCTGCTCGCTCTTCAGAGTCAGTCGGCCGGTGCAGCTCATCTCTGGCACCCAGGCTCATACTATTTGCAATGTGACCACTGTGGCTTTGAGGCCTCGGAGGCCGTCCTCACCCCACCGGCTACAGCCTCAGTGGAAAAAATGACTGCAAACCTACAGATATTGAGCCTCAATTGCAGGTCTCTAGTGAAACACCACGAGGACGTTTATGAGCTCCTCATGGACTGTTCTCCCGATCTGTTAGTTCTAACGGAAACGTGGTTAACTAATGACTCACTGATGATTCCGGCTTTGGCTCTCCCTTCTGGCTATTCTATTCTAACTCAGAACAGATCCAAAGGGAGAAGTGGGGGACTGGTGGTGATCTTTGAAACCAGCTATTCCTGTACTCTCTCCCCCTCAAACATAGCTAACTGTGAAAGCGCTCTATTTAAGTTAAGGGTCTCAGACATCTTTACCCTTACCGGACTCTTGATATATCGCCCTCCCAGGCCAGCGAGCGCTTTCCAGGAGTCACTAGTCTCAACTGTTTCAGCACTCATCTTGCAGTCAGCAAACTTCAGTATACTGGGAGCCCTCAACCTCCATCTTGAGTCTCGTGACTCCCCGGCTATGCTGAGGTTCTTGGGCGACCTAGAAGCCTGCCAGCTATATCAGCTGGTTGAAGGGCCTTCGCATCTGGCAGGCCATCTGTTAGACCCGGCGTTCTCGAATATCCAGGGAACTATTGCTTCTACCCCCTGCCCCCTCAGCTGGACGGATCATTTCTTGGTACAGATCTACATTAAAACCCCACCCAGCTCTAGGGAAAAGCTTCCCCCTCCTCTCTGGAGTCGCCCATGGCATAAACTTGATGGTGCCCTGTTTTTTTTTGTTTTTTGTTTTTTTTGGTGTTCAAATCTGCTTTATTGATAAGAGTATAGAAGGATACACAGCTTGAGGTGCCCACAACCCGGAGGCCGGCAGCAATAGTGAAGCAACAATACACAGCCTAGTAGCCGGCATCCCGGGGGCCCGGCGGCACATCACATGAATAAGGCTTTTCACAACACCATCCGGTGGAGCAGACCAAGGAAGGATGTGCTGCAGTCAAACAGGTTTTGTGTGAGCAGGAAGGGAATCCCACTCCTATTTTTTGTAACAAGTAAAACAAGAACCAAGAAATAAGGAAAAAAAAAGAAAAAAGAAATCCCCAACTTCTCAACGAGGTTACGTGTAATCGGTGGTGCATTACCGTGCGACAATAATGAATGGTAGTGGTGTAGTGTGGTGGCTCTGCTAGGTGCCAGTGTGCGGGGCGGTGAGTGTCCCAGGCTCAAAGACCTAGATCAGTGGTAGTCCGTGGGGCAACAGTGCGGAGCTTCTAGTGGTATGCAGGACAGCACTCTCCGGATGGAGGGGGGGACACCCTTCAGCGCGGCTGAGGGGGAATATAGTCATAGGAAGGGGAGGCGAGGGGGGCAGTGCCGTGGGGGCTAGGGCCACACGCCCTACGAGGAGACTGCGGGGGCACAGGGGTCCCTCAAATGGAGGGAAACAGCATGTTTCTTCCATAGCCGGGTATCAATAGGGTAGGCAAAAATGTCAATGTGACTGGGGAGCGATGGGCTCATCGCCCGACATTGTATCAACGTCCGAACGTTTGAGCAGGTAGTGTACCAGCGGGTCCCAAACGTTCCTAGGTCTACTTGTGAGAGGCAATAATTCAGAAAAGGTGGTGTGCTGCTCCTGGCAATATGTTAGGTCGGTTAGCCAATCTTTGAACTTGGGCGCTCTGCCTCTGCTCCAGCGGCAAGCGACATGTCGCTTGGCTAGGAGGAATGCTATGTCGACGAATTTTCTGCATTCCTTAGATATGTGCTTCATGTATCCAAGGATGGCCACCAGAGGGTCCGCAGGAATCTCCTCATCCACCATCTGTGCAACAGCCTCGATGACCTGTCGCCAGTAGTCAGCAACCCGGGGGCAGGACCATGCCAAGTGGAGAAAGTCAGCATGTTCTGCTCGACATCGTTCACAGCGGTCACTATCGGCCAGCCCGAATCTATATTTCCGGACCGGTGTGTAGTAGACCCTCTGCAGATATTTATAATGTATTATTTTCAACCTGCAGCTGGCAGAGATGCGGGAAGTCAATGTACAGCAGTATTTCCATTGGTCATCCGAGACCTCGGTGTCAAGTTCCGCTGACCAGTGCAGTCTGGCAGCAGAGACCGGTGGGGGAGCAGCTCCGCGATATTGGCGATAGAGCCCAGAGACTAAATGGGCCCCATCTTGCGATTCCAGGAGGTGGTGCAGCGGTGGTAAGTTCGCAGGTTCAGCAGGGTAATCTGGAAGGATGTCCCGCATCCCCGCGCGCAAACGAATATAGTAAAATAGCTCAAGGGGCGTGTGGGCTTGCGTTTTGAAGAAAAGGTCCGCTGTTTTGAAAAGTCCGTTGTGGAACAGGTCCCCCCAAAAGGTGATATGGAGTCTGCTACAGAGCTGACGAAACCCTAGTTCCGATAGCAAGGCAAGTTTTGGGTGATAGACCAGAGGGAGTTTAGGGGAGTAGGGCAGCGCGCAGAGGAGCCGCTGGGCGATGCGTCGCCACGCGTCTAGGGTGCAGGAGATCGAGGTATTCGCTGTAGAGATGGAAGTCTCGGGACAATGTATCAGGCCGTTCAATGGGAGTGGGTGTGCTATCCAATCTTCCACTGCTATGTGAGGCATGAAGGGGGTAGGAGCCATCCAGTGGTAGGCAAAATGCGCTTGTGCGCACAGGTAGTACGCCTCGACATCAGGGATGTCGAAGCCGCCTTGGTCATAAGGAAGGGTCAGCGTGGACCACTTTAGCCGGGGAGATTTGCCACCCCAAAAGAGTCTGCGCAGTTCGGCGCGGAGCGTCCTGAAGAAGAAAGCGCCTGGGTAGTAGGGGATATTTAGGAAAAAGTACAGAAAGCGGGGCAATATCACCATCTTTATGAGGGAGGCCCTTCCAGCCATGGAGAGAGGCATCGTGATCCACCTGTCAACGGAGGCGGTCAGTTTGGTTATGGCTACTCCATAATTGGAGCGAAGTGTCTCATCTTTATCTCGTGCCACACGGATCCCCAAGTAACGAAGATCATCTTGGCACCACACCAACGGGTAATCCAGAGGGAAAGCACTCACCGCATCAGTAAGGGGAAAAAATTGTGATTTGGACCAGTTTATATGAACACCTGACAGTCCTCCGAAAAGGACGAACTCACGGAGTAGAGGGTTAAGGTGTAGCTCCGGGAACTTGACATATAGTGTGATGTCATCCGCGTAGAGGGACACATCGATTTGCCGCTGCAAGCATTGAATCGCTCCCTCTCGGTGCAATTGGCGCAGGCGGCATGCTAGTGGTTCGACCGCAATAGCAAACAATAGGGGTGAGAGCGGGCACCCCTGGCGGGTGCCTCTCGTGAGACTGATGGGTGACGATAGCTTCCCATTGATCAGCACTCTTGCCGTGGGGTCCGTGTAGAGGAGGCGCACCCAGGCTAAGAACAGTTTAGGGAACCCCATGCGTCCCAGGACCGAGAAGAGGTAGGGCCACTCGACAGAGTCGAACGCCTTGGTGGCGTCCAGGAAAACAGCCGCCACTGGGACATCAGGATGGACCGAGCAAAGCAGAGAAAAAAGGGTGCGTAGATTATGGGAAGTGGATCTACCTGCCACGAAGCCTGATTGGTCGGGCAGGACGATTCTAGTCATTAGCAGAGAGAGTCTCGTGGCGAGAACTTTGGCAAGGATCTTCACATCACAATTTAGAAGGGAGAGTGGACGGTAAGAGTCACAGGAGGTGGGGTCCTTGCCAGGTTTCAGAAGGGAGGTGATGACCACTTCGCGCATAGATCGGGGTCACATTCCATCAGCTAATGATTCAGTGAAGACTTCGCTAAGCACGGGTGCCATAATATCAATATAAGCTTTGTAGAATTCGGCTGGGATGCCATCGAGCCCTGGGGCCTTCCCATTCTGGAGGGACATAATGGCCTCGCGAACTTCCTCGAGTTCAAAAGGCGCCGCTAGGAACTCCCTATCGCCATCACTGAGCCAGCATAGTGCTACGTCGTTCATATATTCAGCGTATGGAGCATCCGCTTCTGCTTTGGAAGTATATAGTGTGGAATAGTGCTTCGTGAATGCGGTCAGTATCTCATCCGATTCTCCAGTGACAGTGCCAGTCTCAACCGTAAGCTCTAATATGGTGTTGTGTTCTCGTGGCGTGCGCGTGAGTGAGGCTAGCACCTTACCAGGTCTATCCCCCTCACAGTACTTCCGGGCCACCCAGTGTTTGCCCCGGTATTTCGCCTCCCTGGCAGCCTCCTCCTCATACTTGGATAGTGTGTCCCTAAAGGTCATCTGTATGTGTGGGTCATCCCCTGCCACCATTTGGAGCTCTAGTGATCGCAGCTCACTTTCCAATGTGGTAATGGTACGTAGAATATCCCGCAAGACCCCGTGGCTCTTAGAAATGCAGAAGCCCCTAATAGTGACCTTGAAAGCCTCCCATATGTGTTCCACTGACTCCACTGAGCCCTTGTTTCTGGGGAAAAAGTCCCTGATCTCCTCACCCAGCTCTGTGCGAAAAAGTTCATCAAGGAGCGTATCTGGGCTCAGCCTCCACTGCGGTCTTGGAGTATCCCACCCAGGGGTACGGAACTGCAGTCTAACAGGGCTGTGGTCTGAATAGGTTCTAGGCAAATGGTCGACTTCTAACAGTTCTCTAGTGATGCCCCGGGTTACCAAAAAATAATCCAAGCGCGCCCAGGTCCCGGTGTGATGTGTAAAGTGCGTGCCCTCCCGTCCGTGGGGATGTAGCTGTCGCCAGGCGTCAAACAGCCCACTCTCCTCCACCACTCCCTCCAAAACCTCTCTAGCTCGGGGCTTGTAGGAGTTAACACCATCTGCCCTATCTAGTGAGGGTACCAGGGCCAGATTAAAATCACCACCCCATATGACATGTCTCGCCCCGATTGAAACAATTTTGCCCCGCAGTGTGGAAAAAAAAACAGGTGAGTCAACATTCGGTGCATACATTGAGACAAATAGATAGGTGTCACGTCCCACTCTCCCCCACAACAAAACATACCTCCCCTCTCTGTCCGCCTCCTCCCCCATGTGATGGAAAGGTACACCACGGGCGACAAGAATCGCCACGCCTCTGGCATAAGACGAATAGGAGGAAAAAGCTCGGGTTCCCGCCCATTTCAGTCCAAACGGGGCGTTCCTGCGCACCGGCATGTGTGTCTCTTGCAGCAAAGCTACCTGTATATGGTGTCTATTCAAGTAGGCAATAACATTTCTGCATTTCCGAGCATCGTTCAACCCCCGAACATTCCATGAGAGACATGTCAATCGCGCGGTCGAGTTCACAGCAGCCATGAGCACATCGACAGTAAAGAAGAAGGCGCCCAATCGGGCCAAAGCATGGAGTCACTCCCACACCAGAAGCGCCAGATTCCACACCAGACCAGTCTATGTATACACAGTTTATGCAACGGTAACCTCATGAAGTCCAATCCCCCCCCACCCACCCCAGCATCCCAAACATGCCAGCGGCCACGAAATACCCAAAAACTGCCCCCCCTAACCCCCCTCCCCCCCAACTTCAGAGTGGCAAATAGCCAAACAGACAATAGATCAGCGGGGAACACCCAACAGGGGACCATCTGAAGGTGCGCGCTGCCACTATCTGGCCCGTAGCTCCAGTCTGTACCGCCCTTGGTGGAGGCTAGGGCCAAGAGAGCGGTCCTTGGTATACGTTACCACGGGGGGTGCGATGTCCAGTAAGTCCGATTCTCGTGTTTCTGCCCATCTCCCAAATGGTGAATCAGCGCCGACCAGCAGGTAAGGACATTGTTGTCTGAGGTCGAAGTCATTAAAGGCAATTAATCCTCTTGGCGTTCAGGAGGCAAGTCATCATTCTCTAGGTCGTCCTCAGGCACCTGGTCGTCTCTGCGGGCTCTCCGGATGGATTTAAAGTAGTCCTCGGCTTTCTGCGGGTTGGTGAAGAAGCGCTGTTTGCCCTGGTGAGTAATCCTCAGTTTTGCCGGATACAAAAGTGCATAGTCTATCTGGGCTTCCCGCAGTTTCTTTTTTATCGGAAGGAATTTGCGCCGCTCATCCTGAACCATCAGTGTAAAATCAGGATAGATGGAGAAGGTGATGCCCTCATACCTCAGCGATCTCTGTGTCCGGGCTGCTCGAAGGGCCGTGTCGCGGTCCCGGTAATTCAGAAGCCGAGCAATTATGGGTCTCGGTGGCAGGCCAGGTTGGGGCATAGGCGCCAGCGATCGATGAGCCCGTTCCACTATGAACTGGGATGAGAAGGCGTCCTCCCCGTTAGAGCCCTTGAGCAATTTCTCCACATAGAGCTCCATTCTGCCCGTGGCAGTAGTTTCCGGCACATTAGTAATGCGGACGTTGTTTCGGCGGCTTCGTGCTTCCAAGTCCTCATTCTTTGCCGCAATAATGCGGAGGAGGTTATCCATTCTCGCCAACTGCGTCGCGTGGGTCGCAGCGGCGTCGGTGTTGTCGGAGATTCTTTGTTCCGCAGTTGTAAGGCGTTCCTCATGGCGGTCCACTTTATGGACTAAGGCGTCTAACCGGGCCGTGACTCCGTCCACCTTCTCCACCACAGTAGCGAAGCCCTGCCGCATTTCCTGTAGTAGGTTTGTAATGTCCGCAGCAGGGGCGACAGGTGGGGCAGGTTGCGGGGGCGGCTCGCTGGGACCCGGGTGCATCTGTGTCGATGTGTTGCCCTTGCGAGAGCTATCAAAGCTCAGCTTAGGCTGACGAGTGTCAGGACGCCCCATGGTAGTGCCCCCAAGTAGGTGAGGGTCCAGATGGCGCAACAAAGGTGGTAGGAGCCAAACGGGCGACCAGCAGCCAGCTGCACGACAGGAGGGGCTTTGGGTCAGAGCTCAGCGGCAGCACGTAGTATGTGCAGTGTCACCGGTAGCGCCGTATGGCCAGTAAGTGTATGAAGGCAGTAGCCGCCCGCCTTGCCCCCAGCAGCAGCCCCAGGTACCTGTCAGCCAACGTGTGTGTCGAGGCACCTGTCCTCGTGTCGAGCCTCCGGATCGATTCCAGGGAGCACACCCCACCAGCCGTTATCAGGTGCAATGCAGCTCGTCAGGGAGCACCGCGGAGGAAGGGCAGTCAGGCCTCCCGACTGCAGTCGTCTGCGTTGCCAATTCCCGAAGGACTCGTGGCGCCTCGTGGGCAAGTAGCGCTGTCAGTGGCAAGGGGACCTCACGCAGATGTGGCAGCTCCTTCTTCTGGTCGCTGAAGCCGGTGGCCAAAGCTGGCGGGTAGTGTCACGCAGCTCCGGGTCCGCGGCGACAATGGGGATAGACACGGCGGGCCAGCAAGGCCGAGGCAGCAGGCGTCCCGGTAGGAGCAGGTCGCACGCCGTGCCGGCGAGGCTGTGCCTGGGAGGGGACCAAACGTAGGAGTGTAGGTTCCGCTCACCCTCTCGACCTCCACAGTGTTCCGGCTCGGAGGGGTGAGGCAGGCAAGGGCACTGTGCGGCCTGGTCACCTCGTGGCAGGCCCCGGGGTCGCGTAGCTGCAGTAGCCGGGCTCCCTCCTCAGCGAGCTCCAGGGCAGGTGTCGGGCAATTTTCGGGAGCTCGTATCTCCGGCTCTGAGGCCAGCAGCCGCCCCAAACTTCGACCGAGTGCAGGGAGCACCCTCTTGATGCAGGAACCGGGCTTCTGGGGGTAACACGGCACCCCGTGGCAGCGGATCAATGTAGGATCAATGTCCAAGGAGCGGGAGCTGCAGGTCTAGGCAGCCATTCCGCAAGCGCGCCCTCTAGCGCCCCCCTTGATGGTGCCCTGTTTGAGGCCAGGCTAATAAATTCCCGTCCCGATTGGTCTGGTAATATGGAGGAGGATGACTTAGCCTATAGAGAGTGGATCAACAAGTCTTTGGATCACTTTATCCCTAAGAAAAAACCGAGGCCCAAACGCGAACAGTCCCATCCTTGGTACTGTGAGGCACTTACAATAAAAAAAGCAATGTAAAGTACTTGAGCGTATTTGGAGGCGATCTTATGACCCTTGTGCTAAGATCAACTTCAGAACTGCCACCAAAGCCTATCATAGACTTATAAAAAAGACCAAAGCCAGCTACTACACTGAGTTGATTAACTCCAGCACTAATCGCGCTAAAACTATCTTCGCGCTAGTGAAGGAGATGACTAAGTCACCTGAGGGGAATAAAACACAATAGTGTCTGACTTGCTCACCTGCTTCTTTGTTAATAAAGTTCAAGGGATCTATAACTCATTCAGCTCTGGTGGTTCCTCTATGACTTCTGGATCTAACATAGACCCACCGGACCTGCCTTACTCGCTCCTTACCCTTCCATCCATCTCATAGTCAGACATGGAAATCCTGGCTTTAAAAATCAAGTCTGGGTCCCCGGAAGACCCGGTTAAACCGGAGACATTTAGACTTTTCCAGGACTCCATCATGACTGAAGGACGGGAGCTGATTAATAGATCTCTTCAGTCAGCTACTATTCCCAAAACCTGGAAACATGCCAAGGTTGTCCCCTTGTTATAGAAACCCACCCTGGATCCTTCCAAGCCAGAAAGTTTCCGACCTATCTCCCTGCTTCCGTACTTGGCTAAAGTGGCGGAAGCACATGTGAATTCCATCTTGACAGGTTTTTTGGAGACCAATGGGATTCTGGAGGAATCTCAGAACGGATTCCGTGCTAAAGATAGCATGGAATCGGCCTTATTGGCCATCACGGAACAACTAAGGGTGACACAGGACATGGGCAACCCCTCGGCTGTGGTCCTGCTGGATTTGAGTGCAGCGTTCGACACAGTCTCCCATGGGATCCTTTCTAGGAGAATGTGGGAGATAGGTGTCGGAGACAGAGCCCTGGATTAGTTCAGGTCATTTCTATCGGACCGTTCCTTCCAGGTTCATGCCCCGCCGTACTCATCAAGCAGCTTCCCCTTAGGTTGTAGTCTGCCCTCAGCCCCACGTTGTTTAACGTGTACGTCCGCCCCTTGGCCTTGTTGGCCAGGGAACGTAACATCAAATTAATTTCCTATGCGGACGATAAGCAACTAATCTTCACCTTCTCTAATGACACCGTGGGGGACCAAACCACATTTCAAGAAGACATCTTGGCCAGTTCCAGCTGGCTTACAGAGAACTGCCTCCAGTTGAATTCGTCTAAAACAGAGATTCTCCTTATTGGTAGTGACACTCAGAAGTAGGATGAGCAGTGGTGGCCCTCCACATTGGGCCCGCCTCGGACGCCTAAGAAAGAAGTTAAAAATTTGAGTGTGATTATAGACAACTTACTTACCCTTGAATCCCATGCCAAAAGAGTGGCTGGCACTTGTTATGGCCGCCTACGTTCTCTTAAACATATTCTTGGCTTTTTTGAACCCCCCATTCGTCAGACAATTGTCCAAGCTATGGTCTTATCCCATCTAGACTATTGCAATGTCCTCATGCTTGGTTCCAACCTGACAGTCACTAACAGACTGCAAAGGGCTCAGAATGCTGCGGCTCGCATTCTGTTCGGACTACTAAAACACTGCCATACCTCCCAGGTTCTGCGTAGGTTGCACTAGCTGCCTGTTAAACAACGCATACAATTCAAAACCCTTTGTCTCATTAACAAAATGCTCTATCGCCTTGGCCCTCAAATCTTGCAAGGACTCTGTTCTTTTTATGTCCCGCCGCGTGCTCTGCGGACCTCTCTTATGCCTGTACCATCAAGATCCGGAGGTGCAGTGCTGGGGGCCGGTCATTCAGGTATCTTGCTCCAAAACTTTGGAATTCTATTCCCTTAAGTATGCGCACTACTTCTAACCATCTACTCTTTCGAAAACACATTAAAACCTGGTTGTTTTCTTCTGTTTAGGATCCCCTTGTGTTTTGGCACTTTTTTTACTTCCATTCTGGCCGTACTATAATTAGGCATGTCCGCAAGCGCTGGGACGCCCTGTTGCTGGGGTAGCCATGCGCTATATAAACAATTATAACATAACATAACTTCTTTTTTGGCTTTAAACAATTATAACATAACATAACTTCTTTTTTGGCTTTTTTGCACTTCTCTTGCCTTTTTTTTACACCTCTTGCTTCTATCTGCACCTCTCTTGCTTCTTTCTGCACCTCTCTTGTTTCTTTCTGCACCTCTCTTTCCTTGTTCATCACTTCTCTTGCTTATTTCTGTACCTTTCTTGCTTCTTTGTGTACTTCTATTGCTTCTTTCTGCACCTTTGTTCCTTTTTCTACCTCTTACTTTCTGTACTTCTCTTGCTTCTTTCTACACCTCTTGCATCTTTCTGCACCTCTGTTGCTTCTTTTGCTATTGATTTTTTGCACCTCCCTTGCTTCTTTCTGCACCTACCTTGCCTCTTTCTGCACCTCCCATGTCTCTTTCTGTACCTCTCTTGCCTCTTTCTGTACCTCTTGCCTCTTTCTGCACCTCTTTTGCCTTTCTGCACTTACTTAGCCTTTTTTGTACCCCTCTTGCTTCTTTATGCACTGTGACGGGGTGGCGGGGGCTGCCCCACCGTGTACTGATAGGGGGTCTATAACATGGGACAGACATCACTCAATCCCTACTTGTTCCCCCGTACAGAAAGAACTCCCCTCGTTTGATTACGGGGTTGCCAGGGACGCTGAGGACGATGGGGAACACTGGCCCTTTAAGTGGCAGCCCGAGGACGAGTGGGCGTGACCGTCCAGAGACGCGGCGGAGTCAAATGCGGAAGCAGTGCCTGAGGAGGTGTGCTTGTTCACCGGAGGTTGGAGGACGGAGAAGGAGACGAGAGACGAGTGGATTGAGGAGAAGAGTGCGAGACCGGAGGAGAGACGACGCGGAAGCGAGAGGGAGGTACCATCACCCGAGGAGATGCCAGGAGGCCACCGACACGGCGCATCGCCCAGCCACTCACCCGGGGGAGGTGTGTGGCTAGCCCAGGTACGGAGGAGAATTGCGGGTTGGGTTGCTACTAAAAGCGGGCCAAGAGTGTGATTGGGAATTCCCTGTATACCTGGTGCCCCTACCCCCCGAGCACTACCCCGCACCGTTTGAAAGCCCTGAGTGCTGCACTACATTCCTCACTCCCCTTTCCTATCACGATTGAGATACAGAGCACTGCCCTGACACGTCCCTTCTTTTTCTTTTGGGCTATCGGTACCCGGAGGTCACCACGGAAGTCGACAAGCCCCGGAAGAGCATCAGCCCGGAGGGACGGAGGAGAGCCGAGGCGCCCAAGGCACGAGTCCGAAGACGGAGTAGGAGCAGATCCCCACGTCGGCCTCCACATACACGGAAGACTTGTACTGACTTTCTTTTGGCATCAATAAAACCCTCTGTTACTAGAAACCGACTTCTGCCATTTCCTGCCGAGACTGCCACAGTGGTGGAGAATGCGGGCACTGCACCCATCTGTATAGGAGAGATGGACATGGAGACGGTGGTGCAACAACTAGTAAAAGGGCAGGAACGCCTGGAGTGGATTGCAGAGCAGCACCTTACCTCAGCACAGGCTGACCGGGACATCCTGAAACAGGCCCTGACCAGCAGAGAAAGTGCTGGACCAACGCCCTGGGCGGAAGCCCCTATACATGGAGGGAGCAGTGGAGAAAGAGTAATATCCCATGGGCCAACAGGGGTCTCCTTGCAAAAATACCAACCGGGGGAGGACCCAGATTCTTTCATCCTAAACTTTGAACGGGCAGCCCGTGCCTGCGGCTGGCCGATTGGAAAATGGCCCTTTTGCCTAGCTCCCCTCCGAAGTGAAACGCATAATCCTGGATCATCTAGGACTCGATGCATACCGTCTGAAGTTCCGTAAAGAGCGAGGGTTACCGGGGGAGAATCCGAAAACTTTGTTTGTTTGTGAGACTGAAAATGGCGGCAGATAAATGGCTTAACCCCAGCACGTCCTCCAATAAGAAATAATGGACCGGATTTATCTGGAACAGTACCTTGAAGCCTTGCCGTATGCCACACAGCGGTGGCTTCGGCAACACCATAACCGGCGCAACTGCTTCATTAGTAGCTTGGCCTCTTCGGCCGTGTCTCCTGGCGCAATAGCACCCTCTGTATTTTTCCCAGCCATGCGGCCAACTCCGGAGGCATATCCCCCTCATTATTAGGCGTGACTACAACAGGGATCGGTTGTCCCGCATCCGGGATCGGAACCGGGGCCTCAACAGGACTAACCGGGCTTGCCGGGGGTGACTCGGGAACTGGGGCCTCCCCCCCCCTGCTGCCCTATTCCTGGCCCTTTTACCTCTCCCAGTGGGGACTACTCCCGGCAATGCTGGTCCGATTACTTTCTTCGGCCTGCCCGTATTGTTCATTGCTGCCATCTGTTTTTTCATGCTCGCCATATCTTTCATCAGCATGCGAAGCATCTGTTCGGTTCCAGCCTTCTTTCCGACCTTCTTGCCAGGCATCGTTGTCGGATATTCGACCTTGCTGCTCGACGAGGTCCTGGATCCAAAGATTCCGAGTCGCTGAAAGAGAAACACAAAAAATTACAAGTTCTCAAAATTGGCTCCTTGTTCCGTCGAGGGCTCACGTGCAACGAGGAGGTGCAGCTTCCAAGCACAGGAACAAGAGGATGCTTCCTTGGATTGTTGCTCCTTTTATTCTTCTTCTGGAGGGCGTGTACCCTCCTCCGGTCTGTCTACAGGGCGTGGCCAACGGTGTAGGTGTCTAGGACAACCCTTCTTGGGCGGGAAAAAGGCACGCCCCGGCTACGCCGCTTCGGGCATACCAGCCGAGACACGCCTCCCGCCCAAAATGGTTTCCCGAGGGGATCCGGGCCCCCTACCATATGTTCGGGGGGACCGAGTGGTCGCCCCTTTCCATGATTTCTTTACCCTCGTATCTTAAAGATACCACAGATTTTCTCAATAAGGCAACAAATGTATGTTGGCATTCTGATTACATATTTTTGGTAATGGACATTGAGTCATTGTATACCTCGATTAACCATTCTCAGGGGTTGCATGCTTCAGAGTATTACCTAAACAAACGGGACATCATGTTTCGAGGACATAACACAATGCTGCTGGAAATGATACGGATTTGCTTAACTTCAAATTATTTCAAATTCCAAGGTAACATTTACCAACAATTGCGCGGTGTGGCAATGGGTTCGTGCTTCTCCCCCAGTTATTTATGTTTACATGTTGGCTGGTGGGAGGAGCGCGTCCTCAGAGTCACACACGCCAAATGGTTGCCACACATTTCCCACTACTGGCGCTACATCCATGATGTGTGTATTTTTTGGAATGGAACTGTAACAGAGGCTATGTCATTTGTTAATGAAATTAACAACAATGAGTTAAACCTAAAATTCACGGCATCTATTAACAAAGATGTAGCAGAGTTTTTGGATGTTCAATTGTATGTGGAGAATGCTGAGCTGAAAACCAAACTTTTCCGCAAAACCACAGCGGGAAACTCCATATTGCATGCCCATAGTGCGCATCCGATCCACACTATCAATAGCATCCCTTACGGCGAATTCATTCGAATTCGTCGTATTTGTAGTGATATAACAGCTGCTAATGCTTGTTTGGACTCCTCTGTAGAGAGGTTTCTCAGAAGGGGTTATACCAAAAAAGTACTAGAGCAGGCCCTTGTCAAAGCGAAGTCCATCAATCGCAATACTCTGCTGAAACCTAAACCTGCTTCAGATCTCCAAACGAATTGTTCGATCAGACTAATTACCACCTTTAGTTCGCAAGAGAGAGCAATTCGTCATATTATTTGTTCCAAATGGCCAATTGTCCTTACTGGCAATATTTTTAATCCAGTTCTACCAAATCTGCCATCTATCACATTTAGACAAGCACCTTCAATGCGTGATGCCCTAGATAGACCAATGCCGGAAGTTCTACCAAAAAAATCATGGTTTTTTAAAACTGTTTTTTTTAAAATGCACTTCTTGTCGTGCATGTACCTTTGCCCGAAATTCAACATACTATACATCGGCTTTTAGCGACACAAAAATTCCTATAAAAGGACATTTGACTTGCAGGTCAGAGTTTGCAGTCTACAAATTAAAATGTACCTGTAATTTGGAATATATAGAGCACTAAACTCCCTGTGCATCAGCGCATTTTACAGCACATACCCGCAATTGTGAACAACAATAGTGATTATCCTGTCGCAAGACATTTTAAGGCTGTTCACAACAACCAGTTAAAAGACTTAGAGTACACCTTCTTATGCTCAGTACCAGTCCCCGGCCGGGGTGGTAACCATGAACGTTTGCTAAGACAAAAAGAGGCACATCTCATTCTTTTACTCGATACTAGAGCTCCTAATGGTCTTAATCTTACAGAAGATTTATATGTCTTTCTGTAATTTAGTTAAAAATGTGAACTATGGGCATCCTAATTGAATCTGTGAATAACTACATCTTTTTTTTTTGAAAATCTTTATTGTCAAGAAGGCATAAAAGTTATTCACATTGACACTTTCGGTCGCCATTTTCACATTATCACAGGCTATTGTCACGAGAGACGGATAACACATATTACATTCTGGCAATCGGCAGTTATCTTCTCGCTATGTATATGGATGAAGTATTAGCAACCATTTCGCACAGACTCTAACTCACTTTCATACCATACCCTGTTCTCATTTCGTAATCTGCCCACTTATGGTACAGTTATCAGTTCCTAGCAAGTTCAACTAACAGACAAGAAAAAAAAAATACAACAATAAAACCCAACTAATGTCATCACTCAATAGAATGTTGTACCCGTTCATAGTCAGTTGTCAGCCATTGCACATGATCAGCACGTTGTCAAAGGTAATGTCATTTTCTCGCTCCATCCCATCACAAACCAGAGTTCATTATGCAAGCCCGCCCTCCCTAATCTTCTTCCTCCTCTGACTCCAAGTCCTCGTCTTCTGGTAAGGGTTCACATGGTTCTCCCCTGTATTTGTTCCATGGCATCCACACCTTATTCCATTTACGGGGACAGGCCCGCAGCACGTAGACCGCCCTTTCCTTCACCATTAGGAGGTCCATATTCCTAATCCATCCAGCCACCGTAGGTAACTCTGGGGCACCCCATTTTTGTGCAATGTCCCGCTTGGCCACTGTCACAGCCAACGTGACCCACAGTTGTCCATATCTGTTCAGGTCATTAGGGTCCCAAATGTTCAATAGGCACTTACGGGGTTCAGGCAGGACTGACACCTCAAGTCCTTGGGAGACTGTGCGCATAATTTGCCTCCAGATGTCTTGGATCAATGGGCAATCCCATAGTGTGTGGAGTAGAGTTCCCTCCTCCCCGCAGCCTCTTAGACAGAAGGGGTGTGGTGCCCTCTGTATCCTGTGTAGAAGCGTTCTGGTGTAATAAGTGCGGTGTAAAATCTTGAGCTGCACTAATCTGAACCTAGCCGAAATGCCCACTTCTCTTGGTGATGCAAGCGTCTCGTTCCATTCGGTGTCGTCCATGTCGCCTAGTTCCCCAACCCATCTCTCTCTAAGTTTCTGTGTGGGGTCTGTCAGGTTGCTAACCAGTTTTTTATATGTGAGAGAGGTTGCTTTTTGTTCCATAAAGTCCGTCAGTAACCTGTCCTCTAGTGGCGACGATTCCGGGAGTGTGGTGTCAGGTGGAATTGCGTGTAGTAGTGCGTGTCGGATTTGCACATACCTAAATGTTTCAGTGGGGCCCAGACCATATTCTTGCTGGAGCTGTGAAAATGCAACCACCGTGCCTTTGTCCCAAAGGTCTCCTACCACGGAGATCCCTATGTGGTCCCACTCTGCGAAACCCTTACTGGACCTTAAGTTTCCTAGTGTTTTTGTGTCCCATAACGGCGTCATCCTGGTGATTTTCCGCTTCCAACCCAGTCGAGATTGTGCTGCATGCCATAATGCCGCCGTATGAAACGTCGGTCCAAGCAGGTTCCGAACCTGTGAGAAATTGTATAGCACCGAAAGCATGCCGTCCGTCCCCAGCTGCGACCAATCTGCCTTGTATGCGGGGTCACCCCGCGGGACGTGGATCCAATGATTAATTATCTTAAGTTGGGATGCCCAATAATACAATTGAAGATTGGGTAGCGCAATCCCCCCTTCATACCAGCTTTTTACTAATTTGTCATGTGCTATACGGGCTGGGCCATTGCTCCACAGTAGAGTGGACACCAGTGCAGCGACTTGTTGGAAGTAGCGCGGAGCCACCATATAAGGGGTATTTTCTAACACATAGAGAAATCTGGGGAGAGCCATCATTTTATATAACGCCGCTCGCCCAAGGAGGGTTAGTGGCAGGGAAGCCCAGTATTTAACATCCACACGTAGACGTGCCAGAAGTGGCACCAAGTTTGCGGCATAAAAGTCTGCCGCATTAGTGGTGATGAAAATACCCAGGTATTTAAAGGAGCCGGTCGCTAACTGTAGGGGACAGTCATCCTGCAACAATGGCTCCGGGCCTTTAAGCACGAATATTATAGATTTGGACCAATTCAGGGTGTAACCTGACGCTTTCCCGTGTTCATCGCACAGAGTCAATAGGGCAGGAATTCCCTCAATGAGATTAGTCATGTAGATCAGTATATCATCTGCATATAGGGAGACTTTATCCTCCCACCCTTCCTCCCAGGCGATGCCCCGAAACAGTGGTGTAGCTCTGAGCAGGATGGCCAATGGCTCTAGTACCAACGCGAAGAGTAGGGGCGATAGCGGGCACCCTTGTCTAGTCCCGCGTCCCAGTAGGAACGTCGGTGAAATGTGACCATTCGCTACCACCTGTGCCATTGGTGACTTGTACAGCAACCGCACCCATGCAAGATATTTCGGGCCGAAGCCCATACGAGCAAGGACGGCAAATAGATACTCCCACTCCACCAGATCGAAGGCCATTTTGGCGTCTAGGGATAAAATGACAGCCTGTTCCAAAAGGAGATGTGCCCGCGCCAGCACCCCATGGACCCTCTGCAGATTCAGTGCTGTGCTTCTGTGTAGCATGAAACCTGATTGGTCGGGGTGTATTAGGGTGTGTAGGTGCTTGGTCAGGCGACTGGCCAGGAGTTTCGCCAGGATCTTTGCTTCCACGTTGAGCAAGGAGATGGGTCGGTACGAGGCGCACACAGTCGGTGGCATGGCTGGCTTAGTAATGGCTACTATTGTGGCCGTGCGCTGGTCTAGAGGGAGTTCCGCCCTATCCACACTCTCTACATACATATTCAGCAGGGGTTTGCTCAACAGGGAAGCTGTCGCTTTATACCATTCTACGGGTATCCCGTTAGGCCCTAGCGCCTTGCCGGATTGCAACGTCTGTATTGCCAATTGGATTTCGTTTTCTGTCAAGTCAGTGTCTAGTTCCTGTTGCGCTTCTTGTGAAAGCGCGGGGACAGTAATGTGGTCAAGCGACGCTATCGCCTCCCGTTCCGTGACGGTCCGAACCGGTGTGTATATCTCCTGATAGTGGCGCGCTAGGGTGCGTACTATTTGTTCAGGGTGTGTCTGTAGCTGGCCATCCTGTGTGTAGAGTCTCTGTATACCTCTGTTGCTACCACCCCTTTTGTCCAACCAAGCCAGCATCCTCCCGGCCTTATCACCCACGTCATATATCCTGTGTGCGGTGCTTGCCAAGTGTCCCTTAGTAATCGTTGTGAGATGAGCCTGGTGTTGCTGTTGTCTGAGGTGCAGCGTATGTGTGGTTTCAGGGGTGGGGTCCGACATGTGGGCGGTGTTTGCGGTGTGGAGTGCCAACTCTAATTGAGCGAGTTCTCTTCTGGAGTCTCGTTTATGCCCCGTGATTGCCGCTATGGCTGCGCCGCGCAGGACTGTTTTGTACGCTTCCCAGAGTATCGAGGGCGAGAAAACTGTTCCTATATTTTCATTAAAATAGTGCGATGTGGCCAATTTGAGTTTCTTTCTGATACCAGGGATTGTTAAATAGTTGGGGTATATCAGATAAAGTCTGGCGCGCTTCCTCTCTTGGGTAGTTAGGTGGAGGGATACTGGGGAGTGATCAGATATGCCTCTGGGCAGGATCTCTAGTTTGTCTACTGATCCCAGTCCCACCCCCAAAAAGAAAAGGTAATCAATACGTGAGAGACTGTTGTGTGTAGAGGAGTAGTGCGTGTATTGAGTCGCCGTGGGGTTCAATTGACGCCAAACATCTGTGAGGCCTAGCGCGGTCAGAAAACCAGGAAGCGTGGCAGTCCCTCTCTGGCGTTCCCGTACGAGGAAGGTGTCCAGCAAGGGGTCTGTTATTGCATTAAAGTCCCCCCCAATAATCATGTCACCCTCTGGGAGGTCAATGAGAAATTGTCCAAGCGCCGGCAGTGCTGTAGAGTGGAGCACCGGGGGGATGTACACGAACACCACGCTGAGGGGTCTCCCCTCCCACTGGCCATATAGCGCCGCAAATCGACCCTGGTCGTCCGTCCTGTGGCTTTCAACCATAAAGGACGAGTTCTCTTTAAGGAGTATCCCAGTGCCCCTGGACCCTGTAGTGAATTCTGCGTGCACCGCCATGGCGTACCCACGTCTGTCGAGTGCTTTGCATGTAGACCCAGCCAGGTGTGTTTCTTGCAGCATCACTAAATCAGGCCCGTGGCGTTTGACGGTCTGGAGGACCAATCCTCTTTTAATTTTATCCCCCAGGCCTCTAACGTTCCATGTGAGCAGTTTCAGGGGGGGCACCACTGTCATCGGAGGGCCGCCCTCAGCGGGTGTATCTCGATCCTGTTGGGCCATCTGGGTTTGTGACCAGTGTTACTGATGTGTGGAAGTGGAGTGTAACACATGTGCAATGACTTGTGCTAGGGTACCAGGAGTGTACGGCCTGCAGTAGGACCGTGTTCCACACGGAAGTAGTGATGACTAAGAACAATAACCGTAACATTACAACTTCTCCCCCCCACCCCCTCCCTGCTCCCCTGCACCGCGGACGAATTCCCGCCCGCATCCCCAACTTGGCAGAGTGCTTAATCCCATCCCCGTCCATCTTACTTGCTCGTGGGGTTGGTGAGACCCCTACAGGCACCGGCCAATGCCCGCCCTACTCAGCTCCATCAGCATCAAGGTCCCAAGGGCTGCAAACGTGTTGTCCCTCATGCAGCATATTCAAATCAACCCCTGACATGCTGTCCTGAGTCAAGTGGGTCCCTCTCAAGATCCGAATCCAGTCCCTTGGCGCCTTCCTCGTTCGTGGGGCTGCTGGACGGGTGTTCCGCCGGCCTTCCGTTGCGCTGGTTCTGGCGGTCCCTGTGCAGGCGCTGGGGTTGGCCCACCTGTCTCCATCCGTCAAGCCATTCTCTTGCCACCTCCGGCGTATCAAAGAACCACGTTTTTCCTTCGGCCACAATTCGCAATTTGGCGGGGAAAAGCATCGAGTATGGTAGGCCTTTGTCTCGCAGCGTCTTTTTCACTTCCGTGAATGATTTCCGGCGCCTAGCCACCTCTGCTGTGTAGTCCGGAAAGAAGGCCAAAGTCGAGTTCTGAATTTTTACAGGTGGGGAGACCCTCGCCGCTTGCAGGATGGCGTCCCTGTCTCTAAAATTGAATAGTCTAGCCAGTACAGGCCGTGTTGTGGCTCCTGGCTTGGCCGCACCGCCAGGAACTCGGTGCGCCCTTTCAACAGAGAAAAAATGAGATAGGCCTTTAGGTTGCAGCTTGGTTTTGATGAGGTCCTCGACGTACAAATCCATTGCAACTTTACCCTCCGATTCCGGCAGGCCTAGGATGCAGACGTTATTTCTCCGGGAGCGCCCTTCCTGATCGACGAGATTTTCCTGTAACTGCTTAGTGACTCTTTCCATGCATTCCATTGCTACTTGCAGGTCCGAGGTGTCCTCAATTAGCGATTTCGTAACTACCTCCACTTGAGACACTCTTTCCGACATTTTCTTGAAGTCCGCCCGTAGCAGCGAAACTTCGGAAGAGATGGAGCCCACCGTCGTCTGGACCTCAGTGAGGGTTTTCATAACGTCTTCTAAGGTCACCTTTTTAGTTCCACCCGTTTCTGGAGCTGCGCCTGCAGAGTGGCGGCCGCCATTTTGGGATTGTCCATGCTGGCTGTACGCAAATTTGTCGAGTTTCGCCTGTGTCGACGCACTCCTTGTACCCTTGCCTGCCATGGCGTCGCGCTGGTGAAGGTAGTACTTGCTCTCGGCGGCAATTTCAGCACCTGGCGTCGACGAGCTGCGTGGTCCCCCCGGGCGCCAGGCAGCCGATTGGGTGTCTCACTGGTTTCAAGGGGTTCCGTATATCACCCACAGGGCCCAGGCGTGTTTCAGCCGGCGGTCCCCGAGTCGTTCTTGTGCGGCCTACTGCGCGGCCACTCCTGTCCCCCGTGCTCACTGTAGCGCTACTCGCCGCGGTGCTTCGGTGTGTCTTCAGTGAACCCCTGTCAGGGGGTACTCCGTGCACTGTGCCAGATCTCCGCCGTGTATCAGCGTAGTAGCGCTAAGGTGGGACTGTTTGGTCAGCCACGGCGCCACACGATGGGGCGGGCACCACTATGGAAGCTCCCACACGATGTAGTCCCTTTGCCAGGATTCCGGGGCTCAGACCCGTCCCCTCGTCAATCTGGAGTGAGACTCGGATTCGCAGCAGCGCGGGAAGACGGCAGGGCCTTTGACGCAGTCTGTCTCACCCTGCAGCATGAACGTTGTGCCCGGTCGTCCGCTCCACCTAATATGGCGCCGTCCGGGACCCAGGGAGATCTTCGCCTTCGCAGGTACTTGCGCTGTGTTTAGATGGTGCTTGCATCTAGTCCTGGATGCGACAACCCCCCCGGCCCTCACCGGGGTAGACGCTGGTTATGTGGTGCGCAGGAGCACCCCTCGTGGCAGAGTTCAGCAGGGGCCGGCTGGTGTCACCGTGCCCAGGCCGAGCAGGATGGACTTCTGCCCGGGTCCGCCAGCTACTCCAGGTCGGTGCGGCCAGGCAGTCACAGGCCCCAGCACGTCGCTGTAGAATGGGGCAGCTCCCGGCATCCGATTACCTCCGGGATCGGATCAATCAGCGCCGCTCTGGTCCCCGAGCCGATGTCGCTCCTTCGAGCGGGTGAAAAGTCGGATAATTGGGCGGATTTTTAGTGCGGGCCGCTATGCCTGGAGGAGCTCCCGCTTCAAGCTGCCGCCATGCTTGGCAGTTGGCCACGCCCCCCGAATAACTACATCTTTGTAACACCGCAATCTACAGTTTGTCTATGTATTTATAGCGGTCAATCTATCGTTATTGACTTTGGTTCATTGCGGTGTCTTACGAGGTATTTTGGATTTACATTTGAATTGTTCTTTTACGCATTGAATTGCATCTCAATTTTGTAATGTTCTGCATTCTTAATGTAATTCAGAGTCAATTTAAAAAATGGCAAAATTATGGTTTTGTTTTCTATGTCTCTCTGCTGCTGCTTTCTGCAATTATTTTTATGGATACACTGTTCATTTAGGATTTAACACGTTTAAGTTATGTCTTTTTTACAAATGTATTGTTTGTTTAAATTTTAGGCCATATTTTGCAACATGATTTTCTTCTGCCAACCAAATTTATCGATCCTAAAGAAAAATTCCCTTTGGATTACACCTAAAATTATCTTCATGATATGAATCATTGATGATGGACTTTCTCAATATGGATATGACTTAGAATGTTTATTGGTTTTTTGCTCAGCTTGTGCACTATATTACAATGTACTTTTGATTGAGAAACTTGTCGATCATTTTCTGACTTTCATCTCTTTTACTTACAAGAGTCATGAATTTAAACTATAAAACAATGTATATAATGTATATATTTACGGGATTATGGAAACCTACATTTGTAGATAAAATTCAATTTTTTTTTATATATCATACCTATTCCCTATATTTGACTCGAAAATGTATTTAGATTAGGACACTTGACGGTTATTTTTCACCTTTTCATATGATATGAATTGTTTAGTGTAGATTATGTGCATAGTAATTTAATTGCACTTTACAAAATGTTTTTTAGTATTGAGCAAACCATTATATAGCACTTTGTGATTTCCATAAGGGTAAACAATTTTAAGGCACTGTTACATTTGTACTTGCAATATGGCGCACACTATAGTCTTTTCTTTATTTTCACTACTGCACTTTTTGTGTCTGAATCAAATCACCTGTGCACTGATTATAAATTGTGGTCAATCTACGGGGCGCGTTATGTGAACAAGCTCCTTTTAGGAGTGAAACGCGTCATAGACGACACCATGTCTTTTTATTTCATCTGTGTGAAATAAATACTTATACTTCACTGGATAACATCGTTGCTGCTTCTTTTCATCTGATTTATTAAGGAAAAGTCACGCAAAGAGGTCCTTACCTGATCTTCTTTTCACCGCGGATTGGTGAAACAGGAACATGCACTGTCACTTTAAAAATGTTTCCTGAGTATTAACAAACTGTCGAGTGAACAAGCGGCGTACGCGCTGCGAAACGCGTCTCTGTCACTTGGGTTAATAAAAATCTAACGAGCACGAAATCTGGGTCCGTGACCTACTTTGCCTGCATTGCGTGAATCAAGACGTGGCGGCTGTGCAGGATTTGAAAATATATATATATACATATATATACTCAATCCAGCCGTGCATAACAGAATAAATGACAAAATAATAATCACTGCCTGTTTAGTAGTAAAATATAGCATTATTTGATGTTTAGTGGAGTTACGACAACTTTAATCCCTGGTGCCACTGCACCTGCTGCACAATTTAAATCAAGCCCCTTTTAACTGCAATTGTGACTGCCTGTGTAGTGGTAAAAACGATCCGTAAAGTGCAAAGAAAGGTACTGGTCCATGAATAGGAAATGCCACAAACGTTCTAAGGCTAAAGCATCTGCTTTACACAACAAAGTAATAAAAAAGCGAAGCATTCCCACATACTGCAGGAGCTGTCTGCGTTTTCCCTCGGAAGAGATCTTATTGTATAGTTTAACAGTCCCTGAAGTGTGGACAGTGAATGGGCCTTAAGCAGTCGGAATAGCTTTACTAGAAGATCAGTATCGTAAATGCGTGCAGCCAGAGGAAGTATCTAAAAACTGTACATGCTGTGCAGGCTTAATGGAAGAAAACATTTTCACCTACTAAAGCAGATGTGGATGAGTACTTTAGCCCTGGGAACTGATAAGAGAAACCCCTTCATAGCTATATTAAATACATTAGATTTTACAGGAACAGTTCTGTGCAGGCGAAGCGTAAAAGAAGCATAACCTCATCTACTTTTGAAAAGCTTTGTATGGCCTGTAAAGTACCAGAGTCCAGCACATGCATCAGATACGACTGCTCTGTGTCCTGGAAGCTTCAGCAGCCCAGGTCACAGCAAAGGCGGCGGATGGGGCCAGGGATCTGAGTCCATTTAGAGCAATGGGCTCTATGTGTGCTTGTATTCAGGAAAAGAGACATGTTGAAATCAGTAGCCTCTTTAAACTTTGTTCATTTTTCAGTCCCCATGCTTTTAATGCACTGAAAAAACAAATAAACTTTTAACAAGGACTGCTACGTGGCTTTCTCTTTTTAAACTGCAGGGGTGTTTATCCCACTTGCCGTCCCCCCTCACCCTGTCTTTATTACAAGTCTGCAATTTAGCTAATACCCTCATCTTTGCCTTGTATATGTATTTTTTATACTGAAAAAAAGTGCCTACTTATATTTAACTAGCATTAGTAAACCAGACTGATCTAGTGTTGAGAAGCTGTTGCAAGTTTTTTTTTATGAACACTTATTACAAGAATAGAAATCATTTAAGTGCCCTTCCCCAGGATAAAAGATTCCAATTTGAACAAAGTAACGGTACAGGCCCACTAAAAAGGACTTAAAGAAAAATATTTTAATACTTAATAATGGAAAGAATAGAAAAAAAAGCTTACGTATTTTTGAACAATCCCTACATTGTCTGTAGATGTCTAATCCAGTTGTGCACCACTAATTAGGCAAAAAGCATACTTTTTGGAGTTTCATATTACACAAGTTTCTCAAAATTATGCCACTATGCCAAACCTCGTAATTATTTAGAAAAGGGGGTGGTGATGAACAGAGTGTCTGAGTAAAACAGACCACTCTTACCCAGTCCAAAGATCAGGGCTTGATCCATCACCGTTATTTATCTCACTGCCCCATCCCAGCTCAGAACCTGGCTATATGCAAATCAGTCTGTCCCTGGCCCAGTGCATCATGGGAACAGGGCAGACTAAACTACCAAGCCAATTCTTCACCAGAAAGGAGACAAGCTACCGGGGACCGGTTTCTAGCATTTCAGCCTTCTTCGGCCCGGCTTGCTTGAATCCTGATGGAGCAGTGAGAAAGGGACTCATGTCTGAGTATACCCTGCCACACCTATAGTGGCCAAAAACGATTTAGAAAAGGGGGTGGTGATGAACAGAGTGTCTGAGTAAAACAGACCACTCTTACCCAGTCCAAAGATCAGGGCTTGATCCATCACCGTTATTTATCTCACTGCCCCATCCCAGCTCAGAACCTGGCTATATGCAAATCAGTCTGTCCCTGGCCTAGTGCATCATGGGAACAGGGCAGACTAAACTACCAAGCCAATTCTTCACCAGAAAGGAGACAAGCTACCGGGGACCGGTTTCTGGCATTTCAGCCTTCTTCGGCCCGGCTTGCTTGAATCCTGATGGAGCAGTGAGAAAGGGACTCATGTCTGAGTATACCCTGCCACACCTATAGTGGCCAAAAACGATTTAGAAAAGGGGGTGGTGATGAACAGAGTGTCTGAGTAAAACAGACCACTCTTACCCAGTCCAAAGATCAGGGCTTGATCCATCACCGTTATTTATCTCACTGCCCCATCCCAGCTCAGAACCTGGCTATATGCAAATCAGTCTGTCCCTGGCCCAGTGCATCATGGGAACAGGGCAGACTAAACTACCAAGCCAATTCTTCACCAGAAAGGAGAAAAGCTACCGGGGACCGGTTTCTGGCATTTCAGCCTTCTTCGGCCCGGCTTGCTTGAATCCTGATGGAGCAGTGAGAAAGGGACTCATGTCTGAGTATACCCTGCCACACCTATAGTGGCCAAAAACGATTTAGAAAAGGGGGTATACTCAGATGTGAGTCCCTTGCTCATTGCACCATCAGGATTCAAGCAAGCCGGGCCGAAGACGGCTGAAATGCCAGAAACCGGTCCCCGGTAGCTTGTTTCCTTCCCAGTGTAAGAATTGGCTTTTGTAGTTTGGTTTGCCCTGTTCCCATCATGCACTGGGACAGGAACAGACTAATTTGCATACAGCCGGGTTCTGAAACTGGGATGGTGCAGTGAGCTAAAAAACGGTGTTGGATCTAGCCCTGATCTCTTGACTGGGTGAGAGTATTCTGTTTAATTCAGAGACTCTGTCCCTCACCACCCCTTGTTGTAAATATTTTTGTCCACCCTAAGCGTGGAAGGGTATACTCAGATGTGAGTCCCTTGCTCATTGCACCATCAGGATTCAAGCAAGCCGGGCCGAAGACGGCTGAAATGCCAGAAACCGGTCCCCGGTAGCTTGTTTCCTTCCCAGTGTAAGAATTGGCTTTTGTAGTTTGGTTTGCCCTGTTCCCATCATGCACTGGGACAGGAACAGACTAATTTGCATACAGCCGGGTTCTGAAACTGGGATGGTGCAGTGAGCTAAAAAACGGTGTTGGATCTAGCCCTGATCTCTTGACTGGGTGAGAGTATTCTGTTTAATTCAGAGACTCTGTCCCTCACCACCCCTTGTTGTAACTATTTTTGTCCACCCTAAGCGTGGAAGGGTATACTCAGATGTGAGTCCCTTGCTCATTGCACCATCAGGATTCAAGCAAGCCGGGCCGAAGACGGCTGAAATGCCAGAAACCGGTCCCCGGTAGCTTGTTTCCTTCCCAGTGTAAGAATTGGCTTTTGTAGTTTGGTTTGCCCTGTTCCCATCATGCACTGGGACAGGAACAGACTAATTTGCATACAGCCGGGTTCTGAAACTGGGATGGTGCAGTGAGCTAAAAAACGGTGTTGGATCTAGCCCTGATCTCTTGACTGGGTGAGAGTATTCTGTTTAATTCAGAGACTCTGTCCCTCACCACCCCTTGTTGTAAATATTTTTGTCCACCCTAAGCGTGGAAGGGTATACTCAGATGTGAGTCCCTTGCTCATTGCACCATCAGGATTCAAGCAAGCCGGGCCGAAGACGGCTGAAATGCCAGAAACCGGTCCCCGGTAGCTTGTTTCCTTCCCAGTGTAAGAATTGGCTTTTGTAGTTTGGTTTGCCCTGTTCCCATCATGCACTGGGACAGGAACAGACTAATTTGCATACAGCCGGGTTCTGAAACTGGGATGGTGCAGTGAGCTAAAAAACGGTGTTGGATCTAGCCCTGATCTCTTGACTGGGTGAGAGTATTCTGTTTAATTCAGAGACTCTGTCCCTCACCACCCCTTGTTGTAAATATTTTTGTCCACCCTAAGCGTGGAAGGGTATACTCAGATGTGAGTCCCTTGCTCATTGCACCATCAGGATTCAAGCAAGCCGGGCCGAAGACGGCTGAAATGCCAGAAACCGGTCCCCGGTAGCTTGTTTCCTTCCCAGTGTAAGAATTGGCTTTTGTAGTTTGGTTTGCCCTGTTCCCATCATGCACTGGGACAGGAACAGACTAATTTGCATACAGCCGGGTTCTGAAACTGGGATGGTGCAGTGAGCTAAAAAACGGTGTTGGATCTAGCCCTGATCTCTTGACTGGGTGAGAGTATTCTGTTTAATTCAGAGACTCTGTCCCTCACCACCCCTTGTTGTAAACCTCGTAATTATGACATTGCATGAGGTAATGTTTTAGCGCTGAAACCTGGGAAGAACACGGACAACGAGAACGCCAGCAGCACTTGTGTGTTTTTCACACTTTTTTCAGTGCAGTCCTTAGTTCAAAATTGGTCCAATGACACTTTTGCACTAACATTTTGAGCTTAATGACAGATTTGCATTTTGGGTAGTTTTCACAAAATTTCAGATGTAATTAAAGCATTCCACAAATTCGACCCCCCCAGTTTGGTATCCCAGAACACTGAAGTGACATTTCCTCTAATCCTTATCCTTCTCTGTCGAACTGTCTGTGAATAAGATGGGAGAGATAGAGGGATAGAAATGACAATGGCATAGGAGGGTGAATGGTAAACCAGGCCGCTCCTCCCTTCCTCCTACTGGTTAATAGTCTGGCCCCTCGCTAGAACAAGGGATGGGTGACTTGTAACAATGGTGTTGCACTAAAGTGGAAATTAAATACACTTACAGTCTCAAAAGTCATGGGTCATAAATTACTATCTACACTTCTGCATGACTCTTATGAATGGCTGTAAAATAAATCTACAGGCTGATGATTTGGTGAGCTCTGATGCATTGTGGAAGGTGGTTGGTTTGTTTTCCTATATGCACCCGCTAACAGTGTTGCACAAGTGAAAATATCTGTTAGGTTGTCTAATCCTCACCTCACCCATTAAAACCATTTTTTATCTAGGCGCTTGATTCATCTCTGAAACCAGTGCCCAGGCTAAAAACGGCCACTGCTGAGTATGCAAACTTTTTTTTAACTTCACGAAAATGCAGCATGAACAAATGCGTATTCTATCAATAAAACTACACGTCTGCCCAGATGCTTGAATTTCCCAGCATCAGCAATTCATAAAAGAGAAAATAATATATATCATCCTTTACGCCAACAAAGTCCTGTTAGTGCGAATGTAGAAAGCTTATCAAGACATAAATGATTATTTTATGTTAGTCTATAGGTGGTCTTTTAATGCAGAATATTTTTTCATTTTTAAACTTTTATGAACAAATCACTTTTGAGTGTGAGAATTTTCGAGCTCTGCGATGTAATGTTAATGTAACAAACAGCTGACTGTTTGTTGGACCTGCGATGGGCAAGCCCAGCACAAAGGGGGTAGCTTGGCTCAAGTGACAAGGCAAGTGAAGGCTTTAGTGCTAAGCCGGCTCTGACCCAATAATAACTCCCTGTACAGTCACACCAAAAAGAAGGACACCGCACCACTGCTGTAGAAAAATACGATTCCTTTATATAAAAGATCTCTGTTGTGAATAGGGTTCAATTGGGAAAGCACATACACATTTCTTTTAGTCACAAATTTCTGGGTTTCAGTTCTGAAATAAATACTATAAATAATATCATGAATAAATATCACCAATAAATAGAATGAATATCACTTTTGCATAGCAGAATAAATACTGGTTCATTTAACTAAACAAACACATGTTCATTCTGGTATCGCTGCCACCAATTAAATACTTCAGAAACATTACACTTGCAATACGTTTCAGTTTAGAAAGATAACTCTTACAGTTTGTGTTGGTTTCAATGATAATGCATACGGGCTTCTCTGGGCACAGAATGAGTTTTGGGACTCTTTAAGGTTCATTCAGGGAGTATGCGCGTGTATCTAAAAGGCAAGGAAACAAGTGAATACTTCATTTGCACTCTGCTGCCACCGGGATGAGATCTCTGCTTGCCGGTGGGGTCTAGGCGCGCCTACGGGCTTTGTCACAGCTAGCACTCAGGCGGCACCAGTTCAAAGTCTTTAGACTTATGAACGGGCTGCCGGAGAGGTCACACAATCTTCGCGCTCAGTTAAATAAATGCCGGTTCACAGTTCCTTCACAACGCTGCACCCCACCTGAAGAAACGGGCCCACATCGCATCGGCTGCAATCGGGAAGCGATTCAGTCAGGGCACAGCACTTCTCACGCCAGCGACGGGGTTCTCAGGGGCTCCCCGGACCTCCCTCCGACTTCCTCATACGGGGGTGGTTCCCGCCCACAGCTACAGCTCCCGGTTCACTGGGGAGGGGCAGAGACACTAGTCCCGCCCAACGAAGGCCGGCCTTTCCCCACCCCGGCGCACCACCTCACCTTCAGTCCGCGCAGGAAGCACTCGACGCCGGTGGGGCTCGGAGACGTCCGAGCTCCTCGCTGGAGGCGCCTGTCGCGAAGGGGGCACTGAAGACAATCGCGGTCGCGGTGAACTTGCTCTCGCCTCGCGACATGCAGAATCTGTCGCAATTCACCACCGGGGGGGCGGGGAGGCACACAAATTTGGCCACAGTCTTTTGGGGGGTAATGAGGCACTCGCTGGGCAGGCGCTGTAGGCGCAAGGTCACCGCTCACGCAGTTGACTGGAACGCCAGTCAGAATCAACTCCAATGACCTTTGCTACTCTACTGCCCGCTCTTCCAGCCACCTCAGGGGTCAACAGGGCAGGTGTCAATCTGGTGTCAAGTCTGGAATCTCCTTCTTCTTCTTAAGGTCAAATCTTGTTCAATCCAATCTACATCTAATCTTATTTAATCTCTCCAAAATGGCCACCAGGGACTGGACCTTATATAGCCAGTGCCCCGAGGCGCTGGCACGAGCCAGAAGGTTCTAGAACCTTCTCTGGCTGTGTCAATGACATGGCACTTTTGAGGTGTATTTAGGACCCTAGCAGCCACCGTACTGTGGTTCTAGAGCAGCCATTTTGTGTACCTGAGGGAAATAAAGGAATTCCTGTCAGGAATGTGCGCCAAACAAAAGGGCGCCAAAACCTCAAAAGGCCAGAGTTCATGGAGGCTCCAATGGGAGTCACTCACATGAGGGAAAAGGATGTCCACCATTTTAGGGCCATTCATACAGGTTGCCATCCCCAGTCTATAATGCCACAGGTTTCGCCAGGCGCCTTGTAAATAGGTGCCAAAAACCTTGTGAACAAATGGGCGTCAAGGAACATCTAGCCCCATGAAACAGCACATCAAAAGTCCTGGCAGACAAAGAAAAGCAACAAATTTTGGGAGTTACAGGGGAACAAAAGAAATCATAGTGGTGAGGGGACTCTCAGAAGCAGACGGGTGTAACACGCGTCCCCCCCAGCTGAAAGTGGGGAGAGCTACCCAACCTCTTGGGAGTTCTCACCACTGAGGCGGAAATACCTGGAGAGACCATCTGCATTGGCGTGGTCAACTCTGGGTCGGTGTTCCACCCGAAAGTCCATTCCCTGTAGGGAGATAGACCACCTCAACAGTTTGGGGTTTTCCCCCTTCATCTGCATGAGCCAGCGAAGGGGTCGGTGGTCTGTCTGAACAAGGAAGTGTGAACCAAACAAGTATGGTCGCAGATTCTTCAGTGCCCAGACCACCGCAAAGGTTTCCCGCTCAATGGTACTCCACCTCTGTTCCCGGAGAAGCAGTCTCCGTGACAGAAAGACCACGGGTTGATCCAGACCCTCTTCATTGAGTTGCGATAGCACCGCCCCAATGCCAATGTCGGATGCATCTGTCTGGACAATGAATTCCTTCGTGAAATCTGGAGCCTTCAGGACTGGATGACTCTCCTGGGTTGCTTCTTGACCGTGAGTTCGGTAAGGGGTGCCACAATAGTGCCATACCCCTTCATGAACCGTCTGTAGTAACCTGTGAGGCCCAGGAAGGCTCGGACCTCATTCTGGGTCTTGGGGGGTTTCCAGGCCATGATTGCCTCAATCTTCGCCTGAAGGGGCTGCACCTTTCCCCTGCCCACCAAGTGACCTAAGTACACTACCGACCCCTGTCCAATCTGACATTTGCTGGCCTTGATCGTCAAGCCAGCCCGTTCCAGGGCCTGGAGAACGGCTTGCAAGTGCTGCAAGTGATCCTCCCAACTGCTACTGAAGACAGCTATGTCATCCAAGTAGGCAGCAGAGAATGACTCCATCCCGGTGAGGATCGTGTTCACCAACCGCTGAAAAGTGGCAGGAGCATTCTTGAGCCCGAAGGGCATGACGCAGAACTGGTAGTGTCCATCAGGCGTGGAGAAGGCTGACCTTTCCTTGGCTCCATCAGTCATGGGAATCTGCCAGAACCCTGCAGTGAGGTCAATGGTACTGAGATATTGGGCAGCTCCCAACCGGTCAATCAGTTCATCCGCCCGAGGGATCGGATGAGCATCCGTCTTGGTTACCGAATTTAGTCCTCGGTAGTCCACACAGAATCGCAATTCTGGTGTGGCGCCAGGTGGAGCAGCTTTGGGCACCAAAACCACCGGGCTAGACCAAGGGCTACTTGAAGGTTCGATGACTCCTAGCTCCAGCATCTTAGCTACTTCACTTCGAATGCTGGCCTTCACCTTGTCAGACAGCCGGTAAGAGTTTGACTTCACAGGTGGGCTGTCTCCTGTGTCCCCGTCATGGGTACACAGGTGGGTCTTACCCGGGACAGGGGAGAACAGAGGAGCGAATGACCCCAAGACCTGGCGACATTCCTCCTGCTGCTCAGGAGTCAGGGATGGCGAGAGTTTCACTCCCTCCACCGACCCATCCTTTTCTTGAGACGCAAAGAGGTCGGGGAGAGGCTCAGTGTCCTCTTCCTCCGTTATCCAGTATTAGGGGTGTCTTTCATAGATTCACATGCCTGAATCATTCCCCGTCGTCGAGACGGGAGCCTCCGGTACATAGAAAAGTAATGTCCTATAGACATACATAGAGAAAATAGGCCTAAGGGCCTCACCTTAGTAGCCTATCCTTGTCCTTATGCAAAAAGGACCAAACTCTTAGAGTCAGCCAATCAGCTATGACCTCCCTCTAGAACCTTCCTGGCAGGAGCCTCAGTCCCTCAGATTTTCTACCGCACGTTGTGCTAGGGAGTCTCCAGCCTGAGTTCTCCTCAGGATCTCTTCAAAAAACTTGTTCACTTTTAGAAGTGACTTATTTCTTCTAAACCTCGACAAGGATTACTTCAAACAACTTATCACTGCAGTAAGTGATTTACTTCTTCAAAATTCTGGCATGTCTGAATCCCAGAAGAAGGCCCTTTTCAGGGCCTGCTCTTCATGTGGGAAGAAAAGGCTACATGTGGAGGATAAGCATGTGTTATGCTTATATTGCCTTTATCCAGGCACGTCCCTAAAGACTGTAAGATATGTAGGTCTTTCCCCAACAAGACCTTGAGGGACAGAGAAGGTCGCCTGCTCATCTGGCTTGACAGGCTCAAGGAGAGGGAGAATGTGGAATCTTCAGAGGGGAGCATTTCAATGACCTCGGAAGTCTCCCTGAAGAGGCCAAGGGTGGCCCCTCAGACACACCTCCTATGAAGGCACAGAAGAAGTCTTCAGAGGCAAGATCAACGAAATCTTCAGTGTCTGTGAAGGACTCTCAGACTTTTAAGAAGCCTGCACAGTCTTCCAGCAAACTTACGACATCCTCCTCGGCGCAAAAAAAAGTTACCACATCGACTACGACTGTGTCGACGATGACAGTGTCGTCGGTTTACCCATCGACGACGACAACTCCTTCATCGTCGTCAGCAGGTAGACCAATTCCATCTATAATTTTGCTGAAACCGTCGTCAAAAACGGGTGCGTTGACAACGAAGACGTCGACGACGAAATCTCCGTCAACATCGAGATCACCGTCGACGAGGAATGAAGCGTCGACGAGCGCATCGACGACTAAGGAGTCGTCGACGATGAAAATATCGTCTACGGACGCACCGTCGACGAAGGGCTTACCGTCGACGGTGGAATCATCGTCGACATTGGCCTTTCCGGAGCCGTGGAGGAAATCCAAGCTGGTGGAAACGTCGTCTCTAACCATGCCACCGTCGACAACACCAGAAACGACGGCAGGGGCGCCTGCAACAGGTTCTGCGTCTGGCAAACCAACTAAGAAGCAGATTACACCGGAAACAACGTCACCAAGTAAAGTGCAAGCTCTTTTGCCTACAGAAATTCTCCAGAGTGAAGAATCGGAAGAAGAAGAACTCCTGAATCAGGCTACTTCCATTTCAGACCTTCACGTAAAATGTCAGAGCACGGACGAGGAACAGGAGGAAATGAGCTACCAGGAACACTCTTTCCAAGCTTATGTTCGCACGGAGGTCACCCCGATGGTATGCCTTCCCGCTTCAATTGTTAATGACCTCAAATACCTTATCCAGGATTACAAACAACGTTTCCCGGAAACACCGGCAACTGTGGCAGAGGGCCCAACGCCTGCTACAAATGCACCAGCGACAGCCTCAAAACAGACACGGCCGGCTACTCAGGTCCGCCATAAAAAAATGCCACCTCAGGTGATAGATTCATCAGATGAGGAAGAAGAGGAGCTGGAAGAGGGGGAAATCCAAGAAATCCAGTCGGACCACGAAGAAGAGGAGGAGTATGTGGCATCTTCTCCAGCCTCACCCCAACCACGCCAGGCAGATTCACCACCAGTGGACATTGGCGGTTTCCATAAAATAGTGGAAAGGGCGGCAAAGCAATTTTATATGGTGATGGAATCAGCTGAAACCGAGTGCTTCTTACATGACTTTAAGGAGCAAACACAGAAAGCATCAAAGTCTATCCCAATAATAGAATTTCTCTGGGACCAGGGAAAGAAACTGATGCTGACGCCGGCTTCTGTACCTGCGGTGGTTCCACGCCTGGATAAAAAGTACAAGGCTCCAACCACAGCGGCAGCTTGCCTTAATAGACGCCCGAAACCGGATTCGGTCGTAACCCAGGCGGCCCAAAAGAATTCTCGCAACCCTTCCTCCACTCTGTCAGCCCCTCCGGACAAGGAAGGCAGGAAGTTAGACACAATCGGTAAACGGTTTACAACAACATCGGCCATGGCCAAAAAGGTGGCCAACTCCATAGCCCTGTTGGGGCGTTATAAGCGCCAGCTCTGGAAAGATATAGTCCCATATATAGCGGAACTGCCAGACACAGTTCAAGAGGAAGTCAAGGCGCTGATTACAGAGGGTCAAACCTCGGCAGCTGAGATCATTGATTGTGCCATAGATGCAGCCATGACTGGCTTTCGACAATTAGCTGGGGCAGCTGTCCTGCACCGTCAAGGATGGCTTAAGGCAACGTCATTTAGACAGGAGGTGCAGACGAAAGTGCTGGACATGCCCTTCGATGTCAAACACCTCTTTGGAGACAAGATTGACGAGGCGCTCCAAACGATAAAGAAAGACACTGATACTGCTAGAGCACTTGGTACTTTTCAGTCCTTTCGAGGCAACAAGTCCAGGGGCTAGTTCTCCTACAGAGGATCCTATCAAAATAGGTCCTCGTATTCCTACCAGAATAAATCCCAGTACCAGCAGAAGCAGCAACAAGGTCGTCAGACTTCTTACGGAAGGTCAAAATTCAGGGGCAAAAACCAGAGGAGGGGCACTGGCGGCCGCCAGTGACCAATTACTCCAGCCAGTCCAGCAACTATATCCCTCATTAAAGATTGGAGGAAAATTGACCCATTTCCTAAACAATTGGCATCTCATCACCACAGATCGGTGGGTACTTCAATTAATAAGATTCGGCCATTCCCTGGAATTCACCACCATCCCACCTGCAACTCCTCACCGCAGGTTGCCACACAAACATCTCCGCCTACTACTCCAGGAAATCTCTGCGATGTTGAAGAAGGGTGCAATCGAACGAGTTCCATCGTCTCTAAGAGGGAACGGATTCTATTCCGCTTCTTTCTTGTACGCAAGAAGGAGAAAAAGTGGAGGCCCATTCTAGACCTCAGGGCTCTGAACTCTTTCCTAAAGAGTCAGTCGTTCAGGATGGTGACGATTCAAGAAATACTAGGCATACTGGAAAAAATGAGATTTTATGACATCTTTAGGTCTCCAGGATGCCTACTACCACATCCCGATCCTCAAGGGTCACAGAAAATTCCTGAGATTCGAAGTGGCAGGACAGCACTACCAGTTCAAAGTCCTACCGTTTGGCCTCAAATCCGCCCCGCGGATTTTCACCAAGTGCCTTGCCCCGGTGGCAGCTTTCCTGCGTCAGATGGGTCACCAAGTCTTCCCCTACCTTGACGACTGGCTGGTAAAGGCACCTTCATGCAGGCATGACCGAATCCTCCAACGCCTGCACCAATCTTTTTCGGCAGCTAGGATTAACTCTCAATCACGAAAAATCCTGCACGACCCCTATGAGAAACATCACCTTCCTCGGGGCGACCCTGAACACGGAATGCACAAGGGCATTTCCTTCGAAGGAGAGGAAAAACAAAATAATATCTCTGGCCACGGCTGTGGCATCACGGAAGTCCCTAAGAGTTCAAACCTACAAATCACTCCTAGGGATGATGTCTTCTTGTATACTCCTCAGTTGTGCCAGCCCTTCCAGCACTAGATACTGGCTGTTTGGCTCAATAAAATAGTGACACCATAGATGTGTTGTTTACGCCCCGTGAAGTTCAGGAAGCTATTCATAAAATAACACCTGGCAAGGCACCCGGCCCGGACGGAATTCCGGGGGATCTACTGTTGCATAACCCCACGGTTTGGGCCGATTTAATTGTAAACATTATGAATCTTATCCAGTCTGGCCACCAAGTACCTGACTAGTGGAAAGGCGCCAAAGTCGTCACTATTTTTAAAAAGGGTGATAGAGAGGACCCTGCCAACTACAGACCAATTAGTTTAATTGATGTCATTCAAAAAGTAGTTGGTAGGGTCATTATAAATCGGATTGAGTGCTGGCTTATGGAAGATAACATCTTGTCCCACTTCCAGGCAGGATTCAGAGGTAATGTAGGAGCAATCGATCAAGTTTTTAGATTTTGTGCAGTTTTTTGGAAAACAGTGTCAATAGCCAGAGGGAGTCTTTACCTGGCCTTTATAGATTTAAAAACTGCATTTGATGTAATACCCCGTGCCAAAATATGGGCCGTTTTATTGGACATGGGTTTCCCATCCTATTTGCTACAATTTATTATCAAACCTCACGAGGGTACCTATGCTAGGATTCGATGGGGGACGCAGGGACAACTCACAAAGAGTATCCCTGTTAACAGAGGGGTGCGGCAGGGGTGCGTGATGGCCCCCACTTTGTTCTCCCTCTTCATAAATGGGGTGGTGAAACATCTGCAAGAGATACCGGCAGATGCCCCCATTATAGCCGGGGAGAAAACACCATCGCTCCTCTTTGCCGACGACACCCTTCTGTTATCAAAAACCCCCAAGGGCCTCCAAACTCTCCTTGACCAGTTTAGTGTTTTTTGTCAGGAACGGGGACTTACAATAAACACTGCAAAAGCCAAACTAATGGTCATGACCGCAAAGAGAAACCACAGGAATATACACCTGACTTTGAATGGATCTCTCCTTGAGGTGGTCGAAGAGTTTGATTACCTTGGTGTTAGAATTAATAATAATATGAAATGGGAACCCCATGTAAGTAAAATGATTTTAAACCTTAAAAGAGTTTCCGGCACTATTTTAAAAAACCAGCGTCTCTCAGTGAGCAGGCCAATTGCCCCTGCCTTGTCAGTTTATGAGGGAAAAGCAATAGCCTCAGCGGTTTATGGCTCAGAAATATGGGGCATCGAGAACACCAATAATCATGTCCTAACTGAGAATAAGTTCATGAGGGACTTGGTTTCACTACCAACTTCTACCCCATTAAAACCATTATTTGCAGATCTGGGTAGGAGGTCCATTCTGGACATTGTTCAGCTTCGTCCCCTCCTATATTGGGTACGTTTGAGGAGGACTCCCGAATTAGCTAATTATGCTTTAGTGTTGGATGAAATGTTAAAACAAAACACTTCAGGTAAAATCAAGTGGCTAAATGTCTTAAAACAACTTGTAGCTAGAGTGGGTTTAAGCGATGCATGGGCCTCCCAATCCCCTCCACCAAAACAAATGGTAAAAAAACTATACTGGGACTGGATTGAGGCCAAGGCTTTACAGAACCCAAATTGGGGACAATTAACTGAGAATTTTTTGACCCATATTCCTCGGGATAGGACACTTTATCTGAAATTTAGACATGGAACATTGCCCCTTAAAAATTTCACGTCTAGATGGAGTAGAAGGAGGGAAGAGGATACAAAGTGCCCAGGCTGTACAAATCCTGAAGAATCATTAGGCCACCTCTTTTTTGCCTGTAAAGCATATACCCTACCTAGGAACAAATGGCTAAAACCTGTATTAAAGAATCTTGGAGTCAGGGATCACAAATCAGCATTACGTATCCTCATCTCCAACACCTCTTGTATGGTTACTATTTGTGGGGTTGCAAAGTTTCTATCATGTGCCTGGATCATTAGGTTAAAGTTGTTAAATAATGTTTCTTCAGTCAACATTCCCACATGATTTGTATATGTATCCTTTTAAATGATGAAATGGTTTTTATATTTATGTGTGTATTGTATGTTTGTACTTTTTATGATACATGTGTCGAATAAAAGTATAATGACTGACTGTATACTCCTCATCCCTCACTGCAGACTCAGGATGCGCCCATTGCAAGAAGCCCTCACAAACCAATGGACACAGAGTACAGGTTCTTTCGAGGACATTGTAAAGATAACACCACAAATATCCAAGAGTCTGGACTGGTGGAGAAATCACAAGAATTTGTCTGTAGGACTGCCATTCCTACTTCCAGCAACACCTCTGGTGATCACCACGGATGCCTCCCTGGAAGGCTGGGGAGCTGTCCTTCAGGACCTTCGAATAAGCGGCAAATGGACAAATCAGGAGAAACAACTCCATATCAATCTTCTGGAACTGAGGGCTGTGTATCTGGCACTACAAGCCTTTTTACCACGCATCCAGAACTCCCAGGTGCTCGTCAGAACCGACAACACCACGACGATGCACTATCTCAACAAACAGGGAGGAACGCGTTCGCTCACTCTATCACGCGAATCGCAAAAGGTCTGGAACTGGCTTGTAATCCATGGGATCACGCTAAGGGCGGACTATGTCCCGGGCAAAGACAACACCATTGCGGACGCCCTAAGCAGACAGAAATCCCTCTCCCACGAGTGGGAGCTCGACAAGAGTACACTGGATCACATATTCTCAGAATGGGGAGTCCCAGGAATCGACCTGTTTGCCACCAAGGAGAGCGCCAAATGCCCAAACTACGCAAGTTGGCGTCCCCAACCAAGGTCACTCGGAAATGCTTTTTCCATCGGTTGGTTCAGCGTATTTGCGTATGCTTTTCCACCATTTCCGATGATTCCCAGGGTCCTCAGGAAGATAAAGGCGGAGCCTTGTACACTGATCCTAATTGCCCCGTTCTGGCCGAGGCAGCACTGGTTCTGGGACCTCCATCGCCTCTCCATCAGGACGCCGATTCGTCTGACGCAGCATCCAAACCTGCTGACAATGTCCAACGGGCAGATGCAACACCCGAACCTGCAATCGCTCAGGTTATCGGCCTGGCTCCTGAGCACAGAGAGTTCTGTCATTTGAACATCCCGCAAGAATGCAGGGACGTGCTGGCAAAAGCAAGAGCGGACAGTACCAACAAAACATACTCTCTAAAATGGAAACGATTCTGCATATGGTGTTTAGAGAAAGGCCTGAGACCACTCCATATCACACCCGAACAAATATTGCCATATCTACTGCATTTGGCACAGTCAGGACTGGCGCACGCATCCATAAAGGTGCATTTGGCGGCCATTTCACGATTTACCAGGACTTTCAAAGGACCATCTCTTTGGTCCAATAGGCTTCTTGAGCAGTTCCTAAAGGGACTATATAGATCCTTCCCAAGACCTAGAAGGGTCCCACCGACGTGGCAACTCAATTTAGTCCTCAACCAACTCATGAAGCACCCTTTTGAGCCCATTCATCGAGCATCCATCAAGTACATCTCATGGAAGACGGCTCTGCTGCTCGCTCTAACATCTGCCAGGAGAGTAAGCGAGCTACAGGCTCTATCCATTCAGGAACACTTCATGCAGTTCAAACAGGACTGGGTGCTGCTGAGGACAAATCCTAAGTTCATACCGAAAGTGCCTTCAGACTTTCACCTTAATAAACCGATGGTGCTACGTTCTTTCTTTGCAAACCCTACCACCGCAGCAGAAAGGACGCTGCACTCCTTGGACCTCAAAAGGTGTCTAAAATTTTACATAGACAAAACAAAGAGTTTCAGGAAGTCATCACAGCTCTTTGTGGCCTACAGTAGGTCAAGGATGGGTATGCCTCTTACGAAACAGTAGAACAAGGGGAGCTTGGCCCTAGGGGACAAGTGAGGAGGCTGGGCCTGAAATTAGGAATCAAATAAGTGTGCCTCTCACTATTTAATCAAAGCCAAAAGTCAGGGCGTTTGAAGACGCTATTTGTCGTATTCAACACGGTATTTTTATTTTTACCAATTACTTTTGTAGTTTGTCAAATATTTGTCGCACACAACATATGATCAGCAGAAAAGACCTGTACAACACAGCAATTTTTACACAAAGTTTGAATCAATCATTGCAACACATTGTCAAACTTAAACGTAGACCTGAATGCGGTCAACAGATAGAAACATTAAACATATGTGACAAGGTACATAGTGCAACACATATTTATATCAGTGCAAAATTTGATTAAAGCAAAAGCATAGCAAAGAAAGAAAAGGTTAGAAAAAATTAGAAAAAAGGAACGCGAAAGTGAATTCGAAGCTCTATATTGTCATCAGCAATGACTTAAATTTGAATTGTCCTTTTCTAATTCGCCGACGCGTTTCGAATCCAGAAATTAACTGTCAGGATTCTCATCAGGGCATAGTTTATCTATCTGTGAATTTAAACAAAGGGGAAAAAAGATTTCAGTGTCATGGTTTGACGTGAGGACAACTCTCCTTATGCTGTGGCAATCAGCATTGACCTACCGCTTTTTAGAAGAAGCTGATTTCAGCCTGGGATTGCAAGTGCAGACTCAAGATTGGGTCCAAAATTGAAGCGCCTACAATTAAAATGGGCGTACATTTTAGCGCGAATTGTACATTTGATTGTTTACACTTGAAAAACAAATCTCCACTGAGCATACCGTTATTGGGTTTGAAGTCGATCAAAACGGCTGCTTGATGCGGGGTGAGGGCTCCGCAGCGTGTTCGCTGCCTATGAGAGGGCAGTAGCGCTGTGTGCAAAAAAGGGTTTGTATATTGGTACTGAATGAGTTACAGACTGGGTCTTAAAACAATTCTTTACCGGCTAGCGGGGAGTAGTACCTTTTGCGTTTTACCGCTGCTTGGGTCCAAAATGGGATCCTATTTTCTGAAGGGCGCAGTCACCTTTTAAACGTTTAGTTGGCGTGCTCCAACTCCGCTGGGGAAGAACGAAGTTGTTGTTAGTCAACAGCCAGAGTCAGCCCTAGCGAGCGCGCTGGAACGCGGCGCTTTGCCTGCAGGAGCATTGCTTACCTCGAAGTGGTTCAGTTGGCGGCTCACAGCATACTGTTTGGTTTCCCAAGGTGGATGCTGCTGCAGTTACTATGGTGATGAATCATTGGGGTGCCGCTTTGCATTGTGGGATTTGTAGTTTGTGTAATTGTCAATTATTTAGTAGGGAAGAATCCGTGTTGCATTTAAAACATACTGAGACGCGACCAAGTCGGTCATCTGGAAAAAACAAGACACTATTGAATTAGAGTCTAGCGACTTCAGATAAAGTATTAAGGCCCCTCTGCACGCTATTAAATTTCAATATCAGATAAGCTTCTGTTTTTAAAAGCATCCTATCGATATCCACATTACTTTGTGCCGGGCGTAGTGTATACAACACTGTCCATTTGAGGTGATTGACATCATGGCTTGCATTTATGAAGTGCTCCACCATGGGGGCAGTCATGATTTTATTCTTGATCCTGGATCGATGTTGGCAGATGCGTGTGTTCACTTGTTGTGTGGTTTTGCCGATATAAATCAGATCACAGGGGCACTGGACCAGGTAAACAACATTCTTGGTCTTACAATTTGAAAAGTCTGAATGCTTCCATCTGGTAGTTCCATGTTGGAACTCGTCACCCTCGATAGTGTTTGGGCATACAACACAGGTACCGCACTTATGGTGCCCTGTGATTGGTTTGAGGTTCCATTGACTCAGAAGGTCACTTTTCTTTTTTGGTAAAGTGACGTCCGCCCGCATAAGTTGTTGGCCTACATTTTGATTCCTCCTGTAGGCGAACAGAGGGTTGGATAGTGGGCAATCTAAGTTCGCCAATAGGTGCCAATTGCTCAGCACCGTTTTTCTCAGTTTGTGGGTGTCTGGTCCAAAGGTGGTAACGCAGACCAACCTTTCAAGCGTGGGTTTGGGCCGTACTTGCAGTAAAGTTTCACGGGGGTGAAGCGCGCTCTTGTTAGGGAGTGCTTGAGTAATTTTTTAGGATACCCCCTCTCCTGCATTTCTTGGCAAAACGTCTCTGCATGGGACGTAAAGTCCCTCAGGTTCGAACAGTTCCTCCTTATGCGCAACAATTGCCCATATGGAAGGTTTGATTTCAAGTTCCTGGGATGGGCACTCTTGTGGTGCAAAATAGTATTCTTATCTGTGTCTTTTTTATGGAGAGAGGATTTCAATACTCCATTGATGTTGATGATTTCAACGTCAAGAAAAGTCATCCTTTCGTTGCTTTGTGTCATCGAGAATTTAATGTCAGCATGCCGGTTATTGAGCCAGTCATGGAATGCTACAAGATCAGTCTGGCTCCCCTGCCACAGGAGCCAGACGTCATCTATGTAGCGGAGCCATTGTAAGATGTGCTGTTTAAAGGGGTTATTGTTGTCAATGAACATCTGTTCATACTGCGCCATGAACAGCACGGCCATCTCAGGGGCATAAGGGCACCCCATCGCGGTGCCCTTGACCTGCATAAAGAACTCCCCATTAAATGAAAAGTAGTTCTTTTTTAGAGCAATCTCGGCCAGTTTTAAGATAAACATTGTGGGTACTTGGTGGGGCCTATCTCTCTGGTTCAGGTAGATTTCCATCACCTCTAGTGCTTCTTCTTGCGGGATCTGTGTATACAGGGAGGTGACGTCCATTGTGACTAGCAGTTGGGTCTCAGAGTTGAATGCTGTGTCTTCAACCTTGAGGAGAAAGTCAGTCGTATCTCGTAAATACGATTTGACCGTTTTTAGGAAGGGTTTCAAGAAGAAATCCACGTACTGGGACAAGGGCTCAAGGCAAGAATCGCACCCGGACACGATTGGGCGTCCTGGGGGATCTTGTAGGCTCTTGTGGATTTTTGGCAGGAGATAAAGCACCGGAGTTCTTGGGTGTTTCTTTAGTAAGTAGTCATACTCTTTTTTGCCCAGAAACCCACCATCTAGGCCATTCTGTAAAGTGTCTGCGATAAGTCTCTGAATCTCCTTGGTCGGATCTTCTTGGAGACGTCTGTACCAGGTTACATTGTTCACCTGTTTGTTGCCTTCTGCTAGGTATTTTTCACGGGCCCACACCACCACCGCCCCACCTTTGTCGGCCTGTTTTATAATGATTGAATTGTCTTCTTTTAGGGTTTTGATTGCTGCGCGCTGTTTATGGCCTATGTTTTGTGGTACAAAATGTCTGGCTTTTTCCATTTTCTCTATCGATGACAGGAGGACTTGTTCAAATGCGAGAACCTCCTTGGGGATATTTTGGTAAGGGACAAATGTGGACTTGTTACGTAGTCCAGTTACTTCTGTAGTGGGTGAGGAGGGATGGCTCCAAAAGAAGACCCTTAGACGGATTTTGCGACAGAACTCAATGGCTTCCAGCTTGAGTTTTGTGTAATCAGTCTTCCTGCCGGGCACAAATTTGAGGCCCAACGCTAAGACTGAGTGTTCGTCCGGTGTCAGGGGTCTGTTGGATAAATTGACAACAGCATTGGAACGCTCTACGACTTGTATGAGCGGTTCCTGGTTCGCATCTCCCACGGTTGTTTGAACCGGGCTTTTGGCTGTTGGCCCTGGTCTAAAAAAGCCACCTGTTTCTTGTTTGGATTGCGATTATCAGACCCAGATGAATCGGAAGAGGAGGTTTCCGAAAATGTTGTAAATCTATTTCTTGAGCGTCCTTGAAAGGTAGAAAGGGCTCTCCGGGATTCTTGTTGGGTGTAGTAATCCTCTTTTAAAAGGGGTATACTTGTTCGATTTTGAAGGCCTTCACGTCTCTTTCATATTTAAAAGTTTTGTCATTAATAGTGTTGTCTCTAAAAGTTCTGATGTCTTTCTCAATCTTCTCCAATAGTGTCTTGGCGTCCGTCACGGCCGGACTGGTCTTAATCGTCTCAGTAAGTTCCTCTATCTCTTTTTGTTCTTCTAAGCACAACCTCTGTGCTGTCTCTATGGTGTGGACCATGAGGTCCCTGCTGCACTTCGTATTGATAAAGCTGAAGCCTTTTTTATATTCTGCATCTTCCACGAATATTACAGGGACATTTTTGACCTGTAGGCCCCAGGGAATTGTGCCCCCTTTCAAGTGCCTAAGGAGAAAATGTCCATGCAGTTCCGTGCGTACATTCTTTTTTTGTAATCGTATTAAACGATCCGATTCATTTTGTTGTTTGGCGGTAGAGCTGAGTGTCACATTTGAGAAAGGAGAGTTGTCGATCAAATTCTGAATATGATTCTCGCTAAAAGATAGCGTGTCTTTGTCTGCCATATTAATATGGAAACAGGGGTTCCCAAAGGAAATATCTCACATGTAGAAAGCAGGCGACAGGGATGTCCTTGAACTCTCGCGGATATTTGTCCGCACTAACTAGTAGAACAAGGGGAGCTTGGCCCTAGGGGACAAGTGAGGAGACTGGGCCTGAAATTAGGAATCAAATAAGTGTGCCTCTCACTATTTAATCAAAGCCAAAAGTCAGGGCGTTTGAAGACGCTATTTGTCGTATTCAACACGGTATTTTTATTTTTACCAATTACTTTTGTAGTTTGTCAAATATTTGTCGCACACAACATATGATCAGCAGAAAAGACCTGTACAACACAGCAATTTTTACACAAAGTTTGAATCAATCATTGCAACACATTGTCAAACTTAAACGTAGACCTGAATGCGGTCAACAGATAGAAACATTAAACATATGTGACAAGGTACATAGTGCAACACATATTTATATCAGTGCAAAATTTGATTAAAGCAAAAGCATAGCAAAGAAAGAAAAGGTTAGAAAAAATTAGAAAAAAGGAACGCGAAAGTGAATTCGAAGCTCTATATTGTCATCAGCAATGACTTAAATTTGAATTGTCCTTTTCTAATTCGCCGACGCGTTTCGAATCCAGAAATTAACTGTCAGGATTCTCATCAGGGCATAGTTTATCTATCTGTGAATTTAAACAAAGGGGAAAAAAGATTTCAGTGTCATGGTTTGACGTGAGGACAACTCTCCTTATGCTGTGGCAATCAGCATTGACCTACCGCTTTTTAGAAGAAGCTGATTTCAGCCTGGGATTGCAAGTGCAGACTCAAGATTGGGTCCAAAATTGAAGCGCCTACAATTAAAATGGGCGTACATTTTAGCGCGAATTGTACATTTGATTGTTTACACTTGAAAAACAAATCTCCACTGAGCATACCGTTATTGGGTTTGAAGTCGATCAAAACGGCTGCTTGATGCGGGGTGAGGGCTCCGCAGCGTGTTCGCTGCCTATGAGAGGGCAGTAGCGCTGTGTGCAAAAAAGGTGTTTGTATATTGGTACTGAATGAGTTACAGACTGGGTCTTAAAACAATTCTTTACCGGCTAGCGGGGAGTAGTACCTTTTGCGTTTTACCGCTGCTTGGGTCCAAAATGGGATCCTATTTTCTGAAGGGCGCAGTCACCTTTTAAACGTTTAGTTGGCATGCTCCAACTCCGCTGGGGAAGAACGAAGTTGTTGTTAGTCAACAGCCAGAGTCAGCCCTAGCGAGCGCGCTGGAACGCGGCGCTTTGCCTGCAGGAGCATTGCTTACCTCGAAGTGGTTCAGTTGGCGGCTCACAGCATACTGTTTGGTTTCCCAAGGTGGATGCTGCTGCAGTTACTATGGTGATGAATCATTGGGGTGCCGCTTTGCATTGTGGGATTTGTAGTTTGTGTAATTGTCAATTATTTAGTAGGGAAGAATCCGTGTTGCATTTAAAACATACTGAGACGCGACCAAGTCGGTCATCTGGAAAAAACAAGACACTATTGAATTAGAGTCTAGCGACTTCAGATAAAGTATTAAGGCCCCTCTGCACGCTATTAAATTTCAATATCAGATAAGCTTCTGTTTTTAAAAGCATCCTATCGATATCCACATTACTTTGTGCCGGGCGTAGTGTATACAACACTGTCCATTTGAGGTGATTGACATCATGGCTTGCATTTATGAAGTGCTCCACCATGGGGGCAGTCATGATTTTATTCTTGATCCTGGATCGATGTTGGCAGATGCGTGTGTTCACTTGTTGTGTGGTTTTGCCGATATAAATCAGATCACAGGGGCACTGGACCAGGTAAACGACATTCTTGGTCTTACAATTTGAAAAGTCCGAATGCTTCCATCTGGTAGTTCCATGTTGGAACTCGTCACCCTCGATAGTATTTGGGCATACAACACAGGTACCGCACTTATGGTGCCCTGTGATTGGTTTGAGGTTCCATTGACTCAGAAGGTCACTTTTCTTTTTTGGTAAAGTGACGTCCGCCCGCATAAGTTGTTGGCCTACATTTTGATTCCTCCTGTAGGCGAACAGAGGGTTGGATAGTGGGCAATCTAAGTTCGCCAATAGGTGCCAATTGCTCAGCACCGTTTTTCTCAGTTTGTGGGTGTCTGGTCCAAAGGTGGTAACGCAGACCAACCTTTCAAGCGTGGGTTTGGGCCGTACTTGCAGTAAAGTTTCACGGGGGGTGAAGCGCGCTCTTGTTAGGGAGTGCTTGAGTAATTTTTTAGGATACCCCCTCTCCTGCATTTCTTGGCAAAACGTCTCTGCATGGGACGTAAAGTCCCTCAGGTTCGAACAGTTCCTCCTTATGCGCAACAATTGCCCATATGGAAGGTTTGATTTCAAGTTCCTGGGATGGGCACTCTTGTGGTGCAAAATAGTATTCCTATCTGTGTCTTTTTTATGGAGAGAGGATTTCAATACTCCATTGATGTTGATGATTTCAACGTCAAGAAAAGTCATCCTTTCGTTGCTTTGTGTCATCGAGAATTTAATGTCAGCATGCCGGTTATTGAGCCAGTCATGGAATGCTACAAGATCAGTCTGGCTCCCCTGCCACAGGAGCCAGACGTCATCTATGTAGCGGAGCCATTGTAAGATGTGCTGTTTAAAGGGGTTATTGTTGTCAATGAACATCTGTTCATACTGCGCCATGAACAGCACGGCCATCTCAGGGGCATAAGGGCACCCCATCGCGGTGCCCTTGACCTGCATAAAGAACTCCCCATTAAATGAAAAGTAGTTCTTTTTTAGAGCAATCTCGGCCAGTTTTAAGATAAACATTGTGGGTACTTGGTGGGGCCTATCTCTCTGGTTCAGGTAGATTTCCATCACCTCTAGTGCTTCTTCTTGCGGGATCTGTGTATACAGGGAGGTGACGTCCATTGTGACTAGCAGTTGGGTCTCAGAGTTGAATGCTGTGTCTTCAACCTTGAGGAGAAAGTCAGTCGTATCTCGTAAATACGATTTGACCGTTTTTAGGAAGGGTTTCAAGAAGAAATCCACGTACTGGGACAAGGGCTCAAGGCAAGAATCGCACCCGGACACGATTGGGCGTCCTGGGGGATCTTGTAGGCTCTTGTGGATTTTTGGCAGGAGATAAAGCACCGGAGTTCTTGGGTGTTTCTTTAGTAAGTAGTCATACTCTTTTTTTGCCCAGAAACCCACCATCTAGGCCATTCTGTAAAGTGTCTGCGATAAGTCTCTGAATCTCCTTGGTCGGATCTTCTTGGAGACGTCTGTACCAGGTTACATTGTTCACCTGTTTGTTGCCTTCTGCTAGGTATTTTTCACGGGCCCACACCACCACCGCCCCACCTTTGTCGGCCTGTTTTATAATGATTGAATTGTCTTCTTTTAGGGTTTTGATTGCTGCGCGCTGTTTATGGCCTATGTTTTGTGGTACAAAATGTCTGGCTTTTTCCATTTTCTCTATCGATGACAGGAGGACTTGTTCAAATGCGAGAACCTCCTTGGGGATATTTTGGTAAGGGACAAATGTGGACTTGTTACGTAGTCCAGTTACTTCTGTAGTGGGTGAGGAGGGATGGCTCCAAAAGAAGACCCTTAGACGGATTTTGCGACAGAACTCAATGGCTTCCAGCTTGAGTTTTGTGTAATCAGTCTTCCTGCCGGGCACAAATTTGAGGCCCAACGCTAAGACTGAGTGTTCGTCAGGTGTCAGGGGTCTGTTGGATAAATTGACAACAGCATTGGAACGCTCTACGACTTGTATGAGCGGTTCCTGGTTCGCATCTCCCACGGTTGTTTGAACCGGGCTTTTGGCTGTTGGCCCTGGTCTAAAAAAGCCACCTGTTTCTTGTTTGGATTGCGATTATCAGACCCAGATGAATCGGAAGAGGAGGTTTCCGAAAATGTTGTAAATCTATTTCTTGAGCGTCCTTGAAAGGTAGAAAGGGCTCTCCGGGATTCTTGTTGGGTGTAGTAATCCTCTTTTAAAAAGGGGTATACTTGTTCGATTTTGAAGGCCTTCACGTCTCTTTCATATTTAAAAGTTTTGTCATTAATAGTGTTGTCTCTAAAGGTTCTGATGTCTTTCTCAATCTTCTCCAATAGTGTCTTGGCGTCCGTCACGGCCGGACTGGTCTTAATCGTCTCAGTAAGTTCCTCTATCTCTTTTTGTTCTTCTAAGCACAACCTCTGTGCTGTCTCTATGGTGTGGACCATGAGGTCCCTGCTGCACTTCGTATTGATAAAGCTGAAGCCTTTTTTATATTCTGCATCTTCCACGAATATTACAGGGACATTTTTGACCTGTAGGCCCCAGGGAATTGTGCCCCCTTTCAAGTGCCTAAGGAGAAAATGTCCATGCAGTTCCGTGCGTACATGCTTTTTTTGTAATCGTATTAAACGATCCGATTCATTTTGTTGTTTGGCGGTAGAGCTGAGTGTCACATTTGAGAAAGGAGAGTTGTCGATCAAATTCTGAATATGATTCTCGCTAAAAGATAGCGTGTCTTTGTCTGCCATATTAATATGGAAACAGGGGTTCCCGATTCGTCTGACGCAGCATCCAAACCTGCTGACAATGTCCAACGGGCAGATGCAACACCCGAACCTGCAATCGCTCAGGTTATCGGCCTGGCTCCTGAGCACAGAGAGTTCTGTCATTTGAACATCCCGCAAGAATGCAGGGACGTGCTGGCAAAAGCAAGAGCGGACAGTACCAACAAAACATACTCTCTAAAATGGAAACGATTCTGCATATGGTGTTTAGAGAAAGGCCTGAGACCACTCCATATCACACCCGAACAAATATTGCCATATCTACTGCATTTGGCACAGTCAGGACTGGCGCACGCATCCATAAAGGTGCATTTGGCGGCCATTTCACGATTTACCAGGACTTTCAAAGGACCATCTCTTTGGTCCAATAGGCTTCTTGAGCAGTTCCTAAAGGGACTATATAGATCCTTCCCAAGACCTAGAAGGGTCCCACCGACGTGGCAACTCAATTTAGTCCTCAACCAACTCATGAAGCACCCTTTTGAGCCCATTCATCGAGCATCCATCAAGTACATCTCATGGAAGACGGCTCTGCTGCTCGCTCTAACATCTGCCAGGAGAGTAAGCGAGCTACAGGCTCTATCCATTCAGGAACACTTCATGCAGTTCAAACAGGACTGGGTGCTGCTGAGGACAAATCCTAAGTTCATACCGAAAGTGCCTTCAGACTTTCACCTTAATAAACCGATGGTGCTACGTTCTTTCTTTGCAAACCCTACCACCGCAGCAGAAAGGACGCTGCACTCCTTGGACCTCAAAAGGTGTCTAAAATTTTACATAGACAAAACAAAGAGTTTCAGGAAGTCATCACAGCTCTTTGTGGCCTACAGTAGGTCAAGGATGGGTATGCCTCTTACGAAACAGAGCATCTCAAGGTGGATCTCCTCAGCAATAGCATTCTGACATGACAGGGCCGGACGGCCGTTGAGTGCTAATGTTAAGGCGCATTCCACCAGAGCGATGTCCACATCAGCAGCGCTGTTCGCTGGAGTGCCGATTTTGGACATATGTAGAGCGGCAACATGGAAGTCACCACACACCTTCTCCAGACACTACTGCCTGGATGCTGAACTTCTGAAGGATGCAGCGGTGGGCCAGGGGGTGCTTCGCCATCTATTCCAGTAAGGTGAGCCTTCCAACATCCCGCCATCCTGGTATGCACATCTCTTGTTCTTCTGATATATTGATATATGCTAATGTTTCAAAATCACATGGTAATATGTGTATTATCTAAAATGACTATATAGCATGATTACATCAGAAATGTGCATAATGTATTGCTAACTACTCTGATTCAGGCATGTGAATCTATGAAAGACACCACTAATACTGGATAAGAAACGCGTTACTTACCTGTAACAGCAGTTATCCAGTATTGGTGTCTTTCATAGATTCACATGCAACCCTCCCGCCTCCCCTGGAAGGACTCACATTCCTCTCTAACTGTATTACGCCTACCTAGCTTGGTGCGTACGAAAATTTGAGGGACTGAGGCTCCTGCCAGGAAGGTTCTAGAGGGAGGTCATAGCTGATTGGCTGACTCTAAGAGTTTGGTCCTTTTTGCATAAGGACAAGGATAAGCTACTAAGGTGAGGCCCTTAGGCCTATTTTCTCTATGTATGTCTATAGGACATTACTTTTCTATGTACCGAGGCTCCCGTCTCGACGACGGGGAATGATTCAGGCATGTGAATCTATGAAAGACACCAATACTGGATAACTGCTGTTATAGGTAAGTAACGCGTTTCATCCGTCAGTCACCATTACCAGCATGACTTTGGGCCTCTCGTAGTGGGGCTTGAGGCGGTTGGCATGTAACACCCGATGTGGATGCCGAGGGGTCTTTACGTCCACCAGATAGGTTGCCTTGCCCATCTTCTCCAACACCTCATAGGGGCCTGTCCAACGGTCCTGGAGGGCACTCAGCTGTCCAGGCTCCATCACCGATACCTTCTGTCCAGGCTCCAACTCCACTGGGTGAGCGTTGTGGTCATACCACGCTTTCATGACTGCCTGACTGGCTTCCAAGTTTTCAGAAGCTTGCTTCCACAACTTAGCCATTTGGCTCCGGAAGGCCAGCATGTAGCTCACCACGTCCTGGGGAACTTTCCGGGGAGACTTTTCCCAGGAGTCCCTCACCAGGCTGAGAGGTCCACGTACAGGGTGCCCGTACAAAAGCTCGAAGGGGCTGAAGCCCACTCCCTTCTGTGGCACTTCCCTGTAGGAAAAGAGCAAACAGGGTAGGAGGACGTCCCATTTCCTCCGCAGGCTTTCGGGTAGACTTCTGATCATACCCTTCAAGGTTTGGTTGAACCTTTCCACAAGGCCATTGGCCTGTGGGTGATAAGGAGTGGTAAATCGGTAGGTCACTCCACACTCCTTCCACATTGCCTGCATATATGCTGACATGAAGTTTGTCCCCCTGTCAGACACAACTTCTTTGGGGAATCCCACTCGGGTAAAGATCCCCATCAGGGCCTTCGCCACTACCGGTGCAGTAATGGTTCTCAGAGGTATTGCCTCTGGATACCTTGTGGCGTGATCCACCAGTACCAGGATAAACCTGTGACCGATGTCGGTGGATCTAGGGGCCCGGCAATGTCGATGCCCACCCTTTCAAAGGGGTGCCGACGACGGGAAGTGGTTCCAGGGGAGCCTTCAGCTTCATCCCTGTTTTCCCACTGGCTTGGCATAACACGCACGACCGACAGTATATGTCGGACGCCACCCTCATTCGAGGCCAATAAAAGTGGGGGACAAGCCGGGCAAAGTTCTTGTCCTGACCCAAGTGTCCTGTCAAGGGAATCTCATGAGCCAACTCTAATAGAAAGGCTCGGCAACACTGTGGGACTACCAGGGCCCGTGACGATCCGTGCACTGGCACCAGGGTTCACTGTAGAGGAGACCATCCTCCCAGTAAACACGATAGTTCCCAGACTCGTTACCTGCTGCCTGGGCTTCAGCCTGTTGCCTCAGACCCTCGAGGGTGGGACATTCCCTCTGTCCCTTGCTCAGTTCCTCCCTGGATGGTCCTCCCTCCACTCGCCACTCAGCGGGGATAGGCAGATCCTCCAACGGAACCATGTCCTCCTCCGCGGACTCCGGGTCCACCTCCTCCGGTGGCCTATCTGTCTCACGGGGCACGGACATCGAGGCAGGCTCCTCCTGTCCTCGAGATGCTCCCTCATCAGCAGCTGGGTGGGCCATTGTTCCAGGCTCCAACCCACGCGACTTCTCCTCTCGAGCAGCCGCAGACCTGGTACTCACACAGGCCCAATCAGGTGTTCCCAGCATCTCAGAATGAGTCCGGTATTCCACCTCCGTCCAAGCATTGCGCTCCATATCATTGCCCAGCAGACAATCGACTGGCACGGCGGGCTTACGGCAACTCGAAGTGAACCTGCAACCCCTCCCCACTCAAAGGGAACCTCGGCCATGGGATAGTGGCTCATTCTGCCGTCAGCCATCGCGGCTGGATGAAGTACGCCTGGAATCACCTGCTCTGAGGACACCACATGACTCCTGACTATAGTCATACTGGCTCCTGTATCTCTCAGAGCTTCCCCTCTATGGCCATTGATGGTGACCCATTGCCCATACTTGGTAGTATTTGAGGACACCTGGATCTTTGGAACCATCTCCCGATCACCCAGGGACACTAAGGTGACACCCGCCCACTCCCTCCCCTTAACTAAGGGCATCTCCTCCCCAAGCGCTACACTAGCGACTCCCGGGGCCTTTCCTCCAGTGGGAGGGGGTGGTCTCTTTGGGCATTTCACGTCTCCCTTATAATGTCCAACCCCACCGCACTCAAAGCAATGGAAAACCCTTGGCTGCTGACTCTGGCCAGGATTAGGGTTCTTCTGCGGGTTAGCCTTAGAGTTGGAAAATAAACTTTTCCCCTTAAAGTTATTTTGGGGGCCTTTGGAGAACTCCTGTTTCTTGTTATCTCCCCCCTCTTTCTTCTGGGGAGCGCCCTGTCCAGACTTCTGAGAATCTCCACCCGTCCCCTTCGTGGACACTCGGGTTCTTACCCAAATGTCCGCCTCCTCAGCAAGCTTACGGGGGCAAGTAAGCTTGTGAAGTAGTGTGGCTCACGGTTAGAGGCGGCAGACCCGAGAGCAGAGGACGGCCCGGGACCAGGGTTCCATTCCCGGCGCGGCAGGTTTCTGGACCAGGGTCAGCGGACTCGATAATTCTCTCGCCTCGGTGCCCACTCTGATCAGCGTTCACACTCTGCAACTCTGGGCATTAGCTTGCCTCATCTTCACTAACGGCCCCACCAGACCGCCGGGGATGCCTGGTCTCACCCTGGAGATACCCATTAAGGGACCATCTCTCAGGGAAGCCAGGAAGGGTTTCGCAGCGGTCGAAGCGCCTTGGGACCCTCCGGGTAAGTAGTGCGCTATATAAATGCCTATACATTACATATACATTACATTACTGTCTACCAGGTGCTGCCTCAGCTCGGGAAGACATTTCTGAAGTAGATGTTCCTTTAGTACTAGGTTGTACAACCCTCGATAGTCTTCCACCTCACTACCTTGGACCCACCCATCCAGGGCTTTCTTGGCATAATCAAGGAAGTCAACCCAATTCTGTGAGCTCAGTTTGTGGCTGCCCCTAAACCTCTGCCGGTATTTCTCTGGGGTCAACCCAAACTTCCTGATGAGCACCACCTTCATGGCAGGGTAATCTACCTGCTCCTCCCGGTCTAGGGCCAATAGGGCATCCCTACCTGTCGGAGGCATGTAACGGTATAATCCACCACCCCAATGCTTCTCATGGATCCCATGGGCTCTTAAGGAGACCTCATAGGCTGCCAGCCACTTGGCTATGTCATCTCCAGCGGTATAACTGGTGACCACGTCCTTGGGTAAGTGAGGCCTGGGCTCCCTGGCAAATTCCTTAGACTCGACACCCTCCGGAGTGATGTTATGGGCCCTGAGGTCGAGCTTGAGCTCGTGTTCCATCCTCCTCCCTTCCATCTCCAGCTTGGCTAACTCCCACCTTAATTGTCTTTCCTCTCTTCTATCGGCTAACTCGGTCTCTGACAACCCTCCTGATGACGCCCTGCTGCCCTCCCGGGAGGCTACCTTGGGGCTGAAACATAGTTTATATCAGCAACAATTTGTTTGTGTTTCAGTAACTTAAATGACCGTAGTACCGTTCTGCTGTCAGTAATTCAGCCAGCAACAGTGCCACTGAAGGCAGATTTACCTCATCCGAGTAGAACCTGCACATTTTACACGACCCCATCTGTACATCATGCCCAGTTATCCTACAATGGATATTACTTTAACCGCATTCAGCTAGTGGAAGCAGTCTGTGAAAGACCATGCAGCACTGATGTTTGCAAATGGTCAACTGGCCCCCCCCTTGAGATGTCTCCACGCCCCCAGGGGGGCACGCCCCACAGTTTGAAGACCACTGCACTAGAGTAACAAAGTCAGGAAGTGTCTGGGAGTGAATTAACGAGGTCTAATAACCTACAATAAACACTATACAGCCTTGGTATCGGGCACCCCACGCTTTCATAAAACCAGCTGCGCTCTTAGGAACCAAAACTTTGGGCCCAGATTATTAATTTTTTTAAACAAATTAAGCACTGACATGTTAGGCATTCCTACAAATTGAATTAAACATTAAGCATTTCCCCCCGGTCTTTCAAGACCATGTTATGATTAGATGGCGTAACTGCGGAATTCATTGTGTGGGTGATCTGTGGCAGAATGATCAGCTCATCTCTTTTTCTGAGCTTCTAGTTAAGTATAATCTAACAAGTAATGACTACTTCAAGTATTTGCAGGTATATCGTTTCTTCAACACTCTATCCGTGCAGGAAACCTCTGGCTTGCGGAGGATTCCTTTTATTGACAGCATGTTTAGCAAAAATCGATACGACATTATTATAACTTACTTATCTCTCCATGCCTAGGCGATATAGAGGCTCACCGAGGGAGATGGGCTAAAAAGTTGGGTAGTGATCCTATTCAGTTAGAGGAATCTATTGTTCTGGCGAACAGTATTTTGATTACTGGCAGATCACGCTCACAGCACTATATGGCCATATTTGACCTATATTATACACCCTCAAAAATTTCCAAATGGGGGACTACTACAGGTACATCATGCAGTAGATGTGGGGTGTTCGCAGCTGATGCATTGCATATGTTTTTTCTGTGCCCTCAGTTATCTTTATTTTTCTCTGCTATCCAGACTTTTTTGGCAGTATTGTTTGGGTCAACAGTTATTCTGACACGGGAACTAGTTCTAATTGGTGTAACTTCTGATTCACTCGCAGATGGGAAGAAAAATCTATTATTCATTTGTATGTCATTGATACGGGCATGTATCACGCAAGAATGGATTAATCCAGTCCCCCCTTCTTTTGACACTTGGCGAGCCAGTCTCTTAGCCACTTATAATATAGAAGCGGCTATATATAGAACGAAGGGCCGGAAAAAAGCTTTAGGCATGAAGATCCGGGCACCGGTTCGGCAATGTATTCAAGGGGAGCTGGATTAATTCTTTGGGGTATATTAAATATCCTGCCAGTATTTTGTTTTTTCTCCCTGTATTCTTTCTTTCCTAGTCTTTGCTGCTGATTGCGAACAAATGTTACCCTGTGATGCTTTTTTTTTCTGACCCATGTTTCTTGTGATGAAATTCCTTGGTATTTTTCTTTTTTTGCTGTTATCTTATGTGCTCTGTTCTGCTTGCACAAAATGGGGAAAAAATCCAATAAAGAAATAAAAAAATTAAAAAAGCATTAAGCATTTACAATTGCATTGAATCATACTTTTTAAACTCAAAGCAGGAGCATCAATTAGAACCCAAGAATACTTTTGCTAAACTTAAAACATTGATCCCAGGCTGGCATCCCCTTCATCTCTCTTGGTGGGGCCGTCTTGACATAATCAAAATGATGCTACCTCCAATAGTTTGGTATATCCTCCCCAACATCCCACTACCTATTCCATCTAAATTCTTTCAGAGGTCAATTCTATTCTGATCTCCTTTCTATGGAATGATACAAAATCAAGAATGGCGTTACAGAAATTAGTAAAACCAAAATCTGAGGGCGGTGTCAATTTCCCCCATTGCTCCAATTATCACAAGGCCTTTCAGTTACGCCAACTAACGAATTGGATTACCAATCAGACTGAGGATAAACCTCTCTGGGTAGATCTTGAGACCTCATTTTTTGTTCCCTTCTCATTTCAGGAATATCTCTCCTTCAAACGCTCTCTGCTCCCATGATTAAGCAATCCTGTAAATTACAAACTATTGCACCCCATTTAGTTGTACATAATTTAGATACTTTTCTCAATTCTACAATCTGGCACAACAAACAAAATCCTTATTAACAAGAAACCTATATACTGGAAGAGCTGGAGAAACAAGAGTATGCTCTGGGTTCATCAACTTTTTGATCAGGGCTCCCCTTTTCAATGTACGCAAATATAGTCCCTATATCATCTACCTTCTTCCTTTAATCCTTCATTTTTGATCTTGCGGAATGTAATACTTGATACTTACGCTAAACTCAAATCTTCAAACTGCCCCCTTCCCTTGGCATAATCTTCTCCGCATAACCCCCAAAGCGTACACCATTTATTCTCATTTATTGGTTCCCCCTGAGCTCCGAGATAAAACGAAAGTAGAACTTTTGTGGGAAACTGATTTGGGAGTGAATCGGCCTATTTCTTTTTGGAACAGAATTTGGACGAAAATCAGGAAATCATCTAGAGCAGCCAGCACAACACAAATACTTTTCTTTCTTTATAATCGAATATTTTTTACACCTGCATACCTAAATAAAATTCACAACATAAATCGTAATGCTTGCTGGGCATGCTCCCAGGTTAATGCCTCATGACAGGACTCACGTTTGTCACCTCCGAACGCACCATATACTGTACTACTTGAGTGATACATTCATGGCTGTTATTAGCGGCGGAAGATGTATAACCCTTCCAAATGACAATAAAAAGATTCAATAAAAAACAGTGATGTAACTAGAGGCACATGTGTTCCAAATAGGCCTACACCCATTTGTGTGTGTACCGTTTTGCCCCTCCTCCCACAGAGGCCTTCTTTGGCAAGAAATGATGAGATTGTGACTGCACCCCTCCTGTGAGTAAATGGATACCTTTATTAGCATTGTTGGTTTGATTTCACTCCCATATTGGGGAGTTTCAGGAATGTCTGTTTAATTATTACATCAAAGATATGGGTCATTCTCTGCTGGCTTTCCTCGCTGTATCATATATTCTTTCAGGAATTAATGTATTTTGTAACTTCCTGATACCTGTTCTCTTCTTCCCATCACATATAGTTTTGTCTGTTATAATCTTGGTTAAAGTGTTACTCGTTCAATATGCAGAGGCGTTTGTGAATCTGTTTTGCTGCTTGGAATAAAGAGGGCTGTATTTGACCTCTTACTCTACAGGCAGCAAATGTATCCAGCAGAGGGTGATGTTTGGGTCTACCTCTTTTGTTAAGTATAGAATTGGGGCAGCTATTGAGTGAGGTATTAATGAATACACGTAACATGATTGTCTGTTCTCCAATGTTTTTCATATTTATTTATTTATTTATTTATGAATCTTGTAGAGCGCACGGCTACCCCCAACGGGGGTGTCCCGGCGCTAAAACTGTAAGCAGGAGGAAAGGATCTACCTATATTGATGAAAATAGCCACGTCTTCAGCTGGCAACGAAACAGTGCCTCAGAGGGAGCAAATCTGAGGTCTATAGGTAAGCTGTTCCAATGTTTGGCAGCGAGGACTGCAAAGGCTCTTCCGCCCATTCTAGTACGGCGGAATCGCGGAACAATCATGAGACGTAGATTATTGGAACGTAAGGATCTGACTGAGTGAGATAATATTAATCTCTTTCTTAGATATTCCGGTCCAGTACCGTTCAGAGCCCGGAAAGCAAGAGTGAGTATTTTAAACTTGATACGACTGGCTATTGGGAGCCAGTGGAGCTCTTTGCTAAACGCAGAAATCGAGTGTCGGAAGGGGATGTTGCCAATCAGTCTCGCCGCGGCATTTTGAACTATTTGTAGGCGTTCAATTTGGTACAGAGGGGCCCCAGCGTAAAGGCTGTTGGCATAGTCCAAATGGGAGGTAATTAAGGCCTGTGTGACCGTTCTGCGAGCGTCTATCAGCAGGAATGGGAAGATCTTTCTCATCATCCTTAATTTTCCAAAACAGGCTGCCGTAACCTTGTTAATTTGAGGGCTGCAGGAGAGCGTGTCGTCGAACTGGAACCCCAGGTTGCGAGGGGAGTGGACCGGGATGGGGGGGGGGTTGAGTACCGTTGGCCACCACAATGTGGAGGGTATGGATGTTTTTTGATTGAAAAACAAGACCTCCGTCTTGTCGGTGTTAAGTCGAAGATGGTTGGAAGCCATCGAAGAGCAGATTTCGCCCAGACAGTAGCGGAAGCTAGAGAGGCTGGAATCAGAGTGATCTCTAAAAGAAAATATCAGCTGTGTATCATCAGCATAAGAGATCACTCTGATCCCGCATGATTCAACTACCTTGGCCAAAGGGGCCAGATAGACATTAAATAATAATGGACTCAAAGCCGAGCCCTGCGGGACTCCACAAACAAGTGGTTTGCACTCAGATTTGAACGGTCTAAGAAGGACCCTCTGCGTTCGACCTTGGAGAAAGGAGCTAATCCACAACAGGGCAGAGCCGCCCAGTCCAATCTGCTCCAATCGCTCTAAAAGTATTTTGTGGGACACCGTATCGAAAGCGGCGGATAAGTCGAGGAGGACCAACATGGCCTCCTCGCCCCTATCCACACATTCTCGAATGGTCTCCGACACTTCTAGCAGTGCGGTTTCCGTACTAAAACCCGTGCGGAAACCTGACTGGGAGTCATGGAGTAAAGAATTGGTCTCCAAATATTCTGCGAGTTGTAGTTGGACGGCCTTTTCCAAGACCTTGGCTGGTTTCGGGAGGAGGGAAATGGGACGGTAATTGCAAAATTGCGTGGGGTCCGCATCTGTTTTCTTCAGGATAGGCACAAGCATGGCTTCTTTCCAAGCAGTGGGAAATTGGCCTAGATGTAATGAGGCATTCCATATAGAAGTAAGTGGCTCTATAAATAAGGTAGCAAGATCACTCATGACCTTAGGGGGGGCCGGATCCAGAGGGGAACCTGATTTGCACTGTGTGAGTAATTTAAGTGCAAGATCTGGGGTGAGGTCCTTAAACGCAACTAGGGCAGGAACAATGTCATGGCTGCTTGAGACAGGGGAAAAGGATTGTTCGGATGCAGAGACTGGAGGAAAGGAAGATGAGATTTTCTCGATTTTTTCCTGAAAGAAATCTGATAGCCCATTGCAAAGAGACTGGTTGGATAGATTATTAGGTGTCATGGCAGGGGGTTTGACAAAGTCTCTAACAATATTAAACAGGGTTTTTGCCGAATTGTCTGCGCGTTTAATTTGCAAGGCAAGAAACTCTCTCATGGCAGACTTTTTTAGTTTAGTAAATTTCTTTAAAGCCGTTCTGTAAATACTTTTTGCCTCTGTATCATATGTTAGTCTCCAGCTGCGTTCTAATTTTTTGCAGCGGCTTTTTTCTTCACGCAGGGCTGCTGAGAACCAAGGAGCTGAGGGGCGGGATCTCGCAGACGAAACTGGTAGGGATGGGGCAATACCATCAATAACAGACAGTAGGGTCGCATTGAACTTGGTAACGCAAACATCGATGTCCTCTATGTGAGGCTCCAGGGGGCATCTAAAGACAGGCTCTAAGGCAGTGCACGTAACTTTGTGCCATTTTCTCCTGTGGTCTGTTCCCAGTTCCACCGGAATCGGTGCTGGAGGAAGTGGGATAGCAATATACCGCATACAATTAGTGAATTTGTACAAAGCAAATGGTAATGTAATTAATCCTTGGATAAGCCACGTTGCAGCAGTGGCTTCAGCTACAGAAAAAGGTAAAGATTCTAACCGTTCAATATGTAACATTGAAAAAGATGCATCACGCATTGAAAGCATGCGCTGTTTATCAGTCAAATTAAATGGGGCAAACAGGGAAGAAACGTTCATATAGCTCCAAGGCACTCAACCTGACTTAAGTGTTTGCAGGGTCCAGGCAAACTGCATCACAGAACGCAATTGATTTTGACTATGGTATAATAGAGACACCTCATCATGCACAATATCTACAACTGAGGAAACAATATTATTCAACGTGTAAATTCTGGAAGAAAGCATGTCAATACTGTTATCGACCACTGCAAGCACTTTTTCCAAATTAGCTTGGTCAATAGCTCTTACGCGTTTAGCAGCCTCAATCTGTGAAAATTTCCAAATTTCATTGTACACTGCATAAATCCAGCGCTTGGTTCTACCTTTTGCCGGACCTTTTATAAAATCATTTACATTCACATTATCACTCAATTGGGACAGATGTAGTTTAACTGCAGCTAATGTGGAATGTTGTAGCCAATTCTGACACAATTTGCCCACTGAGTACGTAGTAACTGTGTGATCTGTTTCAAAACGGGGATCAGGCCTGACTTGTGTAAAACCTTCAGATAAACCCAGAAAACGGCGTTGGCATGAATCAGAGCTTCTATGCCACATTAGCGAACCCTTTGGATCCAAACTGGATACATTAAAGGATGAATTGTGCAACAGTGCTTGTAAATCACGAATGGACATTTCTGTGTAATTACCCCAACCCAAATATTCTTCCAATTCTGGGGTAATTGGTGTATTTAATTTTTTAGAAGTAGCCAATCCAAAGCATGTTGTTTGAGAAATGGTTGAATTTAGAAACAACATGTGATTCGGGATGAGACATGCACGATGCAAAGCCTCAGTGCCTTGTACCTGCCAATTTTTGGTACCCCAAACCGATTTAAGGTCAATTATCTCCTTCCATAGCTCGTAGCCATCCACAGCTAACTGGTCTAGAAAGGACTTCGAATACAGCAATTTTGTATCAGTAAGTCTAACCTTGGACATGGTTTTTTGTGTCATTTTAAAATAAAACGACTCAGGATTTGATTGATTAAAGTCTGTAAAATAAGTGTATTTTTCCAGAAATGTACTGGAGCTCCCTTGTAATGGAGCTGGGCAATGTTCCCACTGTGTGTAATTAACAGGAACCCTCCTGGAATTTGTTTTATGCAAAAAATGATTTCCATAATGTTGAAAACAAAACAAATCACCATAATTAACAGAATCTAAGTATAAATCCTCAGCATCGAAGGCAGCATAATATTTTAAATCATTGAATAAAGATTCAACTGCCTTAATATCCCAATCATCAGACCGGATGTTTTGTTTCACTACTTCCCCCATATTCACCCTAAGCACATTAGGAACATTAATCACTTCAGTGGGGCCATGAATTTGAAACCGAACCGCATCCCACACAATCCCATCAAGGACAGGCCAAGCAGTGATGTTAACTGTATTCAGTTCTCTTTTCAATCTGTGTGCTGAAAGCGAAGAGGAAAGTGGGGCCAAAGTTCCATTAAGGTGCCGTATTCCTGTTCTTTCTCTGACATAGTGTCCATCAATTAGACGGAAAAAATAAAACACAAAACCAATTGACATAAAAAGATAAACGGAAAAAAGAACCATCCAAATGTATGTCCAAGGGGGAATCAAAAAATGTTTTTTAAATAAAGTGACATATTCGGCCAAACGTGATGGTATTTTCGAATGTGTTGAATTAGAGTCAAATGAAAATCTGGATTCTGTGGCCAAACGAGTCTGCAAATCGGGCATTGATAAATCTGTAGGGTAGGTATAGTTCAGATCATCATTGTCATTAACAGCAAAAGTAGTTAATAATGGAGAGGAAACAACAGGCACCTGAAGTAATGGCCAACACAGAATGCCTCACAATGGAAGGACAGGATACTGCTGGTGTCATGCTATGAAGAATCGGCCACCCTGTGTGTCTTGACATTGTCAATAGAGATAAACCTGTTTTCTTTACGACCTGGAAGTGGTGGTAAAATGACTGTTCTTGTGCCCTTCACTCCAAGAACACGAACTGGTGCACGATATGAAGGACCAAATTCTTTCTTGTTATCGATCTTCTCCCGAACCAGTTCTCCAACTTGGGGTAGCCAGCCAACTACCGGGATCTGCAACGCATCATCCGAGGTTGAGGGCAAATGTTCCTTAGCTAGATTGTCTCTGGTCTGTTGTAGATTCTTTAAAACATTGCAATGTTCATCTACGTCAAAGACCGCGGCCTGGGTCTTGCAGTCTAGACCGTCGAGGTCAGGAACATACATCTTGATACCAAAGAGCATTTCGTATGGGGTCCGCCCACCCAGAGACCTTCTAGGGAGATTATTAAGAGCACGCTGCACGCCATTAAGGTGGGCCAGCCAGTTTCTGCAAGTGCCTATAACTCGAGCTGTCAAAGATTGCTTTAAGTCACGGTTCATTCGTTCCACTACACTGTTACCCTCAGGTCTGTACGGACTCGAAAACTTGACTTGGACCCCCAACGAAATCATAGCATCCTTATACGCTTTAGAAGCGAAAGCCGGACCCTGATCCGAATGGAAGGTACCACAGGCAAAAATCCCTATAAAGACACGCAAATCTCTTATGACAGTCCGTGAATCAGCGCTGCTATGGGGCCATACCCACACAAAGCGTGTGCATGAATCAACTGCTACTAAGATATACTTATACGCAGTATCAGATGAAAAAGGACCGCAGTGATCTAAATAAACACATCCTAGTGGTTTATTAGAAATGTACAACTGTGTCTGTGGCGGACGCGCAGCAGTCGAAGGCTTGATCTGCTGGCAAATGTCACATTGAAGGGCATAATCACGCGTCTGTTTGCACAGTCCCCGCCACCAGAACCTCTGTTGTAACTGAATTACAGTGGCTGAGACGCCCGCATGCACAGACGCCACACCTTCATGAGCCGCTGTAATCAGAGAAGCTCTGCGATCCGAGTTGGGAACTAACCGTTCACCAACATCAGGAATTTTCACATAAGGAACCTTGTCGGGACTTAAGTGGTATGTGTACTTCTAAGGGAACCCCGTAGGATATTTACCTCCCTTCTCAGTGGCAGCAACAGCCGCCAAGACGTCATCATCTATTTTACTTTTGGACCGTGTAACAGCTGCAACTAAGTATTTAGATACTGCTGATTTTGCCGCGTCATCAGCAAGCGAATTACCGACAGCGTGAACTCCCACGCGCTGGTGGCCGAGAGTATGAATCACAAACACGAGTGGCAGCTTGTCTTTAAGTTCCGCCACTCGGACCCAGATCATTTTATGTTTTATTGTGCTACCTTTGGAATCACGAAAATCATTCTGAATCCAAAAGAACAAGTTTTCATTGTAAGACTGGACACAATAGTAAGAATCACTTACGATTAAAGTCGTCACACTAGGATCAGCGTACTCCAACGCAAGCATCAGAGCACGAAGCTCAGCTAATTGGGCGGTGCAGTCCCCAAGTGTTTGCGTATGCACAACACTGGACTTGAACTCATCGTTCAGCATGGCACCGACCACAATTGCGCACGCGGAAACGTAGGCATGTTTAGAGCCATGCGCAACCTGCGCCGAACCATCAGTGTAAATGATGCAATGGAAATCCTCCAACGGCCGCATTGCTAAAGGAGCAGGATGAACAAACTCATACTGTAAGTACTCCTGCGACCGTAAAGTGGCGTCAAAAATAAACGTGACATCCTGGGATGACAAGGATGTAGCCCATTGAATCCACCGAGGGTGCAAAGCTTTGGAATTTGGTACACTGGCTTTCGTAACCGCCTCTAAGGCAGGACACGGGGTAACAACCAACATGCGTTTTCCCTGTGACAGAGCACGTTCCTTAAGAATTGCCATCTGCACAGCCGTTAAAACCTTCTCCACAGTGGAAAATCGCATTTCAGCCGAAGTGTACAAGTGTGACTTGTAAGCAATAGGTACTGTATCTCCTTCATTAAAAGTTAGGTACGTGAAACCCACCGTCCCAGGGATAATTCTCAACACTAGGTTGGTTTGGTTATCACGAGTCTGTAAGTATTCAGAAGCGAGCAAATCAGCTTGCAAAGACTGCAGTATAGCTGAATGCTCTGGCAGCCAGCATGATTTGGAAAAAGATGGTTGTATCAACGCATACAAAGGCTTAATATGCTGGGCATATTCCGGAATGTAAGTTCTCCCGAAATTCAAAAAGCCCAGTAAAGACTGTAATTTTTTCAGTGTTGTTGGAGAGCGCAACTGTGCGCATTTCTCCAGGAAATGAGGAGCTAACCCCTTTCCTTCATTGTTAAGCTTGTAACCCAGAAACAACACTGTGTATTCTGCAATGTGCGATTTTGCAAAGTTAAATTTGTAACCCATGTCTGCAAAGCCACAAATTATGCTGTTAACACGACACAGATGCTCCCAAAGTTTGTCGTCTGTGAGATAAATGTGATCCACATAAGAACAAGCAACTGGGTCGATTCTCTCCAAAAGAGAGACTATGCGGGCGGAAAAAACTCCAGGACTGTTCTTATAGCCCATCGGGAGACGCCAAAACATTTTTTTGCACACCGCCGTAAGTAAAGCTGGTCCATTGGGAACTCAGACCATCTAACCTATGGGCATAAAAACCATTGGAAATGTCAAGCGTGGTTTTGAACCGTTTGCGCTCAAGACTATTCACCAAAGCAGAGCCGTGAGTATTCTGAACTGCGCAGTTACGGCAATGCGAGTTTAAATGCCTATAATCCAAAACCAAACGATATGAGCCGTCCGGCTTGTTTACAGTAAAAAGGGGGTTATTCATCGGTGACACACATGTTTCAATTACACCTTGATATTCCAATTGTTCAAGGATAGCCGCGACCAAAGCTTTTGCTTCACGCCGTATGGGATATTGAGGTTGAGGTTGCGGCTGAGACTGCAATGGAATCTCGTGGCTCGGAGACAATTTATCCCAGCCACATTGATTGCAGTACACAGCTGGTGCAAGCGCCGGAGCCCACTCTTCTGCAAAATGCAGCGCTTCCACTCTCGATACAGTGTGCGCGAAACTGGGGAGGATCACCTCCTCCCCTCGCGGAGCTGCGAGAACAAAAGGCGGGGGCCAGTCAGCCTCCGAAAGCAGAATGTCATACGTAGACGAAAGATTTTCCCAAAATACCCCTTTTACAGTTCGCTGCATGTCACCTTCAATTAACAGGACAATTTCAAAAAGTCTTTCAGGGGGAGCAACATGTGTATCAGCCGTTTCAATCACAACATAAGTGTCAGTCGCTGTCACCTTCAACAGTGGACGGAGGGCCTCTCTCACTATGGTAATCTCTGCCGCGCTGTCCAGCAAGGTCAGAGCCCATGTCAGATTCGGAAGCCGCGTTCTCACTATCCGGGGCATATCGATGTGCCGTTAAGGCGGCAACCTTCTTCTTGGCAAACTGCGGTCTCTTTGGCGTAGTGCCTTCCTGCTGCTCTCCACCGTTTCGCGGGCGGGGCTGACCACGACCTTGTTGTCCACCCCGGACCCTGCCGCCCCCTCCTCCACCGGTCGTCGGAGCCGATGAGTCCTGAAAGGAACGAGGAGAGCATTGGTCAGAAGCCTGAAAACGTTCAGGTGATTTAATCATCGCGCAAATCATAAACCCGATCCGACTACGCAGGCAACGGAGACGCAGGACGAGAAACCTGTGTTTGTTGTTGTTGTTGCTGTTGTTTACCCTGATTCTGCTTTTTAGGCCAATTTTGTTTCTTGGACTTGGGTTGAACATTCGCCTCCGAAGACTGTCCCTGGGGCTGCTTTTTCTCTTTATCAGAAAAAGTCTTAAGTCCCTTGGCATTGCGGCCAACCTTTTTATAAGCCGCCACAATAATCCTTTCTAACTGACGGGGTTTGTCGGCATCGGGAACCAACGCCAGAGCGTTAGACACCTGAAAGTTCACTGCATCCCCCTTGACATTCGCAAGGATCAGATCGCAAACTACATCAAAGGTGCCACACAGGCGCATACCCAGCTCAACCGCAGACTCCGGTCCGTGATCATCTTGAACACGTTTAAGTACCGTAGACAGGTTGGACATAGACGGGGTGCCATAGCATCTCGAATAGACCGCTACAAAAGTCTTACCCCATGTCTCACAGTCAACAAGTTCAGGGGCTAAATCTTTCGGCAAACTAAGCGTAAGAATCCGGTGTTTCTCACCAGGAGTCGTATTAGGAAACACAGCCTCCAGCTGGTCGAACTTCTCGGCAAGCCAGAAAGGAAAATCATCCTTATCCTGGGGCTTCTTGCCCATTACGGAATTCACCATGACAGGACTGATTTTCAAACCAGCCTGCCCTGCTTGAAGCTGCGCACCTCTAGAGGCCGCTCCTTGAACATTACGACTTGTGTAATGAACAAGCGCCCTAATCACTTCAACCGCGACTTCATGAAGACGCCGCAGGTCGGCTACGTTACAAGTTGCGCGATTAGGGTGAGGAGTAAATCCAGCCAAAGCGGGCCAATTTGTGCCCGGAATGGACAAAAGACCTAACCTCGGGGCGGTTAAAGAATGGGGTAGGGCGCCACCAAACCAAACTCCATGCTGCCAAACATCAATAGGAATCTCCAGTGCTCTGTATGGAGCATAGGCAACAGGTACAGCAGAGGGAGTGTAAGAGTGGAACACTCCAGAAGTAGCGTCCACTGCCGGAAAAGTCACCCACGAATAAAAGAGTTCGTATGGGTAAGCATGTTCCGCACTCACCACCATAACCACAGACAAGCCATCCAACGGAACATCAAAAGTCCGCAAATGGTCACGCACCGCAATGCGACTATGTAGCGGGATGTCCACGGCTTGAGCCATGACAGCACAGGAAATTGAAAAAACAAAGTAAACTTTGGAGCACAACTGGGTAGCAATTCAAGGAAACTGTTTTAGATAGATTCAAGCTTGAAAATACCTATTTCAAAAATAGGTAGGTTTTTCCGACACCACCGTTTACTTGAAACGGCAATGAAGTGGTTAAGGATTGAATGATATACTACTCGAGTTGCAACAAGGGGGGTACTGGACTGTTCCTGAGCGTGTCTAGAGGGAAGATTAGTTGGCGTGACCAAAGGTGTGGATTTGACACCCAAGGGCATCCATTTTGTTGGATGGATTGGCCTCACACACCCCGAAGGATGTCATGCTTCATCATCGGCGGTTGCTCCTCGTCGGGGAGGCGGTGCAATCCCCGACGGGCTCACCTCAAAGAGGGGCTCTTTGGCGGAGATCTTTTTCCAACTGCCTTATGGTGAGGTGCGGGTGTGTGGGCAGGGTGGTGTGTGGTAGTGAAAAAGGGATATTAAAATGTAGCTAAGGGTACCTAGAACGAACTTTATTCAGGGGGTCCCTCGCTGCAGTTAAAAACAGGGGGCTAGCTCACTAGGAGTCAACGAGTAAATTCAGGTAAACCTAGATGGGGCTAGTAGTGTACAACGGTTTGACCGTTGTACACTACTAGCCCCATCTAGGTTCACCTGAATTTACTCGTTGACTCCTAGTGAGCTAGCCCCCTGTTTTTAACTGCAGCGAGGGACCCCCTGAATAAAGTTCGTTCTAGGTACCCTTAGCTACATTTTAATATCCCTTTTTCACTACCACACACCACCCTGCCCACACACCCGCACCTCACCATAAGGCAGTTGGAAAAAGATCTCCGCCAAAGAGCCCCTCTTTGAGGTGAGCCCGTCGGGGATTGCACCGCCTCCCCGACGAGGAGCAACCGCCGATGATGAAGCATGACATCCTTCGGGGTGTGTGAGGCCAATCCATCCAACAAAATGGATGCCCTTGGGTGTCAAATCCACACCTTTGGTCACGCCAACTAATCTTCCCTCTAGACACGCTCAGGAACAGTCCAGTACCCCCCTTGTTGCAACCATTGCCACGGGCACACACTGAGACTGGACCTTCCACTCCCTTGAGTGGTAATTGGTGCCCTTTTGATCTAGCGATCTAACTTCTCCCCTCTATTTCAAATACTACTCGAGTGTCATGATATAAGTCGCCCCACATTGGGCGCCATGTAGCAGGGTTTCCGTTCTCCCACAGAACTGTGCATAGAGATCTAGAACCTTAGTGAATTAGGGTGACCCAAAACTCACCTTAGTATCAGAAATCCCCTTACCGAGCTAGCTACAGTTTCTCATTGGTCATAACAAACTCCCAATGACTTAGACAAACCAGAACATGAACTTATGATACCTCAGGAATCGTGGAACACATGAACACTCTTTCGCTCTATAATCATTTCAAACCAGAACGTGGAGTAAAGAGGACACGTGCATATTTGAAATATTTATTAATCAATGCAATGTTCTCAAACGCAGTATCTTATACAATACTAACAAGCAGATTATAAGTATCAAAGTTATCAGCATAGTTACTAGTCCATAGTATGCGAACGGTGATAGCATGTTATAATGCTGAAAATAATAGGAATTAACAACACCTATTTCTCACCTCCCTATTTAGCATATTATATTATATTATGAAGGTCTCGTTTGGGATTTAGCAGGGCGGGCCCATACCTCTAAATGTCAGGATGAGAGGATCACATCATCAGCTAACAGGTCTCTGCATGCGAAGCATCTTCATGTGTGTTCTGCATTTCCTGAAACTCTATCTTAAACCCGCGTAGAGCCCAATTTTGGCTGCAACTGTATTTATGTTATGTCTAAAGTGGTGCGAAGATCAGACCTCCCAGCAACCTTGATTCGAGTTATTCTTAGAGATTTTAGCACTCACTGTTCAGACAGTGTATCAAGCAAAACTGATATCATAGTAATAACATGTTATTCTAAAATAAATCACCTCGCGCTTCTAGGTTGAGAGCTATAACAACAAGTATGTGCCGTGTGCAAAACTGAAGCCGAAGGAAAAATGGCTGTTAGACATGTAATACACTCATGCTAACTTAACACAATATATGTAATGAAGTATTTATATGACAGTTTGGTGCTAGCAAAATCGATTCTGTGTATTTATACAGTTAAACGGAACTTTAATGTATTTTACTGACAGTGTATCATGTTGGTTTTAATGAGTTTACCAATATTGTAATACATTTGTCATAGTATGTTTGCTATATCCATCACGCACTTTGCACATTAAAATGGTGGCCAGGCCCCATGACTGCGTCATGTGATCAAGGCTTTTGGTAGCCGAAACGCGTCATGGCAGACTGGTGTTGGGCGCAATAAAACTTTAACACCAAGATTTGGGTCTTGTCTCGTCTCTTCGTCGATTTGACTGCATGTGTTGTGGTTGAGAAAGTTGAGAACGATTCATACCGCATAAATATATATATATATATATATATATATATATATATATATATATATATATATATATATATATATATATATATATATATATATATATATATATATATATATATATATATATATATATATATACTCAATCCAGCCGTGCATAACAGAATAAATGACAAAATAATAATCACTGCCTGTTTAGTAGTAAAATATAGCATTATTTGGTGTTTAGTGGAGTTATGACAACTTTTAGCCCTGGTGCCACTGCACCTGCTGCAAGATTTAAATAAAGCCCCTTTTAACTGCAATATTGTGACTGCCTGTGTAGTGGTAAAAACGATCCATAAAGTGCAAAGAAAGGTACTGGTCCATGTATAGGAAATGCCACAAACGTTCTAAGGCTAAAGCATATGGTTTACACAACAACGTAATAAAAAAGCGAAGCATTCCCACATACTGCAGGAGCTGTCTGCCTTTTCCCTCGGAAGAGATCTTATCGTATAGTTTAACAGTCCCTAAAGTGTGGACAGTGAATGGGCCTTAAGCAGTCGGAATAGCTTTACTAGAAGATCAGTATCGTAAATGCGTGCAGCCAGAGGAAGTATCTAAAAACTGTACATGCTGTGCAGCCTTAATGGAAGAAAAAAGTTTCACCTACTAAAGCAGATGTGGATGAGTACTTTAGCCCTGGGAACTGATAAGAGAAACCCCTTCATAGCTATATTAAATACAATAGATTTTACAGGAACAGAGCTGTGCAGGCGAAGCGTAAAAGAAGCATAACCTCATCTACATTTGAAAAGCTTTGTATGGCCTGTAAAGTACCAGAGTCCAGCACATGCATCAGATATGAATGCTCTGTGTCCTGGAAGCTTCAGCAGCACAGGCAGCGGGTGGGGCCAGGGATCTGAGTCCATTTAGAGCAATGGGCTCTGTGTGTGCTTGTATTTAGGAAAAGAGACATGTTGAAATCAGTAGCCTCTTTAAACTTTGTTCATTTTTCAGTCCCCATGCTTTTAATGCACTGAAAAAACAAATAAACTTTTAACAAGGACTGCTACATGGCTTTCTCTTTTTAAACTGCAGGGGTGTTTATCCCACTTGCCATCCCCCCTCACCCTGTCTTTATTACAAGTCTGCAATTTAGCTAATACCCCCATCTTTGCCTTGTATATGGATTTTTTATTCTGAAAAAATGTGACTACTTATATTTAACTAGCATTAAACAAGCATTAGTAAACCAGACTGATCTAGTGTCGAGAAGACTTTGCAAGGTTTTTTTTTTATGAACACTTATTACAAGAATAGAAATCATTTAAGTGCCCTTCACCAAGAAACAAGATTCCAATTTGAACAAAGTAACGGTACAGGCCCACTAAAAAGGACTTAAAGATAAATATTTTAATACTTAATAATGGAAAGAATAGAAAAAAAGCTTAAGTATTTTTGAACAATCCCTGCATTGTCTGTAGATGTCTAATCCAGTTGTGCACCACTAATTAGGCAAAAAGCAGTCACGGTCCTAAGAGGAGGGCCCCTGCTTTCGTAGGCGCAAGTATAATGAATGATGAGTTAGAGAGACCAAAGCATGAAAACAGCCAACCTGAAGACCCTTCATGTATGAATATCGTTTGTACTCAAGAACATTTTCATGCTAGCTCTTGGACAGACATAGAAATGTGCTTTGGGTGAAACATTAACTTCTGGCACCAGCTTAATATTGGATTCCTAAATTTCATTTTGATCAAGTTCTCGCTTTTTATTCATTTTCTTTTTAACTCCCAACAATCATATGCATGAAGAATACTGCTTTAAGCCGACATGAATGACTTATTTATATTTCGCAATGAGCAGTGATTCATTTGAGCCATGATGAATGTAGGTTTGGCCAAACGCCACTCATTTTTTGAGACTGGCACTTAGATTTCCTCAGCTAACTTTGAGGCAAAGAAAGAGAGAAAAACACAAAAGGGGTGACAGAGGAAGAGAAAGCTAGAGCACCAGTGACAAGGGATGAAAGCAAAGAGGAAAAAAGAACACTAGAGCAGAGGTCTTCAAACTGTGTTGCCTTGAGCCCCCTAAGCTAAATATTTTGAAGTCTGGTCCCCCCTACAAAACTTTATGGCAATGACTGGAAGAGTTGGAGGGGCAGGGCATAGCACAGAGGTTTGGGTTTGTGAGACCATTGCAAGGTTTTTTCATTCTGTAGCTCATAATCCACAGTAATTTGAGGCTTATAAAAGAGTAAATGCTTGAAACAAAAATTGATGAACAAACACTGCTCATATTTAGGAGAGTTGTGAGCCCTTCACACTCCTGGGCAGCAATACATCACCACCTGCTTCACTAATAACAGCTGCATTTCTGAGTAGCAGGCTGTCTTGGGTACCTCTTTTATCCTTTCCCCCACCATGCCTGACAGGCACTCTGCTCGGGACACAGGCTCTCTATTCCCACACATTGTCCCTTCTGCAGCAAGGGTTCCCTCTGCTCTAATGCTAGCAAGGAATATGAGCCCTAATGTCCCTTTTGCAAAGACACCCACGCGCTACCCACGGAAGGCACCCATGATGCAAAGTAATGCAAGGCAGCATGGAGCAAAACTTTGTGTTATTTTGGGTAACTATCCAATGCAAATCCTGACTTGCTTTGTGCAGTAAATCCCAGCATAACACTCTGCACTGGGTTTGCATTGCACAAGTAACGCAAACCTGTTGCAAAGCATTAGTAAATCTGGTCCCTACATTTGGGTACAATCCAGTTTCAGGAAGCAGTCATAAATCACAGTAGTTTTGGTATAGGTCCGGGTGAAATTTAAATAGCTCTGGCATAGTTTTTGGAGTTTAATATTACACGAGTTTCTCAAAATTATGCCATTATGCCAAACCTCGTAATTATGACATTGCGTGAGGTAATGTTTTAGCGCTGAAACCTGGGAGGAACACGAACAACGAGAACGCCTGCAGCACTTGTGTTTTTCACACTTTTTTCAGTGCAGTCTATCTATCTTTATTATACAGTTAATAAAAACCGTAATGTACAAACAGAGCAATGCATGTTAGATTAAAATTTTAATATATGTAAAAACATGATCAGGTTCTTAATGCTGGGTGTTTATGCAGTGCAGTTAAAATGGTATTGACAAACTTTCCAGCTCTTGCTAATGCCTGGGCTGAAATGTTACTAAAACACAAAGTCGATGCTTCGCTACAGTGTCTCAGTGATTGTTCCCGAAAGACGGGGATTAGTAGGTGACGTCGATCGGTGGAAAAGAATGTGCAACAGCAAAGCAGGTGGAGCCAGGACTCATGTTTATAGTTACAAAACCTGCAAATGGGCTGCTCATTCCACCGGGCCCACTGGGGGTTAAAGTCAAAGATTGGTAGGGCTAGCAACCTCATGAATAGCATTTTGTTACGAGTCTGGGGGTTGAGGGAGTAGTTGAAGTATATTTGAGGTTTTCCCTTGATATATGATTCGTTCAAGGCAGTAAAAAGTTAGTTCGTTTTTAGATAGCCCGGCAACGTCGGTCTGAAATGAAACTGAGATGATTTGTTTTGTTATTGTTTTTTTCCATGTTAGCAGAGGAATGGTTGGGTTAATGAGAGAGGTTGGTTCAATCTTTAGTGTAGAGATAGCAAGGTGCAACTGTTTGTGCCAAGGGCAGTGTTCGTCTTTAAACACAGCTTTTAGTTGCTCTTTCAAAGATTGTCCTGGTGCTCGTAAGATGTGTATATAGTATTTGATTAGGTCGCCCAGGCAATAGAGGTTTGCACATGTCAGGCCCAGATCGAGTCTCATCCTCGACCTCCTCACATGCTGCGGAACGGAGAAGATTTTCTGGTAAGCTTTTATTTGTAGGTTTCCCAGAAATGCATCCATTTTCCCGGGAAAGGCCAAGTGGCCGTAGGTCACTGCAGGTAATAGTTTGGCCCGCAGCGCCCTTAGGATTGGTTCGGCTGAGGGACTGTGCAAATGACGATTCAGGCGCCTAAGGCTATGGATGATCCTCATACCCTTGGACCTTAAGTGTCCAAGGTGTACTGCTTGGTTTGCCCTGGCGTTGAACCAAACTCCTAGGTAGTTGTAGCTGGTGCAAGTCGTTATTTGTGATCCCTCTGCTCTAGAAGTAAGATTTTTCTTTTTGTAGCTCCCAAAGATCAAAATTTTGGTTTTTGATTCATTCATCACAAGATGGTTCTTTATATTATATTTATTGAGAGCGGTGAGCGATCTTTGCAAACCTGTTTTCGTATGGTCCATGATGATGATGTCATCGGCATATTGCATTGTGTGTAGGCGCAGCCCGCCCAGTTTTGGGGCAGCCAGGGCTGCGTCAGCCAGTTCCTTATGGTAGATCCGCGGTGTAAAGGTTGAATAGTAGCGGAGCAAGTACACAGCCTTGTTTTAGACCGTTTTTAGTTGCAATTTTTTTGGACAATGTTTGTGCGCTGGTTTTAATCCTAACCCAGGTGTTATGGTGCAAGGATATCAAGGCTGAGAGAAGAGGAGATGGTATTCCCCAGGAGTTTAGTTTGTTCCACAACGTCCCTCGGTTGACCCGGTCGGAGGCTGCGCTGTAGTCCACGAAGCAGCAGAATAGAGGTAGTTGGCGAGCCAGGGTAGCTTTCCGCGACAGATAGGACAGTGCCATTATGTTGTCCATCGTGGAGCAGCCAGCTCTAAAGCCTGACTGGGAGTGAGGAAGGATGTTATTTTCGCTGGCCCAGTTTTCTAGTTCCGCCAGTAAGACCCGGGCATATGCTTTGGCTTCGATGTCTAGCAAGGCTATCAGTCTGTAGTTGGCCGGATTTGAGAAGTTGCCCTTTTTGTGGATAGGATGTAGGATTGAGCCCTGCTAAGAAGGTGGAATTTTAGCTGTGAGAAAAGCATGTGCAAAAAAGTTCTGCCCAAAACTGCCGGAATTTTTTAAAGACTGCTGCAGGTATTCCGTTTGGGCCTGGTGCTCCGTCGTTCTTCATGTGACTAATGATCTTACTTACTGCGTTTTCAGGTAAGGCCGGGGGTATTTCTGTTGAGTGGGGCTAGAGGCGCAGGGGTGGATAAGCGGTCCCGTGCCCGCCATTATAAAGTTGATTAATGTGCTCCACCCATACGTTTTCAGGGACTCCGTTTTCTCTGGTGTGGCCGTTGTTGCTAAGCTGTTTGATATACCTCCAAAAAAGTGCAGTCCTTAGATCAAAATTGGTACAATGACACTTTTGCGCTAACATTTTGAGCTTAATGACAGATTTGCATTTTGGGTAGTTTTCACAAAATTTCAGATTTAATTAAAGCATTCCACAAATTCCACCCCCCAGTTTGGTATCCCAGAACACTGAAGTGACATTTCCTCTAATCCTTATCCTTCTCCGTCAAACTGTCTGTGAATAAGATGGGAGAAATAGAGGGATAGAAATGACAATGGCATAGGAGGGTGAATGGTAAACCAGGCCTCTCCTCCCTTCCTCCTACTGGTTAATAGTCTAGCCACTCACTAGAACAAGGAATGGGTGACTTGTAACAATGGTGTGCACTAAAGTGGCAAATTAAATACACTTACATTTTCTAAAGTCATGGGTCATAAATTACTATCTACACTTCTGCATGGCTCTTAAGAATGGCTGTAAAATAAATCTACAGGCTGATGATTTGGTGAGATCTGATGCATTGTGGAAGGTGGTTTGGTTTGTTTTCCTATATGCGCCCGCTAACAGTGTTGCACAAGTGAAAATATCTGTTAGGTTGTCTAATCCTCACCTCACCCATTAAAACCATTTTTTATCTAGGCGCTTGGTTCATCTCTGAAACCAGTGCCCAGGCTAAAAACGGCCACTGCTGAGTATGCAAACTCGTTTTTAACTTCACGAAAATGCAGCATGAACACATGCGCATTCTATCAATAAAACTACACGTCTGCCCAGATGCTTGAATTTCCCAGGTCAGCCATTCATAAAAGAGAAAATAATATATATCATCCTTTACGCCAACAAAGTCCTGTTAGTGTGAATGTAGAAAGCTTATCAAGACATAAATGATTATTTTATGTTAGTCTATAGGTGGTCTTTTAATGCAGAATATTTTTTCATTTTTAAACTTTTATGTACAAATCACTTTTGAATGTGAGAATTTTCGAGCTCTGCGATGTAATGTTAATGTAACAAACAGCTGACTGTTTGTTGGACCTGCGATGGGCAAGCCCAGCACAAAGGGGGTAGCTTGGCTCAAGTGACAAGGCAAATGAAGGCTTTAGTGCTAAGCCGGCTCTGACCCAATAATAACTTCCTGTACAGTCACACCAAAAAGAAGGACACCACACCACTGCTGTAGAAAAATACGATTCCTTTATATAAAAGCTCTCTATTGTGAATAGGGTTCAATTGGGAAAGCACATACACATTTCTTTTAGTCACAAATTTCTGGGTTTCAGTTCTGAAATAAATACTATAAATAATATCAGGAATAAATATCACCAATAAATAGAATGAATATCACTTTTGCATAGCAGAATAAATACTGGTTCATTTAACTAAACAAACACATGTTCGTTCTGGTATCGCTGCCACCAATTAAATACTTCAGAAACATTACACTTGCAATACGTTTCAGTTTAGAAAGATAACTCTTACAGTTTGTGTTGGTTTCAATGATAATGCATACGGGCTTCTCTGGGCACAGAATGAGTTTTGGGACTCTTTAAGGTTCATTCAGGGAGTATGCGCGTGTATCTAAAAGGCAAGGAACACAGTGAATACTTCATTTGCACTCTGCTGCCACCGGGATGAGATCTCTGCTTGCCGGTGGGGTCTAGGCGCGCCTACGGGCTTTGTCACCGCTAGCACTCAGGCGGCACCGTTTAAAGTCTTTAGACTGACGAACGGGCTGCCGGAGAGGTCACACAATCTTCACGCTCAGTCAAATAAATGCCGGTTCACAGTTCCTTCACAACGCTGCACACCACCTGAAGAAACGGGCCCACCTCGCATCGGCTGCAATCGAGAAGCGATTCAGTCAGGGCACAGCACTTCTCACGCCAGCGATGGGGTTCTCAGGGGCTCCACGGACCTCCCTCCGACTTCCTCATACGGGGGTGGTTCCCGCCCACAGCTACAGCTCCCGGTTCACTGGGGAGGGGCAGAGACATTAGTCCCGCCCAACAAAGGCCGGCCTTTCCTCGCCCCGGCGCACCACCTCACCTTCAGTCCGTGCAGGAAGCACTCGACGCCGGTGGGGCTCGGAGACGTCCGAGCTCCTCGCTGGAGCGCCTGTCGCGAAGGGGGCACTGAAGACGATCGCGGTCGCGGCAAACTTGCTCTCGCCTCGCAACACGCGGAATCTGTCGTAATTTACCACCGGGGGCGGGGAGGCACACGAATTTGGCCAAAGTCTTTTGGGGGGTAATGAGGCACTCGCTGGGCAGGCGCTGTAGGCGCAAGGTCACCACTCACGCAGTTGACTCGAACACCAGTCAGAATCAACGCCAATGACCTTTGCTACTCTACTGCCCGCGCTACCAGCCACCTCAGGGGTCAACAGGGCAGGTGTCAATCTGGTGTCAAGTCTGGAATCTCCTTCTTCTTCTTAAGGTCAAATCTTGTTCAATCCAATCTACATCTAATCTTGTTCAATCTCTCCAAAATGGCCGCCAGGGACTGGACCTTATATAGCCAGTGCCCCGAGGCGCTGGCACGAGCCAGAAGGTTCTAGAACCTTCTCTGGCTGTGTCAATGACATGGCACTTTTGAGGTGTATTTAGGACCCTAGCAGCCACTGTACTGTGGTTCTAGAGCAGCCATTTTGTGTACCTGAGGGAAATAAAGGAACTCCTGTCAGGAATGTGCGCCAAACAAAAGAGCGCCAAAACCTCAAAAGGCCAGAGTTCATTGAGGCTCCAATGGGAGTCACTCACATGAGGGAAAAGGATGTCCACCATTTTAGGGCCATTCATACAGGTTGCCATCCCCAGTCTATAATGCCACAGGTTTTGCCAGGCGCCTTGTAAATAGGTGCCAAAAACCTTGTGAGCAACTGGGCGTCAAGGAACATCTAGCCCCATGAAACAGCACATAAAAAGTCCTGGCAGACAAAGAAAAGCGACAAATTTTGGGAGGTACAGGGGAACAAAAGAAATCATAGTGGTGAAGGGACTCTCAGAAGCAGACTGGTTTAACACTGTTCTACATGTTTATATTGCCTTTATGTTTTATAGATAGATAACTGTGAAAACTGTACCTTTTAAATTATAATGCCCGATATAATTATTTAAATAGTTAGCAATAGTTTGAAAACAATAAGAATTGCATTACACTTTTGGCGCTCGAGGCGCTGTACCGCCTTTGCCATCCTGGCTGCGGCCTCCAATCAATTTGAAATATTACCGCCAAGCAAAAGAGAAAAGTAGTTAAAACAGTATTTACATTAAATATGTTTGCGTATCTGGTTGTGTCTACAAGGCGGGATCAACCTAAGAGCATCAGGACCTGTGAAGCTAATATTTGCAATAACTGGTACCTCCGTGAAACATTTCTGTCCCGCACCATGGTTGCTGCCTGTAATAAGTGCTGAACATGTGTAATTGGCTATTTTTCAGTATATTGAAGAGGCAGGTGGGTGGGCCGTTCAAAGGGGTGATGCAGGAGTCCGAATGTCGATGAAAGCCGTTGTACAGTAAACGGGGCAGTGTTTCTCACGTTTTAACAGTGTTTAACAAATGCACATAGTTTATATCAGCAACAATTTGTTTGTGTTTCAGTAACTTAAATGACCGTAGTACCGTTCTGCTGTCGGTAATTCAGCCAGCAACAGTGCCACTGAAGGCAGATTTACCCCATCCGAGTAGAACCTGCACATTTTACACGACCCCATCTGTAAATCATGCCCAGTTATCCTACAATGGATATTACTTTAACAGCATTCAGCTAGTGGAAGCAGTCAGTGAAAGACCATGCAGCACTGATGTTTGCAAATGGTCGACTGGCCCCCCCTTGAGATGTCTCCACGCCCCCAGGGGGGCACGCCCCACAGTTTGAAGACCACTGCACTAGAGTAACAAAGTCAGGAAGTGTCTGGGAGTGAATTAACTAGGTCTAATAACCTACAATAAACACTATACAGCCTTGGTATCGGGCACCCCACGCTTTCATAAAACCAGCTGCGCTCTTAGGAACCAAACCTTTGGACCCAGATTATTATTTTTTTTAAACAAATTAAGCACTGACATGTTAGGCATTCCTACAAATTGAATTAAACATTAAGCATTTCCCCCCCGGTCTTTCAAGACCATGTTATGATTAGATGGCGTAACTGCGGAATTCATCGTGTGGGTGATCTGTGGCAGAATGATCAGCTCATCTCTTTTTCTGAGCTTCTAGTTAAGTATAATCTAACAAGTAATGACTACTTTAAGTATCTGCTGGTCCATAGTTTCTTCAACACTCTATCCGTGCAGGAACGCTCTGGCTTGCGGAGGATTATTGTAATTGACAGCATGTTTAGCAAAAATCGATAAGACATTATTATAACTTACTTATCTCTCCATGCCTAGACGATATAGAGGCTCTCCAAGGGAGATGGGCTGAAAAGTTGGGCAGTGATCCTATTCAGTTAGAGGAATCTATTGTTCTGGAGAACAGTATTTTGATTACTGGCAGATCACGCTCACAGCACTATATGGCCATATTTGACCTATATTATACACCCTCAAAAAATTCCAAATGGGGGACTACTACAGGTACATCATGCAGTAGATATGGGGTGTTCGCAGCTGATGCATTGCATATGTTTTTTCTGTGCCCTCAGTTATCTTTATTTTTCTCTGCTATCCAGACATTTTTGGCAGTATTGTTTGGGTCTACAGTTATTCTGACAGGGGAACTAGTTCTAATTGGTGTAACTTCTGATTCACTCGCAGATGGGAAGAAAAATCTATTATTCATTTGTATGCCATTGATACGGGCATTTATCACGCAAGAATGGATTAATCCAGTCCCCCCCTTCTTTTGACACCTGGCGAGCCCGTCTCTTAGCCACTTATAATATAGAAGCGGCTATATATAGAACGAAGGGCCGGAAAAAAGCTTTAGGCATGAAGATCTGGGCACCGGTTCGGCAATGTATTCAAGGGGAGCTGGATTAATTCTTTGGGGCATATTAAATATCCTGCCAGTATTTTGTTTTTTCTCCCTGTATTCTTTCTTTCCTAGTCTTTGCTGCTGATTGCGAACAAATGTTACCCTGTGATTCTTTTTTTTTTCTGACCCATGTTTCTTGTGATGAAATTCCTTGGTATTTTTCTTTTTTTGCTGTTATCTTATGTGCTCTGTTCTGCTTGCACAAAATGGGGAAAAAATCCAATAAATAAATAAAAAAAATTAAAAAAACATTAAGCATTTACAATTGCATTGAATCATACTTTTTAAACTCAAAGCAGGAGCATCAATTAGAACCCAAGAATACTTTTGCTAAACTTAAAACATTGATCCCAGGCTGGCATCCCCTTCATCTCTCTTGGTGGGGCCGTCTTGACACAATCAAAATGATGCTACCTCCAATAGTTTGGTATATCCTCCCCAACATCCCACTACCTATTCCATCTAAATTCTTTCAGAGGTCAATTCTATTCTGATCTCCTTTCTATGGAATGATACAAAATCAAGAATGGCGTTACAGAAATTAGTAAAACCAAAATCTGAGGGCGGTGTCAATTTCCCCCATTGCTCAAATTATCACAAGGCCTTTCAGTTACGCCAACTAACGAATTGGATTACCAATCAGACTGAGGATAAACCTCTCTGGGTAGATCTTGAGACCTCCTTTTTTGTTCCCTTCTCATTTCAGGAATATCTCTCCTTCAAACGCTCTCTGCTCTCATGATTAAGCAATCCTGTAAATTACAAACTATTGCACCCCATTTAGTTGCACATAATTTAGATACTTTTCTCAATTCTACAATCTGGCACAACAAACAAATCCTTCTTAACAAGAAACCTATATACTGGAAGAGCTGGAGAAACAAGAGTATGCTCTGGGTTCATCAACTTTTTGATCAGGGCTCCCCTTTTCAATTTACGCAATTATAGTCCCCAAATCATCTACCTTCTTCCTTTAATCCGTCATTTTTGATCTTGCGGAATGTAATACTCGATACTTACGCTAAACTCAAATCTTCAAACTGCCCCCTTCCCTTGGCATAATCTTCTCCGCATAACCCCCAAAGCGTCCACCATTTATTCCCATTTATTGGTTCCCCCTGAGCTCCGAGATAAAACGAAAGTAGAACTTTTGTGGGAAACTGATTTGGGAGTGAATCGGCCTATTTCTTTTTGGAACAGAATTTGGACGAAAATCAGGAAATCATCTAGAGCAGCCAGCACAACACAAACACTTTTCTTTCTTTATAATCGATTATTTTTTACACCTGTATACCTAAATAAAATTCACAACATAAATCGTAATACTTGCTGGGCATGCTCCCAGGTTAATGCTGATCTTCATCATATGTTATTCACCTGTCAACATGTTTTTATATTTTGAGGCATCAAATTAACACTATTTTTCACACAACAATCCCCCTCTACTTCACAAATGTTTTCCTAGGCAGTCTAACACCGGACTGGGAGGGAGGCCAATCCCAATTGCTACTTATTGATTTATTAAAAGCCGTAGCTTTTCAGCAGATATCAAAGAACTGGAAAAATTCACTCTAAATGGTCTTATTTTGCTTGGTGGTGTGCGGTATGTCACAACCATCGCCTTGATACAGCATGTGTCCCTATCCATTGTGTCCTTTCCTGTTCTGATTAACTCTTGGCTATGTTGCTTGAGCTGCCTTCGCTAGTTTTTATGTCCTTAGCTCAATATCCTATTGGGGTGAATTTGTACTTGGATAGTCCTGTGGGTCATAAACTTGCCTCCTAATCCTGCAGCATAGGCCCCTATTAGTTGCCGTGCTTAAGGGGAGGGGAATAACTCTAAACCTTCCAAATTTTGACCCTAAGGTCTTTCACAAAATAGATTCAATCCTTAGCACACGCATGCATAAACAAAATATATGAACAGTTGCACAAGAAAGAATGATTTTTTATTTTCTGTTCTTTGCCTTTAATTATTTACGTCCAGCCAACGCGTGTTTCGTTGATGAGGGAATACACTGCGGCTTCTTCAGGGCTAAAACAACATGATATCAGTTACAAAAGCCAATCATGTATAGAATATAGTGCACAGCATTTCAAACATGGTGAAGAAACATTTCACCACTGTGCAGTACCTTATTCAGATAATGCATACATAGCGAGGAGAGATCCCAACCTACTTCGTAAGGTGGAAACCCATGCTTCATGTGATATGGTCTATGACGATGTCAAAATCCTATGCTAATATCTCCCATTAGTGTTGTGTTGGATATACGTCATGAGACTAGTACCTCGTTCCATGGTGCCCAATACTTGAATAATTTCAAATCCGCCATGCCTAATACTTGAATAATTTCAATAAAATAAAATCCACCACGACTTTTGCTGTGACTATCGAGAACCAACCTGAGACATGTGACACGTAGCATGCCCCTCCACCTCGCTCACATGTTATGTCCGTACACCTCGCTGTCAATTCCACAGTTCCTACTGTCGGGCTCGCAAATGCAATCTATTCCTCTCACCTATATGGGAGAGGTAAACATAACCAATATTCTTGATGTATTTTGTAGATCATACCACTTCATCCAGAGTTACAACCCTTCAGTTTTAAGCTACACATTATGCCTTGCATCCCTTACCTCTCCGCCGGTTCTAATTCTGATCCGGTTGGTCAATTATTAACTTCTTCTTTCAAATAAAAAATATATGTTCCGCATTTAATCCCCCATATTAATTAAAATCCAAAACTACTTAATCCTCCAGTCCGTAATGTACCACTGCATAATGTACCTCTCGCCATCTGTACGAACCCTCATGACAGGACTCCCGTTTGTCACCTCCGAACGCACTATATACTGTACTACTTGAGTGATACATTCATGGCTGTTATTAGCGGCGGAAGATGTATAACCCTTCCAAATGACAATAAAAAGATGCAATCAAAAACAGTGATGTAACTAGAGGCACATGTGTTCCAAATAGGCCTACACCCATTTGTGTGTGTACCGTTTTGCCCCTCCTCCCACAGAGGCCTTCTTTGGCAAGAAATTATGAGATTGTGACTGCACCCCTCCTGTGAGTAAATGGATACCTTTATTAGCATTGTTGGTTTGATTTAACTCCCATATTGGTGAGTCTCAGGAATGTCTGTTTAATTATTACATCAAAGATATGGGTCATTCTCTGCAGGCTTTCCTCGCTGTATCATATATTCTTTCAGGAATTCATGTATTTTGTAACTTCCTGATACCTGTTCTCTTCTTCCCATCACATATAGTTTTGTCTGTTATAATCTTGGTTAAAGTGTTACTCGTTCAATATGCAGAGGCGTTTGTGAATTTGTTTTGCTGCTTGGAATAAAGAGGGCTGTATTTGACCTCTCACTCTACAGGCAGCAAATGTATCCAGCAGAGGGTGATGTTTGGGTCTACCTCTTTTGTTAAGTATAGAATTGGGGCAGCTATTGAGTGAGGTATTAATGAACACACATAACATGATTGTCTGTTCTCCAATGTTTTTCATATGTGCATACCATGTGTTACTCTTGATCAGGGTATGTGTTTGAGTGTACGCTAGTCATTTCTCTAATTTCCCTAGGTGCATGCTTGTTCATCCTATCATTCACTATTGCTATTATCACCCCCATCATTGTTGCTCAATAATTCTTTAGGTGAACAAATATATATATATATATATATATATATATATATATATATATATATATATATATATATATATATATAATGATTTCTAATAATCTCAATTTGCATTTTACTAGTTCTGTAAGTTCTACTTCCATTGTGTTTTTAGACGTGGAGATATATATAGATCAGGGAAAGTTACATACTAAGCTCCACAGGAAACCAACAGCGGGCAACACGGTGTTGCATGCATATAGTCATCACCCACCCCACCTGATAAAGAGCATCCCCTATGGGGATATGCTCCGCATCAGACGTATCTGCAGCAACAATACAGATTGCCTAAAAGCACAAGAGGAGTGCAGATCTAGATTTCTGGCTAGAGGCTATGACCTGCACACTATTGACAATGCACAGAGGAGGGCAAACTCTCTAGACAGACAGCAACTGTTATGCCCCACTAATGCTACTGTCAAACTGCCGCGCATTGAAGCGAGCAATGAAACCAGACTTATTATGACTTTCAGCAACCAACACAAGTCTATCCGCAAAATAGTGAAGAATAATTGGTTCCTCATTAGAAGTGACCCGGCTATTGGCAATCTGGTAACGATTAGGCTAAATATCACCTACAGGAAAGCTAGGTCTATGGAAACCAGTCTGGTCTCAAGTAGCCCTGAACTAGTCACGGGCACGTGGCTAGCAGGGAGCAAAGGGTTCTTGAAATGCGCCACTTGTAAGGCCTGCAGAAATGGAATCAGCAAATCTGAATATACCATACCTTTCTCTCCTGTTCCTTTAAAAATAAAAGAGAAAGTTCACTGCAAAACAGAATTTGCTGTATATGTTTTACAATGCCCCTGCGGGCTCAGATATGTGGGGAGCACAAGGCCCCAAGTTCATAAAAGAATTCTGCAACATCTGAGGGCTATTTCTAACGCAGACCCCACATACCCAGTGGCCAGATATTTCGAAATTGCACACAATAAGAACCCAGAAGGCCTTACTTATTTTGTCATAGATAGGGTCCCTCCCCAACGAAGAGGCGGTGACAGGGAAGGGCTCCTCCGAAAACTTGAGACCCGTTATATCATCTTGCTGGACAGCAAGATGCCTAATGGGCTCAACAAGAGTGAAGATTGCCACACTTATCTTTAACCCGGTCTGACTATTAGTAATTCCATTCTGAACCAATTCTGCATTTACTAACTTCTAATCTTTTTTACAACTAGTTTTTAAGTAAACTTCCTTTTCCTCCACTCAGACTACTTTTTAAAATAATGAAATATTTTATCACTTTTTTATCCAATTAGGCACACCTTTTTTTATTTTCTACACTGGTAGCACTTTATGAGTATATATGTGTGATGTTGCACATACAACCAACATGCACTGAACCTCTAGCGATTTTTGCACAAGTGAATGAATCGCCCACATGGGCATTATCAATAACATGTATTTTTATCATTATAAATTGATTTTAGAAAACATTGTATTTGATCATCATGTTTTTAATTGATTTTATTGTTGTTTTTATTTATAAAACATACGGTTAACAATTTTAACATGTTTATTATCTCAGCCAATTCCACCATAAAATGAGCTGTACACACTACGTGCATAATCAAAAGTTGTTGTTGCAAGTTCGGTGCTAGCAAAATCGATTCTGTGTATTTATACAGTTAAACTGAGCTTTAATGTATTTTACTGACAGCGTATCATGTTGGTTTTAATGAGTTTACCAATATTGTAATGCATTTGTCATAGTATGTTTACTATATCCATCACGCACTTTGCACTTTAAAATGGTGTCAAAAACAACTAAGGAGTGCTTAAGTGTAGCTAAAAAGAAACCCCATATACCTAAAAACAAATAACGGCAATAATAGTGACAGTTTATTCCTGGACCCCAACCTTGGTCAGGTAGTTCTGTGTATTAAGCATAACTATACCCACTAATCAGGAGGTATCCACCCTGTGGCCAAGGATGACAATGTCCAACAAGGCAAGGCAAACAGCCTTTTGTTTAGAAGGACCCTCACTAACCACTAGTTGGTGACATGCTTCATCATCGGGTCCACGCTGGGGTGACCGAATGCCGCCCCAGCGTGCTACAACGCCTGAGTTACAGCGGAGCGGGTTTTGGTGGTGAGCGTACTAATGATTAAACTCAAATGTGTGTGCAGAATAAGTGAGTGCAAAATTAAAAAATACAGGGTTAAAGCCCAAACAAAATATTTAATGCAGGCTAACCCGTATTAAGGTTAAAAACATGAAAATCGGACAATCAATGGTACTGTATTAGGTGACCTGTGTCCTTAATTACAACAACTGGTCAACATGTTTCTGCTGTCAAAAAAGCGGAATCGCGCAGCATTCGTCAAGACCACACTAAATGGCAATCCGGGGGGTATGCACCCTCTAAGGTACACCCTCCCGTGAGGCACTTATGTGAAAAATACAAAAATTAGTTAAAAAGGAAAAAATTACTCACGGTTATTAACCGTGGCGGCGCACTGTGGAGTACAGTCGCCTAGAGGTACGAATTTTAAGAAACTCGTAGACTTCCTGGGTCAGGACAGCGTTGGGCAATGTTCACGCAGCGTCTTTCACGCCTGCGACTCCCCGCCCTGCACCTACATCAAGGGATCACCTATGGTTTTTTCAGTGAATTTTCAAGGTTTTGTAAATGCAAATTCCTAACTATATATGGTCTATAACCTATGGTTTTTTCTGTGAATTTCATTGGTTTTTTAAAAGCTAATATCTATAGCTGTAAAATATATTCTTTATTAAGTGACGTATCACGTAGCCCGTGAGACGCCTCATGATGCATCGCATAACCGTGACGTATCGTCTCTGCAGCGCAAACCAAACCCAAAACGTAAGCGCGCCAGAACACGCTTAAAGATATATATATATTTTTTTAACCTTAATTAGACAAAATCCACACGTGCACATATCACAAACGTTCAAAAAACACAATATGTCGGACTCCCGTTACGCTGCCGGTTAGCTGCCCGGTTAATGTACCAGGAAGCACCTTTACCGCGAAAAATCTCAATTTTTTTTTCCTTTTGCCCCGTAGGGAACTTTAATAGCCCCCTCATCAATCCTAGGGGTTCAGGAGGGGTCTGTCTTACCCCTCATCAATCCTATGGGGTCAGAAGGGGTCTACCTTGCCCTCTTTCCTTCATTTCTCCCTTTGTTTTGGTCTCCTCTTGTCTCTTGATCCTACCGAGAGACAAGATGGCGGCCGCTCCCGACTGTTTACAATGTTGACAGCCAATCAGCTACTCCTCAGACTCCCGTTACACTGCCGGTTAGCTTCCCGGTTAGCTGCCCGGTTCGCTTACCAAGACGCGTCTCTCGGCAAAAAAATCGGATTTTTTTTTTTTTTGGGGCCCCGCGTGGCTCTATAATATCCCCCTCATCAATCCTAGGGGGTCAGAAGGGGTCTACCTTGCCCCCTTTCCTTCATTTCCCCCTTTGTTTTGGCCTCCTCTTGTCTCTCGATCCTACCGAGAGACAAGATGGCGGCCGCTCCGGACTGTTTAGAATGTTGACAGAGACCGGAGGGCCAATCAGCTTCGCATCGCAAAGTTCCGATACGCGAAAAGTTCGCTAACCGGATCGCTGCCCGGAGCGCTGTTACAGATATATATCTTGATTTAAACGTTAATTTCTCAAAATCCACTGAAGCACATATATTGAGACCTAGCAAAGGCACATCGGGCTAACAGTCCCTACAATTTTGCCAAGTTTCGTGGAAATCCATTCAGCCGTTCGGGCTAAAAGTGAGTCCAACCGCCCTATGGAAATTAACATGGGAAAAACGCGTTTTGGGACCCCCCTTTTTTCTCGGCCCCCCCTTGACGAACCCCCCCCCAAATTTCTAGGAGCTGCTCAGAAACAAAATGTGCCATTTTCCTGAAAATTTCAGCCGATTCCGTCCACAAACGCCAAAGTTATTAGACATAGAATTTTCAGAAATCCCATAGGGAAAAAATCCTAACTATATATACCTACTGGCGACCGCCAGTAGGTAATATATATATATATATATATATATATATATATATATATATATATATATATATATATATATATATATATATATATATATATATACTCAATCCAGCCGTGCATAACAGAATAAATGACAAAATAATAATGACTGCCTGTTTAGTAGTAAAATATAGCATTATTTGGTGTTTAGTGGAGTTATGACAACTTTTAGCCCTGGTGCCACTGCACCTGCTGCACAATTTAAATCAAGCCCCTTTTAACTGCAATATTGTGACTGCCTCTATAGTGGTAAAAACGATTTATAAAGTGCAAAGAAAGGTACTGGTCCATGAATAGGAAATGCCACAAACGTTCTAAGGCTAAAGCATCTGCTTTACACAACAAAGTAATAAAAAAGCGAAGCATTCCCACATACTACAGGAGCTGTCTGCCTTTTCCCTCGGAAGAGATCTTATCGTATAGTTTAACAGTCCCTGAAGTGTGGACAGTGAATGGGCCTTAAGCAGTCGGAATAGCTTTACTAGAAGATCAGTATCGTAAATGCGTGCAGCCAGAGGAAGTATCTAAAAACTGTACATGCTGTGCAGGCTTAATGGAAGAAAACATTTTCACCTACTAAAGCAGATGTGGATGAGTACTTTAGCCCTGGGAACTGATAAGAGAAATCCCTTCATAGCTATATTAAATACAATAGATTTTACAGGAACAGTTCTGTGCAGGCGAAGCGTAAAAGAAACATAACCTCATCTACTTTTGAAAAGCTTTGTATGGCCTGTAAAGTACCAGAGTCCAGCACATGCATCAGATATGAATGCTCTGTGTCCTGGAAGCTTCAGCAGCCCAGGTCACAGCACAGGCGGCGGATGGGGCCAGGGATCTGAGTCCATTTAGAGCAATGGGCTCTATGTCTGCTTGTATTCAGGAAAAGAGGCATGTTGAAATCAGTAGCCTCTTTAAACTTTGCTCATTTTTCAGTCCCCATGCTTTTAATGCACTGAAAAAACAAATAAACTTTTAACAAGGACTGCTACATGGCTTTCTCTTTTTAAACTGCAGGGGTGTTTATCCCACTTGCCATCCCCCCTCACCCTGTCTTTATTACAAGTCTGCAATTTAGCTAATACCCCCATCTTTGCCTTGTATATGGATGTTTTATTCTGAAAAAATGTGCCTACTTATATTTAACTATTTACAACAAGGGGTGGTGAGGGACAGAGTCTCTGAATTAAGCAGAAAGCTCTCACCCAGTCAAGAGATCAGGGCTAGATCCAACACCGTTTTTTAGCTCACTGCACCATCCCAGTTTCAGAACCTGGCTGTATGCAAATTAGTCTGTTCCTGTCCCAGTGCATGATGGGAACAGGGCAAACCAAACTACAAAAGCCAATTCTTACACTGGGAAGGAAACAAGCTCCCGGGGACCGGTTTCTGGCATTACAGCCGTCTTCGGCCCGGTTTGCTTGAATCCGGATGGTGCAATGAGCAAGGGTCTCACATCTGAGAATACCCTTCCACGCTTAGGGTGGACAAAAATATTTACAACAAGGGGTGGTGAGGGACAGAGTCTCTGAATTAAGCAGAAAGCTCTCACCCAGTCAAGAGATCAGGGCTAGATCCAACACCGTTTTTTAGCTCACTGCACCATCCCAGTTTCAGAACCTGGCTGTATGCAAATTAGTCTGTTCCTGTCCCAGTGCATGATGGGAACAGGGCAAACCAAACTACAAAAGCCAATTCTTACACTGGGAAGGAAACAAGCTCCCGGGGACCGGTTCTGGCATTACAGCCGTCTTCGGCCCGGTTTGCTTGAATCCTGATGGTGCAATGAGCAAGGGTCTCACATCTGAGAATACCCTTCCACGCTTAGGGTGGACAAAAATATTTACAACAAGGGGTGGTGAGGGACAGAGTCTCTGAATTAAGCAGAAAGCTCTCACCCAGTCAAGAGATCAGGGCTAGATCCAACACCGTTTTTTAGCTCACTGCACCATCCCAGTTTCAGAACCTGGCTGTATGCAAATTAGTCTGTTCCTGTCCCAGTGCATGATGGGAACAGGGCAAACCAAACTACAAAAGCCAATTCTTACACTGGGAAGGAAACAAGCTCCCGGGGACCGGTTTCTGGCATTACAGCCGTCTCCGGCCCGGTTTGCTTGAATCCTGATGTGGCAGGGTATACTCAGACATGAGTCCCTTTCTCACTGCACCATCAGGATTCAAGCAAGCCGGGCCGACGACGGCTGAAATGCCAGAAACCGGTCCCCGGTAGCTTGTCTCCTTTCTGGTGAAGAATTGGCTTGGTAGTTTAGTCTGCCCTGTTCCCATGATGCACTGGGCCAGGGACAGACTGATTTGCATATAGCCAGGTTCTGAACTGGGATGGTGCAGTGAGATAAATAACGGTGATGGATCAAGCCCTGATCTTTGGACTGGGTAAGAGTGGTCTGCTTAATTCAGACACTCTGTTCATCACCACCCCCTTTTCTGAATCGTTTTTGGCCACTATAGGTGTGGCAGGGTATACTCAGACATGAGTCCCTTTCTCACTGCACCATCAGGATTCAAGCAAGCCGGGCCGACGACGGCTGAAATGCCAGAAACCGGTCCCCGGTAGCTTGTCTCCTTTCTGGTGAAGAATTGGCTTGGTAGTTTAGTCTGCCCTGTTCCCATGATGCACTGGGCCAGGGACAGACTGATTTGCATATAGCCAGGTTCTGAACTGGGATGGTGCAGTGAGATAAATAACGGTGATGGATCAAGCCCTGATCTTTGGACTGGGTAAGAGTGGTCTCCTTAATTCAGACACTCTGTTCATCACCACCCCCTTTTCTGAATCGTTTTTGGCCACTATAGGAGTGGCAGGGTATACTCAGACATGAGTCCCTTTCTCACTGCACCATCAGGATTCAAGCAAGCCGGGCCGACGACGGCTGAAATGCCAGAAACCGGTCCCCGGTAGCTTGTCTCCTTTCTGGTGAAGAATTGGCTTGGTAGTTTAGTCTGCCCTGTTCCCATGATGCACTGGGCCAGGGACAGACTGATTTGCATATAGCCAGGTTCTGAACTGGGATGGTGCAGTGAGATAAATAACGGTGATGGATCAAGCCCTGATCTTTGGACTGGGTAAGAGTGGTCTGCTTAATTCAGACACTCTGTTCATCACCACCCCCTTTTCTGGATCGTACTTATATTTAACTAGCATTAAACAAGCATTAGTAAACCAGACTGATCTAGTGTCGAGAAGCCGTTGCAAGGTTTTTTTTTTATGAACAATTACAAGAATAGAAATCATTTAAGTGCCCTTCACCAGGATACAAGATTCCAATTTGAACAAAGTAACGGTACAGGCCCACTAAAAAGGACTTAAAGAAAAATATTTTAATACTTAATAATGGAAAGAATAGAAAAAAAAAGCTTAAGTATTTTTGAACAATCCCTGCATTGTCTGTAGATGTCTAATCCAGTTGTGCACCACTTATTAGGCAAAAAGCAGTCACGGTCTTAAGAGGAGGGCCCCTGCTTTCGTAGGCGCAAGTATAATGAATGATGAGTTAGAGAGACCAAAGCATGAAAACAGCCGACCCGAAGACCCTTCATGTACGAATATCGTTTGTACTCAAGAATATTTTCATGCTAGCTCTTAGACAGACATAGAAATGTGCTTTGGGTGAAACCTTAACTTCTGGCACCAGCTTAATATTGGATTCCTAAATTTCATTTTGATCAAGTTCTCGCTTTTTATTCATTTTCTTTTTAACTCCCAACAAGCATATACATGAAGAATACTGCTTTAAGCCGACATGAATGACTTATTTATATTTCGCAATGAGCTGTGATTCATTTGAGCCATGATGAATGTAGGTTTGGCCAAACGCCACTCAGTTTTTGAGACAAAGACTTAGATTTCCTCAGCTAACTTTGAGGCAAAGAAAGAGAGAAAAACACAAAAGGGGCGACAGAGGAAGAGAAAGCTAGAGCACCAGTGACAATTGATTAAAGCAAAGAGGAAAAAAGAACACTAGAGCAGAGGTCTTCAAACTTTGTTCCCTTGAGCCCCCTAAGCTAAATATTTTGAAGTCTGGTCCCCCCTACAAAACGTTATGGCAATGACTGGAAGAGTTGGAGGGGCAGGGCAGAGCACAGAGGTTTGGGTTTGTGAGACCATTGCAGGGTTTTTTATTCTGTAGCTCATAATTAGGGCTCCCGGTTTTCCGTTTTTACGGATTTATACATATAAATACAGACGGAAATCGATATTTCCTTTGTCTGTATTTATATGTATAAACAGCAAAATACTACTAAATGTTGCTGCGCGCTCTGCCGTGCTCCATTGAAGAGTTTCCTTGCCACGCCCCCGTTCCAGGAAATTCCTTGCAATCCTTCAATCAGGGTCTTTTACTGCCCTCATGTGGGCCTATGGGCGCAGGGTCTTTCAGTGACGATGGTGCCCCTCAGCCTTTCCTGGTCTGATCATAGCATCACTGTGTGGGCATTCCAACACCTCCGGCCCCTCCCTCATAACTTTTGGCCTTTATTTTGGGGGCTCATCTGCCTATTCTTCCTGCTTGCCTGTACTACAGATGATTGTTTCCCTGCACTACAGACCACCATGTGTGAAAACCAGTCCGAAGACCAGTCCAGTCCACTCCACCCACCTCCGAACCTAAACCGCACTCTAACAACCTCTGCACCTGGAACCCTATCACCACCGAAGACACCATCCGCCTGATGAACTCCATCCACTCAGGATCGCCAACTGACCCATGTCCCCACCACATTTTCAACAAAGCAGACTCCATCATCGCACCCCATCTCCGCGATGTCATCAACTGTTCCTTCAACTCCGCTACCTTCCTGGAAAACTGGAAACATGCCGAACTCAGCGCCCTTCTGAAGAAACCCACAGCAGACCCCACTGAACTTAAGAACTACCGCCCCATCTCGCTCCTCCCATTCCCTGCCAAAGTCATTGAGAAAGCCGTCAACAGTCAGCTCGCCACCTTCCTCGAATCCAACAAATCCCTCGACCCTTCACAATCCGGCTTCCGAGCCAAATACAGCACCGAGACCGCCCTCATCGCAGCAACAGACGACATTCGAACACTACTGGACAACGGAGAAACAGTTGCCCTCATCTTACTTGACCTCTCCACAGCCTTCGACACAGTCTGTCATAGCACCCTCATACAACGCCTCAGCAACGTCGGGATACAAGGAAAAGCACTGGAATGGATCACCTCGTTCCTCGCCGGAAGAACCCAGAGAGTCCGCCTCCCCCCTTTCAAATCAGAGGTCACCGAAGTCATCTGCGGCGTACCACAAGGTTCATCACTCAGTCCCACCCTCTTCAACGTATACATGAGTCCCCTCGTATCCATCGCACGCCAACACAACCTCAACATCATCTCCTACGCAGACGACACCCAGCTGATCCTCTCCCTCACCAAAGACCCAAACACCCCCAAAACCAACTTGCACGATGGAATGAAAGAAGTAGCCTAGTGTTTGAAGAAAAGCTGTTTAAAATTAAACTCGGACAAAACGGAAGTCCTCATCTTAGGGTCATCCCCCTCTGCCTGGGACCACTCATGGTGGCCACCGGCCCTGGGAACCGCACCCATACCTACGGACCACGCACGTAACCTGGGCTTCATCCCGGACTCCTCCCTCTCGATGACCAGACAAGTCAACGCCGTCTCATCATCATGCTTCAACATCCTACGCATGCTCAAAAAAATCTTCCGTTGGATCCCCACCGAAACAAGAAAGACGGTCACCCACGCAATGGTCACAAGCCGACTGGATTACGGAAACACCCTTTACGCCGGAACCACAGCCAAACTACAGAAAAAACTCAGACGCATCCAAAACGCCTCAGCCAGACTCATATTGGACATCCCTCGATAAGCCCACATTTCCGGCCACCTCAAAGACCTCCATTGGCTCCCTGTCAACAAGAGAATAACGTTCCGTCTCCTCACCCACGCACACAAAGCCCTCTGCGACCTAGGACCCGAATGCCTCAACACACGACTATCCTTCTACACCCCCCCCGACAACTACGATCGTCCAATTAAGCCCTCGCCGTTATTCCGCGCATCCACAGATCCACCATGGGGGGAAGATCCTTCTCCTACTTAGCGGCCAAAACCTGGAACTCTCTCCCCACCCACCGCCGCCTTACACAGAACCACCTCTCCTTCAGAAAGCAACTAAAAACTTGGATATTCGATAAGTAAAGCACCTCCCTCCCTCAAGCGCCTTGAGACCCTCTGGGTGAGTAGTGCGCTATACAAATGTTGGAACTTGAACTTGAAGGCGCCTTCCTGTAGCCACCATCGGTTTTATCTCTGTGCCAGCCCGCTGCCATTCCTATTCACAAGGTAAGTCTCTAACGAGTCAGAATTGCTTGTTGTGGCGGCTCTGCTTGCAGTGTGTGGGCCGCACAGTTGGGGGCATCACCTCGGCTCTCGAAGCACGGGCAGCGAGTGGAGGAGCGACTGAATCGCCCTGGGTGCCCCGCATGGATACCCCTGCCAGGGGCACGGGAGCATGTATGGTTTCTCTGCCTATGAACTGGCCTTGGAGTTGTAAGTGTTTATTTACGCATCTCTCCAACCCTGATTCTCTCCTCCGTCGTCCCCCCTCGCAGTCTACCTCGACTGACCTCATGTTGCGAAGTACCCCCTACCAGGCCCTCACTGCCCGCTCCCCCACCCCCCACAAGTCTCCTACCAGCCCCCTTCTGAACTCGCCCAAGCCAGGTGTGCACAAGCACAGATGCTTGTAAAACACAAACTCGAGAGGCACCTCTTTTATTAGAAAGCTCCCAGAAGCTTTTCTATCCTTTATTGGGCGCTCGGTGTCTGTTTAAGAGATCCCAATCGGTACTCTGTTTTTAATACCTTAGTGCCAGGGGCGGGGGGCGCCCGGGGTGGTCTGGTCAATTAATTTATTTTTAAGTTTGAATGTAGAGCAGGACGTTGTTACCAGGGTGTAAAAGTAACTCAGACATTTATCGTGCATGTTCCCCTAGAGAAAGGTTTTACGATACAGCTGACTTTAGAGACAGTTTTTGAATACATATCCACATGATAGTAAATCGGAAGTGGAGGGTGGAAGTTTTACACCAATCGCGCTTTTGCCTATAGCGTTCATTGATTTATTTAAGGTTTTTGTGCAGCGCAGACCACATCACGTTACCTAAGAGAACTTTGCATTGGAGTGATGCAATGAGGAGGAACTAGTGAGCATACATACATAAAGACTGTATATTTTGGAATGCCTTTTTACCCACACGTACATTTATCCCAGAGAACAGGCTGGATTAGAGCAGCAAACAGAAATTCTTAGTTTACATTGGTTCCTGTTCAATGCTAGAAATTAAGGTCTAATCTAGAAACAATGAGTGACTACGGAAAGTGTTATGTGGGATGTTCTAGAACTACAATTGAGAACCAGGCATGAACGTGCTGTTTGTAGTGACCTTTCTCAGGACGGAGGAATGCTATTCCACATCTTGGTTGCTGCCCAGAGAAGGATTGGTGAAGATGTTTGCGCTTTTTTAATTTAGGGAGCTGGTGTGCATTGTCAATTTAAATAAATGCAGAAAAATACTAGCTGTAGCGGCGTCTTTTCCTTGTAGCAAAAATAAATGCGGATAAATACAGAAATAATGCCCAAAAAATAAATATGGATAAATACAGACGGAAATGGCAAGAAAATAAATACCATAAAACCGGGAGCCCTACTCATAATCCACAGTAATTTGAGGCTTAAAAAAAAGTAATGCTTGAAACAAAAATTGATGAACAAACACTGCTCATATTTAGGAGAGTTGTGAGCCCTTCACACTCCTGGGCCCCACTACAACACCACCTGCTTCACTAATAACAGCTGCATTTCTGAGTAGCAGGCTGTCTTGGGTACCTCTTTTATCCCTTCCCCACCATGCCTGACAGGCACTCTGCTCCGGACACAGGCTCTCTATTCCCATACATTGTCCCTTCTGCAGCAAGGGTTCCTTCTGCTCTAATGCTAGCAAGGAATATGAGCCCTAATGTCCCTTTTGCAAAGACACCCACGCGCTACCCACGGAAGGCACCCTTGATGCAAAGTAATGCAAGGCAGCATGGAGTAAAACTTTGTGTTATTTTGGGTAACTATCCACTCCAAATCCTGACTTGCTTTGAGCAGTAAATCCCAGCATAACACTCTGCACTGGGTTTGCATTGCAAAAGTAATGCAAACCTGTTGCAAAGCATTAGTAAATTTGGTCCCTACAGTGGCGCTGCGCAGCCTTGCTTTACATTTGGGTACAATCCAGTTTCAGGAAGCAGTCAAAAATCACAGTAGTTTTGGTATAGGTCCGGGTGAAATTTAAATAGCTCTGGCATAATTTTTGGAGTTTAATATTACACGAGTTTCTCAAAATTATGCCACTATGCCAAACCTCGTCATTATGACATTGCGTGAGGTAATGTTTTAGCGCTGAAACATGGGAAGAACACGGACAACGAGAAAGCCAGCAGCACTTGTGTTTTTCACACTTTTTTCAGTGCAGTCCTTAGTTCAAAATTGGTACAATGACACTTTTGCACTAACATTTTGAGCTTAATGACAGATTTGCATTTTGGGTAGTTTTCACAAAATTTCAGATTTAATGAAAGCATTCCACAAATTCCACCCCCCAGTTTGGTATCCCAGAACACTGAAGTGACATTTCCTCTAATCCTTATCCTTCTCTGTCGAACTGTCTGTGAATAAGATGGGAGAGATAGTGGGATAGAAATGACAATGGCATAGGAGGGTGAATGGTAAACCAGGCCGCTCCTCCCTTCCTCCTACTGGTTAATAGTCTGGCCACTCACTAGAACAAGGAATGGGTGACTTGTAACAATGGTGATGCGCTAAAGTGTCAAATTAAATACACTTACATTTTCTAATGTCATGGGTCATAAATTACTATCTACACTTCTGCATGGCTCTTAAGAATGGCTGTAAAATAAATCTACAGGCTGATGATTTGGTGAGATCTGATGCATTGTGGAAGGTGGTTGGTTTGTTTTCCTATATGCGCCCGCTAACAGTGTTGCACAAGTGAAAATATCTGTTAGGTTGACTAATCCTCACCTCACCCATTGGAACCATTTTTTATCTAGGCGCTTGATTCATCTCTGAAACCAGTGCACAGGCTAAAAACAGCCACTGCTGAGTATGCAAACTTGTCTTTAACTTCACGAAAATGCAGCATGAACACATGCGTATTCTATCAATAAAACTACACGTCTGCCCAGATGCTTGAATTTCCCTGGATCAGCCAATCATAAAGGAGAAAATATTATATATCATCTTTTAAGCCAACAAAGTCCCGTTAGTACGAATGTAGAATTTCTGGAAGTGTATAAAGCTTATCAAGACATAAATGAATATTTTATGCTAGTCTATAGGTGGTCTTTTAATGCAGAATATTTTTTCATTTTTAAACTTTTATGTAGAAATCACTTTTGAGTGTGAGAATTTTTCAAGCTCTGCGATGTAATGTTAAAGTAACAAACAGCTGACTGTTCTACAGGTTTATATTGCCTTTATGTTTTATAGATAGATAACTGTGAAAAATGTACCTTTTAAATTATAATGCCCGATATAATTATTTAAATAGTTAGCAATAGTTTGAAAACAATAAGAATTGCATTAGACTTTTGGTGCTCTAGGCGCTGTACCGTCTTTGCCATCCTGGCTGCGGCCTCCAACCAATTTGAAATATTACCGCCAAGCAAAAGAGAAAAGTAGTTAAAACAGTATTTACATTAAATATGTTTGCGTATCTGGTTGTGTCTACAAGGCGGGATCAACCTAAGAGCATCAGGACCTGTGAAGCTAATATTTGCAATAACTGGTGCCTCTGTGAAACATTTCTGTACCACACCATGGTTGCAGTCTGTAATAAGTGCTGAACATGTATAATTGGCTATTTTTCAGTATATTGAAGAGGCAGGTGGGTGGGCCGTTCAATTGGGTGATGCAGGAGTCCTAATTTCGATGAAAGCCGTTGTACAGTAAACGGGGCAGTGTTTCTCACGTTTTAACAGTGTTTACCAAATGCACATAGTTTACATCAGCAACAATTTATTTGTGTTTCAGTAACTTAAATGACTGTAGTACGGTTCTGCTGTCGGTAATTCAGCCAGCAACAGTCCCACTGAAGGCAGATTTACCCCATCCGAGTAGAACCTCCACATTTTAGACTACCCCATCTGTACATCATGCCCAGTTATCCTACAATGGATATTACTTTAACCAGATTCAGCTAGTGGAAGCAGTCTGTGAAAGACCATGCAGCACTGATGTTTGCAAATGGTCAACTGGCTCCCCCTTGAGATGTCTGCACGCCCCCAGGGGGGCGCGCCCCACAGTTTGAAGTCTAATAACCTACAAAAAACACTATACAGCCTTGGTATCGGGCACCCCAAGCTTCCATAAAACCAGCTGCGCTCTTAGGAACCAAAACTTTGGGCCCAGATTATTTATTTTTTTTAAACAAATTAAGCACTGACATGCTAGGCATTCCTACAAATTGAATTAAACATTAAGCAATTCCCCCCCCCCCCCGGTCTTTCAAGACCATGTTATGATTAGATGGCGTAACTGCGGAATGGAAAGGGGCGACCACTCGGTCCCCCCGAACGTATGGTAGGGGGCCCGGATCCCCCCGGGAAGCCATTTTGGGCGGGGGGCGTGTCACGGCTGGTATGCCCAAAGCGGCGTAGCCGGGGCGTGCCTTTTCCCACCCAAGAAGGGTTGTCCTAGACACCTACACCGTTGGCCACGCCCCACAGGTGTACCGGAGGAGGGTACACGCCCTCCCGAAGTGGAATAAAAGGAGCAGCAATCCGAAGAAGCATCCTCTTGTTCCTGTGCTTGGAAGCTGCACCCTCTCGTTGCACGTGAGCCCTCGACGGAACAAGGAGCAATTTTTGAGAACTTGTAATTTTTGTGTTTCTCTTTCAGCGACTTCGAGCCTACGGATCCAGGACCGTGTTGAGCAACAAGGATCGAACATCCGATAACAATGCCTGGCAAGAAGGCCGGAAAGAAGTCAGGGACTGACCAGATGCTTCGCATGCTGATCAAAGATATGGCGAGCATGAAGAAACAGATGGCAGCGATGAACAATACGGGTAAACCGAAGAAGGTTATAGGCCCGGCATTGCCGGGAGTTGTCCCCGCGGGGCGAGGTAAAAGGGTCAGGAATAGGACGGCAGGGGAGGAGGTCCCGATTCCCGAGGTACCCCCGACAAACCCGGTCATTCCAGTCGAGGCCCCGGTACCGATCCCAGACACGGGTCAACCGATTCCGGTTGTTGTTACGCCCGCCAGCGAGGAGGACATGCCTCCCGAATTAGCCGCCCAGTTAGCCGCATGGCTTGGCAAAAAGACGGGGGGGGTGCTATGGCACCGGGAGACACGGCCAAAGAGGCCAAGTTACTAATACAGCAGTTGCGGCAGTCGCGAGATGCCGCGAAGGCGAATCTCCCTTTTGTCCCCCCACAGGTGACCCCGGAAGGACCAGCGGCTGGTGTCGAAAAGATAGCGGGAACAGCAATGGAGCCGGGTAAGCAAGCATTGCCAATGGCAAGGGAGGGGTCTTTGCCCTCAAGACGGGAGAAGGTGGTCCAGCATATACCATTGGCCACAAAAGAATTGATATGGGCTGATAAGTACGTGAATATGTTTTCCCTGCTAACTGACCATCGCGAGATGGAGTATGTTAAAACACAGAAGGATTTGTGGCACCCGAGTGTATGGCGAGCAAAAATGGCGGGATTCAGGGTTGATGAGACAATCTCAAATTGGGCCAAGGCCTTTGCGATGTTTTCTGCAATTATTGGGGAACGTAAGCCCGAGGTTTTGACCGAATTGTCCTGCTATCAAGCACGAATAATGGATTTTTATGAGACATATGCAGGCGATGAATGGATGGCATGCCGGCTTTAAATTAAAACGCAAGTTAAATTACAAATCATCTACACATTTAGATAATGTCAGACCTTCTACAGGCAAGGTAAGAGGATTTCCCCTGCCCCCCCCCCCATGCTTCCAAAGTCACATTTAGAAAATGCCGACGTTTCTACAGGCAAGGTAAGAGGATTTCCCCTGCCCCCCCCCATGCTTCCAAAGTCACATTTTTTCAGAGTTCTCATTAATTTACAGCGGCACATGTAGTCCTAATTATCTGCAATAAGGCTACCACTTCACAGCCTCACCAGCATCTTGCAGAGAAAGTCTTGGCCTGCAGATTTGTCGCAGGAGCTGTTTAAATGGGTTAAATACACACAAGCAGTTTTGTCGCCAGTATGTAGACATCACTGGTCTTCCAAGGTCGAGATGCATTTTCATGCGCTCATCACACCAGTGGTCCCAATATTTAGCATTTGATTCCCATTTTACTAAACGGTTACAGCTAGCTTATTACGTTATTTAATGTAACCTATAGATACACATGTTTATGTAAGTTTTAATATGTGTTATTGAAATAAAAATACATTCACAAAGTGGGATGCATTTCTAATCATAGAATGTCCTAAATATCCTTAAAAGTGGAATTGCAAGCCATTTGTCTCCCAGCCATGGAGTTTCTGTCATCAGCAATTCTCCTCCCTTTTTCCACAAGAGTAGTTCAAACATGACATGCAAAATATCCTAGTTTGCAACAAAGGACTACACGGTGTAGGAGTCACATGACAACCATACTAGTAGGCAGCATAGTTTAATAGTGATTGGTCTGGAGAAACAAACTCAAAGTGTAAAACTTAATACCCTGGTTGGGGAGTCTTCTTAATAATCAGAATTGATTTCTACCCAAATGAACCCTTTTTTGCGACATTAGGATAATCAAAGACTGGAAGAAAAACCATAACGCTTTAATGTATACCTTGCAATTTACATACAGCTCTTACGTGACAGTTAAGAGCTCACTGTTCTACGTTAATATTTTTATTTATTAACTGCAAGTAACAATAGGGTCTCTCTGAAAAGATTTGAATCCGGTGGGTCCACCCGGCCTTTCATCCTTATCAGGTCGATAAAATGCCTAGTTTTAGGTCAGTATGGTGTACACCTACGGTGATGGTAACTCTTCACAGCAAAAGCACATCATAAAACAAGCAGAGGATATTTTGCCTCCTATCTCACAGCGAAGACGTGGAACAACCTCCCACTCCAGCTCCAGACCGCCCCATCTATTCTGGAACTTACTGAGTGAGTATGTGAATATATCAATGAAGAAACAAGTGCTGTATGTAAACAAATTTTGATAAAAAAGAAACTATTTGCAACTAAAAATGTACAAGCTAAGATCAACGGGAAACATTGATGGATTTGAATTCCTACATACCCAATTCTGCAGTGCAGATAATGGCTTAGTGTTTTGTCAGGGTCACATACAGTATTTTAAACATCAAACCAATGGCTGCTTAGTTGTTGAATCCTTAAATTTATAGAGATGGGCCGCAAACGCAAGGACATTGACGATTATGTACAGGAGTATGCAGAATTTGAAGCCGTATCCCTTAAAGGGATGAAAATGTTCACCTGCAAGTCATGTCGGACAACTGTTGACATTGAAAACAGGGCAGCGGATAACATCAAAGCCCACCTGAGCAGCAAAACCCACGAGAGACTTTCAGCTCCAGTTGTAAAGAAGGCCTGCATGGAGCAAATTACCATGGAGCAATGCACAACTCGTGCACGCCAAAATATTGAAGAGGCTGCGGATATCCCGCACAAGTTTGTGAAAGCTCTGTGTGAAGGTGGGGTTCCACTTCACCAGACTGATGGTCCAATTGGAGACCTGATTAGGCAGCTGTGCCCTGCAGCAAGGACAATGTGCAAATCCAGCCAAATGTATGAGAAATATCTCCCCGAAGTGTTTGAAGCACAGCTCGGAAACATACGTCAAGCTGTAGCAAATGTCCCTATCTCATTAACATTTGACGAAACCACAGAGGTGCATGGTGACGCAGCCATTGGAACATTGGTCACATATTACTGTGATGATGAAGAAAAGGGTCGCCGCTCAGCCTTAGTCGACATCACTGTATCTGATGAGTGTAATTCTGCTAAAATTGCCTTAATTGTATACAGTGTGCTTCATAAGTTGGGAAAATCATGGCATGATCTTGTTGCAATATGTTCTGATTCTGCATCCTACATGACAAAGGCAGTAACTGATTTGCGCGCTGCTCAGAGGATTAATACCATCCATGTAAAAGATCCATGTCATCTTATACATGCTGCTGTTTCCGATGCTCTGACTCAGGCTGAGAACCGGGACATGTATGCTTTTGTTATAAAGGCTGGAGCAGTCTTTAAGTATGCGCGAAACTTAAAATGCATTTATTCACAAGGAAATGTAGACGGAAGAATGAGATACCCAAGGGCAGTTGTTGTGATCCGATGGTTCAGCTGGTATGAGGGAGCAGTAAGACTTTTGGAAATATGGCACTACTTCCTTGCTTTTGTAAACAATGAAGAAGCCACTGGATCCAAAATTGATCACCTACGTAAACTCCTCGGCCCCAACAGTGCAAACCATCAATCTTTCTATGTCAAGTTGCGTTTCATTGTTAAAACCCTCACTGGTTTCATCAACATTCAGAAAAAACTAGAGTCAGAAGATACACATGCCCACCAAATATATTCAGCCATAGATGTTGACATGACTTTGGCTTTAGAGCAAGACTATACGCAAGACCCAATGATCGCCAGCCTATTGCAAATGTTACCACAGAAAAAAGCAAATGCCCTAATAAAAGAGATGATTACTTTTAAGGATGCACTTACAAACAAGTGGGATGCTGTCCTAGCCCGCAACATAACTGGGCAAATGAGTTACAGCTCTTTTTGGAAACGGGTTACAATCCTGGACCCATTCAAGAATGTTCAGTTTAGTCAGGATTTCAATGATTACAAAGATTTATTTATGTTGGTTGGAGCTTCTGATGATGTAATGAATGTTGTAGAAGAAGAATTCAAGAAATATGTAATGCACTCTATCCCACAAAAAGACATCAGTGCAATGACATACTGGCGTTCTCAGAAGCAAGAATGGCCAACACTGTGTAATCTTTCTTTGAATCTCTTGGCCATTCCAGTATCCTCAGCAAATATTGAACGGGTTTTCAGTGGTCTTCATTTCATTAACAAACAAGAAAGAGCCTCAATGTCTGCAAAGTCTCTTGAAATGCACATGTGCTTGTACTACAATGGCAAAGTTTTCAAATGAATGTATTGTGTTGACCAATAACAACCGGGCGCAGGTGTGCATTGTCAATTTAAATAAATGTGGAAAAATACTAGCTGTAGCTTCGTCTTTTGCTTGTGGCAAAAATAAATGTGGATAAATACAGAAAAAGGCCCAAAAAATAAATATGGATAAATACAGACGGAAATGGCAAAAAAATAGATACCATAAAACCGGGAGCCCTACACATAATATAGATGGACAAACACTACACAGTACTTTCAAAATACCAGTATCACAAACTTTAACATATAAACAACTAACTCATGAAAACAGGAGCATACTTCAAAATAAACTAATGCATTTATAAGTATTAATAATAGATGAAATTTCAATGGTAGGTGCAAATATGTTTAATTTCATACACAATAGATTACAAGAAATAAAAGCTTCTAACCAGCCTTTTGGAGGTATATCAATATTAGCAATTGGAGATTTTTATCAATTGAAACCTGTATTTGACACATACATATTTGACAATTCAAAACATTTGTTTGGGCCATTAAGCACTAACTTGTGGCAAACACATTTTAAATTGTATGAACTAACAAAAATAATGAGGCAATTAAATGACATGCCATTTGCAGAAATGCTCAATAGGTTAAGAATAGGCAAACATACAAAAAACGATATAACAAACATTAAATTACGACAAATAGAACCTCCACAAAGTATAAAAGAAACTATAACATATATAATGGCAACTAACAAAGAAGTAAATGAAATAAATAACAGAGTATTATTACAGCATATACAACAACATGCTGTTTATACTACATTAGCAATAGACACAGTTGCTTCAGACCTAAGTCAAGAAGTAAAAGAAAAAATATTAAAGCAGTTACCAGCAGACTCTACAAAAACAATGGGATTATCAAGCATACTACGTATTGCAATTAAACTTTGCTATGATTTAACTGCTAATCTTAATGTCAATGATGGATTAACAAATGGAGCAACAGGAATAGTTGAATATGTTGATTGTACAAATAACATACCTATTATAATATGGATACATTTTGATAATTGCAATATTGGGAAAAGTACTAGACAACAAAACAAACATCTATACCATGTTAATATATCACATGAATGGACACCAATATTGCCTATATCAAGAAACTTTCAATATACCCAAAAATGTATAACTATAATTCGAAAGCAATTTCCATTACGACAATCATCAGCACGCACAATCCATAGAACACAAGGCGAAACAATTGAACCACTTTATATACACTTTAATAATAGCAAAACACATCACCTACATTATGTAGCTATTAGTAGTGCAAAATCATTAAAAAACATATATATAAAAAACCTTTACCAAACAAAAATATTAGTACATCCAAAAGTCCATGAAGAAATGTTCCGCTTAAAAACATATATGTTGCTAGAAATATCCATAACTCAGATATCACAATTTACAAACCACTTTACTATTATTGTACAAAATATACGCTCACTACAAACAAATTTTCAATTAATATTAGCTGACAGTAACATATTGAATGCTGATATTCTATGTTTTACAGAGATAAATACAACACATAAAGCAAATAGTGATGCATTTGTAATTCCCAATTACAATATGCTAATATTTGATAAATACCATAACGCACAAACAAACCATGGTATTATAATATATTATAAAACAAATCACATATTACAAGCAGTATTTACAACACAACAGCAAATTGACATCTTGCAATTTACTAAACAAATAAAAAACAATAACTACCTATTTGTAATACTATAGAAGCCACCAAAAGTACACATACAAATACTATTGCAAATATTAACAACCATATTAAACAATTATCTAAATCATAAATATATAATAATGGGTGATTTCAATATTGATTTGCAAACAACAACACACAATAAAACTGTATTATTAAATTACATGTTAACAAACTTTAACTGTGTTCAAAAAATAAACTCACTTACAACAGATTACAATTCAATATTAGATCATATATTTACAAATGCAAATCTAGAACAGTATGGAACATTAGAGTCATATTACAGTGATCATAAACCAATATGGACAGCTATCTGATTTATATGCATTATAATGTACAAGTACGCTATGATGCAAATTCCAAATTTTCATTAAATATTAAAATATTTGCATTGTTTTTTGCAGATGATTTCTAGTCAAGATTTGAAAGACAGCAACCAAGATGAAACTAAGCCATACCAAAAGGCAATTCGTGTAAATATTGTTCACTGTACAGGAAAAACTTACTATCAGAATGCAAAACAGGAAAATAAAGTAATGTACCATATGGCATTAGCGGATCAAAGCACGTCTATCAAAGCTACTTGCTATACTGAAGACTACCATGCTCAAACTAAAGAAGGATATGGCTTTCTAATTCGCAATTACCTAATCAAAAATGATACTTTGATTATGACAAAACAAACAAAAATCTCAAGAATGCCACCAATTGAAATACCTAAATTATTCAAGAAGCTATTAATATTTTGCAGCCGCCACCTCCACCAGTGTCTCCAATAAAGACAGTGAGAGAAGTGAGTGTAAAACACTCCTAAGCGTCTCCGGAACAATAACTGAGGTAAGCTACTTTTTTATACTTTGCATTTTACTATTGCATTATCTGAACTAACATAAATGTACAAAGGTAAAAAATGTTTATAATTGCATGTTGATAAAATACTTCACTGTACAAATACATAATTGTATTGTAATACTACAATGGTTTATTGCACAAATTGTCAAACATTGCCATGCAACAATGTTCAACATACAATGTTCTTGATGACAAATTTCTTTGCTAACCATATTGTAAATGCAGCATTGTTAAATAAAGTAGCATTAAACAAAAATAAATATGATGCTGCCGACAAACTAGAATGTAACAAACATACATACAAAACATAACAGGTAAGTAAACTTACATACTAGCTAAAAAAAGTAAAACAAAGTCAGTCTGTATACTTATTGTAATACAAAATTACATGTATTACACTTTTGCTAGAATTTTAGCACTAATGAAAGGTAAGTAAAATACAATTTAATTAAAGCATTTGTAATTTATGTATAAAAATGTACTAATTTAACATACCATTAAAGCATTAATACTGAAAATTTAAACAAGTAGATACCACACAATATTCAACATCAAAATGCATCCAAATAATAATGTAAGTAACTTGCAATTAATTTTCAAACTTTAGCTAAAATTGGACTCCCTATAAAAATATTAGTAGCCTATAAAGTGCCAAACTGGCAGTCTGCAAAACTGTTACCTTGCAAATTACATTAACTACCAGTTCAATCAAGGACTGCGTTTAAAATCGGCTGCCTCACTTTCAAAGCTGTGTTACAGACTTCACATGCCTATCTCCAATACATGGTCGCTCTTTACTGTCCAATACGCTACATATAGTCCTCCCATGAAACTTCCAACCCCCCCCCCCCCTAATCAAATTAAAAAAAATTAGCAGCCATAGATTTGCTTACTTAACCTAAAACTTCTACAACTAGTTTCTTTTCTCAATAGAATGCTTTAATTCTCTTCTACAAATCACAAAAATCCAAAAACCTGCTTCTTTATACATTGTTACTAAAGCCCTACATGTACAGTACTCAACACCTAAATAATGCCAAGAAAATTATAATGTCATAGCACTATATAAGACAGCCTTAACATAAGGTAAGATAACAGAAGATTATTATGCAAAACAAACTATGTTACATTAATGTTGCTACTTCCCAATAGAAATAATAAAAGGTAAGTAATCTAAAACTTATGGTAATACACTGTTTGCATTACATATGCAAATAATTCTATGAATCTTACTTTATTACTTTATGTACTTTTACAAACAAAAAGTGCAACTATTATGCAATATAAACAATATGATACAATGAACGTATGCACCTTTTAATAACAAGTAAGTAACATAAATATATACTATACATATTGCAAAAGTATATGCACTAAGGTATAATAAATACAAAGAACAAAATTATACTACAAACAATGTATGCATGCATATAAGCATACAACTCTAAGAGGTAAGTAAACAAACATTTAATTAATGAAGTACACATTTTTATTGTAAAGAACTTGTATTAATTGTTCAAACGTTAATAATTTAATGCATTTCTACAACAAATGCATATACTACACATAGACCTTTACATTCCTTAATAAAGTAAAGTAAAATAATAAATACTTAACATATGCTAACACATAACTAATACATCTCCACACACATTCAAATAAAGCTAACACATAACTAATACATCTCCACACATATTCAAATACATACTCAACACATTTTTACCATCACAATATTTTTAAAATAAACAAGACACAAACACCTACACTATGCACCACACATAACTTTATATAATTTAGTGCTCTACGTACTCCGCAAGTCGTAGCACGCCCTAGTTCATACAGAACTAGGATGGCCCCAATGATGAAGCATGTCACTGTGAGGCAACTCCAGTGAGTGAGGGGACACTAAAAACACATTGTTTTTCTACTACAATACACCTGCCTACATTCACCACACAGCCATATACACACATACTTCTTTTACACACTACATACACCTACAATACACTTAGACTACAATTAATCACTCAAATAACATACCTCACACAACAACACTTTAACACATATCATTACATCAAAACACTCTCAGTAGCATTAACCCATATTTGCATCCTACACCTAAAACACAAGTAACAACTGACTTACTATAATGTAAATTCGATTATAATAATGCCAATGTAAATGTAAATGTAAATGTACAGCAATTTATATAGCAGAAATCAATAGCAGTTTCTAAACGCTTGCTTAGGGAACCCATCCTGGTATTCCCCTGTGAAATAACCCCAGCAGGGTATCCGCAAACTGAAAGCCAGGCATCCTGCCGCAAAGGGCCGTTGTAAAGAATAAACAAGCTATTGCCCAGAGTCGCAGAATATGAACCCGTAAATCAAGTAGGCACCAGTGCAAGAAATGTCAAGTCCATGGACATTTTTAGGAGTCAAGACCCCTCCAAGCCAGGAAATGAACTCTGGTCCCGAGCTGACGACTGCTTCCAGGTCTGCCTCCTCTAACCAGTGACCTACACTTCTCCCAATAACTATCCCTTACCAAACGCTAAAACTTACTCTTTACTGAACTGTTTAACAAGTATACTTTCGTGCTCTTTCATAAACTGCTAAAAAATAAATCGACTGTGAAGCATATTACATTATCTGCACTTGCCATTATAAATGCTACTTAAAGTAACATATTTGCAAAACACCATTAGCAAATTAATAATATTGCCTTTGTATATTAACAACTGAAAATTACATATTGTACTACTATATCAAACAAAACCTAACAGACATATGTTATTTTACAGGAAGAACAATCTAAAAATATATTCATTGGAGGACAGGAAACAAAATTGAAAAGTATCACCGTTAAAGATACAACTGACTCTGTAAAAATTACCCTATGGAGAGAAGCAGCCGACTTCCCAATACAGATTGGACAATATGTACATTTATCTCACCTGACTGTACATGAATTTAATAAAGAAAAGATTTTAAACACAACTTGACATACTAGGATACAAGTAAGTAAAATTTAATATGGATATTAATATTTAGATAACATTACAAATTAAATAAATGCTAAAACAGTATCTTTGCTTGTAGTAAAACCACCACAAGAAAACCTTGACATAACAATTTACGGATTAGACAACATACTACAAGAAACAAGCATTGTAGCGGTACAAGTTAATGGAACAGAACATTTCCAATACATGGAAATTCATAATATCTCATTGATGGACTTTTTACATATAAGAGATGATGTGGAGGACTTAGCTGATGCATTGATGGAATATCTACCACTATCTGTAAAAATAACATTTTGTAATGGATATATAACAAGCATCATTGAAAAAATATAATGTACATACAATAATACAAACATTAACAAAGATTATTGATATCAAAAAAACAATTAATGTTTGCACTGTATATATTACTCAAGTTTGAACTAGATAAGATATATATTTTGTTTGCTGTTTGATAACAAAAATTGTATTACAATATTGCTTTCAATTGCTGATCACTGTTTGCTATTATATTACCAATGCTGTGTGGAAACTACTATACAATACTTAACTACTTTTTGTATGCACTTTATAATTTGGTAATCTGCTTTCAATTACAAATATTGACATATACAACTGTAATATTCAATTAAGTTTAAACAAACTTGCATATTTTCAGTAAAAGTATATGTTACCTACTTACAATACATAGAAATGCTTAACAATCAAAAATAAAGTTTATACCGCAAATCAAGTATTCTTGACATCAATATTTACAATTATAAATGTATTATGTATTGTGAATAAGAAATAGACAAAGAACTAACAAACAAGTACTTATTCCTACTACATATTACCTACTTAAAGTACTATATAGCCTTATCACTAACAATGTAAAGCTACAGTAATTTAACACTATATGCTACAATAATTTAAGACTACTAAATATAGTGCAAAAAAAACAAGGCCGCGCAATACCAAAAGCTCTAACTTAAATACTGCGAGGCCTATTGCATTGCAAATGCTTGTTTATTTTGGCACTTGATTCATCTCTGAAACCAGTGCCCAGGCTAAAAACAGCCACTGCTGAGTATGCAAACTTGTTTTAACTTCACGAAAATGCAGCATGAACACATGCGTATTCTATCAATAAAACTACATGTCTGCCCAGATGCTTGAATTTCCCTGCATCAGCCAATCATAAAGGAGAAAATATTATATATCATCCTTTAAGCCAACAAAGTCCCATTAGTACGAATGTAGAATTTCTGGAAGTGTATAAAGCTTATCAAGACATAAATGATTATTTTATGTTAGTCTATAGGTGGTCTTTTAATGCAGAATATTTTTTCATTTTTAAACTTTTATTTACAAATCACTTTTGAATGTGAGAATTTTCGAGCTCCGCGATGTAATGTTAAAGTAACAAACAGCTGACTGTTCTACAGGTTTATATTGCCTTTATGTTTTATAGATAGATAACTGTGAAAACTGTACCTTTTAAATTATAATGCCCGATATAATTATTTAAATAGTTAGCAATAGTTTGAAAACAATAAGAATTGCATTAGACTTTTGGCGCTCTAGGCGCTGTACCGCCTTTGCCATCCTGGCTGCGGCCTCCAACCAATTTGAAATATTACCGCCAAGCAAAAGAGAAAAGTAGTTAAAACAGTATTTACATTAAATATGTTTGCGTATCTGGTTGTGTATACAAGGCAGGATCAACCTAAGAGCATCAGGACCTGTGAAGCTAATATTTGCAATAACTGGTGCCTCCGTGAAACATTTCTGTCCCACACCATGGTTGCAGCCTGTAATAAGTGCTGAACATGTGTAATTGGCTATTTGTCAGTATATTGTAGAGGCAGGTGGGTGGGCCGTTCAATGGGGTGATGCAGGAGTCATAATTTCGATGAAAGCCGTTGTACAGTAAACGGGGCAGTGTTTCTCACATTTTAACAGTGTTTGACAAATGCACGTAGTTTATATCAGCAACAATTTGTTTGTGTTTCAGTAACTTAAATGACCGTAGTACGGTTCTGCTGTCGGTAATTCAGCCAGCAACAGTCCCACTGAAGACATATTTACCCCATCCGAGTAGAACCTCCATATTTTAGACTACCCCATCTGTACATCATGCCCAGTTATCCTACAATGGATATTACTTTAACTGGATTCAGCTAGTGGAAGCAGTCTGTGAAAGACCATGCAGCACTGATGTTTGCAAATGGTCGACTGGCGCCCCCTTGAGATCTCTCCACGCACCCAGGGAGGCGCGTCCCACAGTTTGAAGACCACTGCACTAGAGTAACAAAGTCAGGAAGTGTCTGGGAGTGAATTAACGAGGTCTAATAACCTACAATAAACAATATACAGCCTTGGTATTGGGCACTCCAAGCTTCCATAAAACCAACTGCGCTCTTAGGAACCAAAACTTTGGGCCCAGATTATTATTTTTTTAAACAAATTAAGCCCTGACATGTTAGGCATTCCTACATATTGAATTCAATTTTCAATTTTATTTGAATATGATTTTGGAACTCCGTGGAGATCCACATATTACAATAATACAAATTAAACATAATAAAATAGCACCACATGTTATCAACCTATTTAACAGTGATATGCCATTCGTCTAATACAATTCTAAGAAACATTTAAAAAAGTTAAAAATTCTGTTACAGAAAATTTCATTCGGGGGACAGATGATTGCATTAATCAAAGATTTAGCATATAAAATACCAAATTGGATACATACGGGCTTTACCCACTGCCGACGCTGCGTCATTAGAGCTGGGCAAACTATCAAGACATGTAGGGAGTCTTGGACTGAGCTGTTACAAAAGTTACATATATTGGTAGTGCCGTACCATTTAGCTAGCAGCTTATTCAATGGAAGTATATCATGCCTAAGGAGTAGCCAAAAGCGGCGCAAGCCATGGGGCATATTCCAAGTGACGTAGGGTTGTAATTGTTTTACCATACAGGAATCAACAGCTTGGTTTGTCCTCCTTTTTTGTAAGGTCAGGGTACGATCCCTTTCATAGCTCAACTTCCAGGTGGCATGCTTTAATGTGAGCTTTAGTTGTTGAGTAGAAAGGGCTAGGAGGGAAACTTCCTCCAGATTCAAGAGTTTGAGGGCCTTCCTATAATTCCTTATAAGCAAAGAGTACTCTTTTAATGGGCCCATCAACTCTTTTTTAATTAGGGATCTTAATGATGCCGGCTTTCCCTTGATCAGACATATTACCCAGCGAATGACTCCTGCCAGAGCCTGTGCCCAGCTGCTTCTTAGCCCGAGTTCCAGACGAAGAGCTGCAGTGCTACAACTATTGTTAGCTGATATTAAGCTTCTCAAGAGGGATCCCTCAACTGTATCTAAGAAGCCCCATTCAGCTAATTAAATAAACTCTATACCATAAAGCAAAGTTGGGGGGGATTTTTGCCCGGAATGCCTCCAATAGGTAATCAAAGTGCCTTTTACCAGTTGACTTATATAGTGCTCTTAAGCCATTTCCCTGTGTTTTGCCTTGTGGGTGCTATTTTCAATATGTGATTTATTGCTTAGATTGCTGTTCACAACCTTGCCCAAGAATACGTAGGATACTACTCTTTCTAATTTCTTTCCTCCCAATTCCCAGCTGATGTTTTTTAATCTTAGTTTTTTCCTCCCCTCCATACACATTACCTTACTTTTAGAGATGTTTATTTTCAGGTAATGCTCTTCGGAAAATGAATGTAATAATTGGAGACGATTGTTAAGTCCCTTTGGGGTGAGGTCTAAGATCAATATGTCATCCGCATACATTAGGCAAGAGATGTATGAGTCTCCTAAGCGAGGGGCAATACCGTCACCTGCAGATATTATACGGGGAAGGTCACTTACATATAGGGAAAATAACAGGGGGGCAAGGAGGCAACCCTGTTTGAGGCCATTTGCAGATGGTATGAGCTGGGATAGGCCTCTTTCCCCCCCCCAATAATACTCTACACCATGTGTTGTCGTGTAGGTCTTGAACCAATCCTAAAAGACCATGCGGCATGCCAAGATCGTGTAGCTTTCTCCACAGTAGCTGTCGGTCGACCTTATCGAAAGCCGTGGAGAAATCTATGAATGCCACATAGACTCTCCCCTTTCTGGCTCCGATATATTTATCTGTTATCACCTGGAGGGCTGCCAGGTTATCCAGGGTACTGTTGTTTTTCCTAAAGCCTGTCTGCTCAAGTGGAAGAACAGCCGAGTGCTCCACCCAGATATTTATCCGCTTGAGCAGACACCTTGTGAAGACTTTGCCGACTGCATCTAGTAATGCAATCTGGCGATAATTCTGGGGGGATAGACGGTCACCTTTTTTAAACAACCGTACCAGGATGCTTCCCTTCCAAGAGGGTAACACCTTACCTCTTGATAGACAAATGTTAAAAACTGGACAGAGAAGCTTGCACCATTTAGCCCTGTTCTGTTTCAATACATTGATGGGCACCTCATCCGGGCCCAATGCCCCGGAAAAACACATTTCACTAATTGCCAAATCTATGTCCTTTTCTGTGAATGGTTCTAATGGTACCCTCGCATCTATTTGCCATGTTTGAGGATTCGCTTCGTTGTTACTAGCGTAGAGGTTGATGACAAACTCCCTCCATATTTGTTCCTCAATGGCAATGGGGGCAGGACTTGTTCTCATTCCGCACCCTTCACCTATGAGGGACCAAAATTGCCTCATTTCCCCGTGGATAGCTGCTTCTCTTAGTTTTACCCATATAGAATCCTCCTTTTCTTTGCGTAATCTAGTCAATAACCTTCTCCTTTTCCTTTTTAACTTAGTTATTTTTTGTGCTGTATCCGGTAATCTATTCAGATATTGTGCCCTAACTAGTTTGTTTATTTCTACATTTAGAGATCTCAAAGGGCTGGGGGAAATCCTAATAGTTTTTTTCTTATTGAGTGTTTTTGTCTCTGCTACCACTGAATTCATAAAAACACAGAAGTTTTCGATTTCAAAACCATTCCAGGACGGAAGATCGGAGATTGCTGCGTCTAGCATTACCTCCAAGTTTCGATGCGCCTTCGCGTTCCAAAAACACCTTCCTGTTTTGGAATGGAAATTTGTTTGGTCATTGTTCAGTGACCATTGATCACAACTTGGGGGCTTTATATTTAACCAAACGGAGAGAATTTTATGATCACTTAGTGGGGTATTAATTACCTTAAGATCCTTCAGTAGCACAAATGAGTGAAACCCCGTTATTACGTAGTCTAAAATCGATTTCCCTCTATATGATTTGTGTGTGAAATTAGCCGGGGAATCTGATGGGAGTCTCCCATTAACTATGAGCCCGTCTATTTCTACCAACTCCTTTAGAATTATTTTACCCCGTTTATTTGTTTTTATGCTTTCAGGGAATATTGCCCGGGGAATACAGAGTGTTTCCTCTCTCGATTTATCACTGAATAAGTTTAAACTTAGATTGGAAATCTTACTATTTAGATCCCCAACTAGAATTATGTCTGACATCGGATCTTTCTCCCTGATAGCCTGGACATGCAAGAAAACCTTTTTAAGTATTGTATTAAAGCCTGTTTCTGGAGGAATATAAGCATTAATCAGGACCAGACGGTTGGTAGTTTTAGAATTATCTAGCCCAAGTATAGTTACTGCTTGGAACAGATTACTGGGGTCCAGATAATGTTCATAGTTCCAATTTATTTTATTTGATAAAAGGCAGGCTATCCCCCCACTCGCATGACCTTTTTTGTTCAAGATAGCCCTGCCTTCTAAGACATAGTAGTCCTTCCCTAGTTGGATTTTATCAGGGCACCATGTCTCTTGGAGACATATTATGTTTTGCTCCAGAGATAAAAGAAAAGCCAGTTTCTCTGGACTATTTTTTATGCCCGCTGCATTCCAAGAGATTATGGAAAGTTTTGTGCTAAAGATCCTGATTATTTAAGTGATTGTTTGAGGTTTTTTCTGCCAATTCCATTGGGCACTTTCGATTCCTGAGATTGGTTGGTAAGATAGCGGAGGAGGGGCAAGATAGGACACCATACGGGAGTCCTTAGACTTACATATTTTTAGCTCTGTTAGTTCCCCAGGTTTATTTATACGCCCTGTGGCTGCATGCAACAGGGAGAATGGGGGTTTCTGGGAGGGTTTGGAAGAAACCTTATTTTGACCTGAATGACCCAAAACCGGAATGACGTCTATCCCTCTGCTCTGTAAATCTTCTGAACGTTGGAGAATAAGGTTGGCTACTAACTTAGAGTAGAACCTCACCCTAGTTGTCATCCCCACTTCTGATTGTTGTAATATTTGTACTCTATCTAAGTCAGCCGATTGTATCAATTTCAAGTTGGCCGATTCTTGAAAGTATTTGAGTAAGAGGGATCTGTTCAAAATACATTCGGTATCGAACAGGGGACAGAATTCCACCCATAGAGTATCTATACCTTTTTCTTTAGACTCAGCTGCTACTATTCCCGAGAAAGATGGCGCCAAGGGATTGAGTGTTGCGCCCGCTTTACTCGAGGGTTTATGATCTTGACCCAAAAATGTGGGAGTGTTGGACCCTGTTATGTCCCTAGCAACGAAAGCTTGTTGGGAGGTTATATTTGGGTCTACTTTTAATAAGAGGGGGGGAGCGGGACTCAGGGATATTGCGGGCATGATCACAGATAGGGGTGCGAAATTTCCCATGTTATTCTTGGATTCAGTATTATTCTCCTTTTCAGCTACCGCCTGAATGTAGGGAATTTTCTTTTGTTTTTTCCCTTCTTCTTTAAATCCCGTAACTTCCCTTTGTTGCCGTTTTCTTCTGAAGCCTCCCCCACTTCTATATCTCCCTCACCCAATTGCTTCTTAAAGATTGGAAAAAGGTCGGTCCCTAGTTTTGGGGGGGGATTTTCAGAGGGATGTACTTCTATAACGTTGACACTTAGATTTCCTTCTTCAATTACTTCAATCACAGTTTTATTGCTTTTGGACTGCTGATCTTTTATATCTTCCCCATTTAGTGCTGGAGGAGAAGAGGACTGCACTTGGACTATATCCTTCTCTTTCTGAGTGGCCAATAGGACCTTTAGAATCTTGGTCACTGTGTCCAAGACACAATCGGATCCCCCCACAAATTTTTCCAAAAGTTGTAGGATGGATGACAATAAATGTTCTAATGAAAGTAGGGAGTCAGAGATAGGATTGTCTTTTCCCTGACATTGTAGTGCCTCCATCCCAGTCAAATTTAGATTAGGACTAATGGAAAAATGTGAATGCGAAGATTTGGAAGGGGTACTACTGTACAACTTCAAGCCAGCGTGGGTCGATGTTAGCGGAGTTTTTAGATCTATCTCTGCTTTGACCGGGTCGTTTTCTATATACCTTTGACACAGGTCATTATCCAACAACAATGGAGACAAACCATTGTTAAAGGAAACTTTTGTCAAAGAAGTGTTTAAAGTATGGTTGGAGATAACTGGCGGATTTTCCCCCATGTGCATATTATCCTCTTCTATACCATCCCTAGTTTTTATAATTACTTCTGGTTCTAATTCAGTGTTATTTTTCGCTGTGGAGAATACGGGAGGAGAGAAAACACTCTCAACAGTCAGAGGAACCACTTTAGATTCTGTTATGCTGGTAACCGCAATTTCCTTTCTGTTTTCAAGCAATTCTCTTAGTGTGTTGGACAATGTGTCCGTGGGAGTAACACCAGATTCTATAAGGACCACTGATTTGTTATCCTCCATTGCAGCTTTAGTCTTGCCCTTTTCCCACAAGTTAAAAATCTGACAAGTACTCTTCAGATTAGAGGCCTGACCAAGCTTGTTTCGGAGGGGGTTCGATCTGGTTTTAGAATTTGATCTTCCTACCAATATTCTCCCAGACCTCAATTTCTTTGTCATCATCCCACTCCAGTAATATCAGAAAGGGGGCTGGGGAGATGTAAGTGGAATTAGTTTACCAGATTATAAGTCTCAGATGATCAATATAGGTATCTAACATTAGTGAAGAAAATGAGTGGTTTGAATCTAAGGTGCACAAAAGAAAAGTACGGATCCTAAATAGCCGAAATAGTTTATGGGGCTAATAAGGGGGTAACTGTTAGGGACAGGGCCTAGCCTAGCCTTCTCGTGCCTCTGAGGGCCTCAGAGGGCCCGCCCTTGTCCCGGGCTTCTCCCGGGCGCTACCCGCGCGCTACCGCGCAGCGGTCTGCTACACTCTATATATAAGTTACAAGGTGATAGGGGCGTGGCCTCCAGGGAGAGCGTCACCAGGTGGGATAGGGGATTGAGGCTGCTGGGACTCTTGGGAGTTGGAGTCCAGCAGTGCCTACGCTCGCAGCCCTGATTTGCCTACAGCCCAGGAAAAGGTGATAGCAGTGACCAGCTGTGAAGCTGGACCCGCGGAGCGGGTCCGGCGAAGAGTGGCGCCTTTCAGTGCGCTTCCAACGAACAGTGCCGCGCTTCCGCAGTCCACCGGCACCAGGCACAGTCACAGGTCAGCAGGTCTAAAGGATGAGAAATCCGCTGTTTAGGGAGATCCGGGGCCTTTTCTCCAAACAGCAGCAGGGGGCGTGGGCTCCAGGGAGAGCGTCACCAGGTGGGATAGGTGATTGAGGCTGCTGGGACTCTTGGGAGTTGGAGTCCAGCAGTGCCTACGCTCGGAGCCCTGATTTGCCTACAGCCCAGGAAAAGGTGATAGCAGTGACCAGCTGTGAAGCGGGACCCGCGGAGCGGGTCCGGCGAAGAGTAGCGCCTTTCAGAGCACTTCCAACGAACAGTGCCGCGCTTCCACAGTCCACCGGCACCAGGCACAGTCACAGGTCAGCAGGTCTAAAGGATGAGAAATCCGCTGGTTAGGGAGATCCGGGGCCTTTTCTCCAAACAGCAGCAGGGGGCGTGGCCTCCAGGGAGAGCGTCACCAGGTGGGATAGGTGATTGAGGCTGCTGGGACTCTTGGGAGTTGGAGTCCAGCAGTGCCTACGCTCGCAGCCCTGATTTGCCTACAGCCCAGGAAAAGGTGATAGCAGTGACCAGCTGTGAAGCTGGACCCGCGGAGCGGGTCCGGCGAAGAGTGGCGCCTTTCAGTGCGCTTCCAACGAACAGTGCCGCGCTTCCGCAGTCCACCGGCACCAGGCACAGTCACAGGTCAGCAGGTCTAAAGGATGAGAAATCCGCTGTTTAGGGAGATCCGGGGCCTTTTCTCCAAACAGCAGCAGGGGGCGTGGGCTCCAGGGAGAGCGTCACCAGGTGGGATAGGTGATTGAGGCTGCTGGGACTCTTGGGAGTTGGAGTCCAGCAGTGCCTACGCTCGGAGCCCTGATTTGCCTACAGCCCAGGAAAAGGTGATAGCAGTGACCAGCTGTGAAGCGGGACCTGCGGAGCGGGTCCGGCGAAGAGTAGCGCCTTTCAGAGCACTTCCAACGAACAGTGCCGCGCTTCCACAGTCCACCGGCACCAGGCACAGTCACAGGTCAGCAGGTCTAAAGGATGAGAAATCCGCTGGTTAGGGAGATCCGGGGCCTTTTCTCCAAACAGCAGCAGGGGGCGTGGCCTCCAGGGAGAGCGTCACCAGGTGGGATAGGTGATTGAGGCTGCTGGGACTCTTGGGAGTTGGAGTCCAGCAGTGCCTACGCTCGCAGCCCTGATTTGCCTACAGCCCAGGAAAAGGTGATAGCAGTGACCAGCTGTGAAGCTGGACCCGCGGAGCGGGTCCGGCGAAGAGTGGCGCCTTTCAGTGCGCTTCCAACGAACAGTGCCGCGCTTCCGCAGTCCACCGGCACCAGGCACAGTCACAGGTCAGCAGGTCTAAAGGATGAGAAATCCGCTGTTTAGGGAGATCCGGGGCCTTTTCTCCAAACAGCAGCAGGGGGCGTGGGCTCCAGGGAGAGCGTCACCAGGTGGGATAGGTGATTGAGGCTGCTGGGACTCTTGGGAGTTGGAGTCCAGCAGTGCCTACGCTCGGAGCCCTGATTTGCCTACAGCCCAGGAAAAGGTGATAGCAGTGACCAGCTGTGAAGCGGGACCCGCGGAGCGGGTCCGGCGAAGAGTAGCGCCTTTCAGAGCACTTCCAACAAACAGTGCCGCGCTTCCACAGTCCACCGGCACCAGGCACAGTCACAGGTCAGCAGGTCTAAAGGATGAGAAATCCGCTGGTTAGGGAGATCCGGGGCCTTTTCTCCAAACAGCAGCAGGGGGCGTGGCCTCCAGGGAGAGCGTCACCAGGTGGGATAGGTGATTGAGGCTGCTGGGACTCTTGGGAGTTGGAGTCCAGCAGTGCCTACGCTCGCAGCCCTGATTTGCCTACAGCCCAGGAAAAGGTGATAGCAGTGACCAGCTGTGAAGCGGGACCCGCGGAGCGGGTCCGGCGAAGAGTAGCGCCTTTCAGAGCGATTCCAATGAACAGTGCCGCGCTTCCACAGTCCACCGGCACCAGGCACAGTCGCAGGTCAGCAGGTCTAAAGGATGAGAAATCCGCTGGTTAGGGAGATCCGGGGCCTTTTCTCCTAACAGCAGCAGGGGGCGTGGCCTCCAGGGAGAGCGTCACCAGGTGGGATAGGTGATTGAGGTCTCTGCATCCCCTGCAGTGCAGGTGGGACAACACTTCAAAGAAACCCCAAACTGTAAACAAAATATCATATGAAATACCACAAAAAGAGCTGCACAGTTGCTCAAAGCTGTGCACATACCAAAGCGATGAGGTGCACGATTGTCTCAACTTAATATAAACTTATGTTGACATGTATTTATGTTGGTTATCTATTTACTTACTTATACACTACTGTACGACCTTCTCTGATGTGTCTGAAAACGTACATTTTGTCCCAAATTTCTGTCCTGAATTTTGACACTCACCTATGCCAGCTGGTCACCCTACTTTGTGATATTATGTTGTGTGTGTTTGTGCAGCGCTAAATGAGGTGATACAAGTGCACTTGTGATCAGAAACTTGGGCTCACACTTCTCAGGCATGATAAAAAGTGTGCACCTCGTCGTCTGACTATTCAGATCATGTTTGGACATTGTCACGTACATGCATGATTCCCTTTAGTTTGCAACTGTGGGCCGTATACAACTTAAAAGATAAACAAGCACAACTGGCAGCACGCTCTCCACCCGAGGATCACGTTGTGTGTGTGTGTGTGTGGGGGGGGGGGGGTCTTGTTGAGCCTGTAACCTGTTCGAATGCCCCTCCCCCACCCAGGCACTCAGGAGTTAAAAGACACATAGCTTTAGATGACAAATGGCGGCCCGTTCTCAGATTGCGGGAAGAGTGCGGTCACCACCAACTTCCCATAAAACATGCCACAACAGAACCAAACACATAACTTAACACAAGGTAACATAACATTCTTATTATATTCCATAACTGACCAGGCAAAAGTTATTTAGCTTCATGTTAAACTATTGCATTTATGCAGTTCGAGCAATTGGCATTGTAAATGACAATGTCCTTTATTTATGTTTTGGTTTTCAAAACATAAATAAAGGGCATTGTCATTTACAAGGCCAATTGCCTACACCCGTGTAAATGCGAGACCTACTGCATTGCAAACGCTTTTTTATAGGTTTTTTTGTGCTCATTCTGTCGGACTTTAATCATATTTATTTTGGTACATGAAATATAACGTTGTAGCCAAAACAGTTCGACGTATAGTTAATTCAAGTGAACTCCCATGTGGAGCAGAGGTCAAGTAATGCAAGCCATTTCATGTTTACTACAAATACATGTTGATATCTACAATTATTTAAGATTTCAATTCTTTTTGGATCATGCATGCTGTTTTTGTGTTGAGATATTAACTGACCTTGTACAAATGGTATGTTAGTGAAGTGATTTGTTGCACAGGAAAGTCTTGCATATATATATATATATATATATGTATGCACATGCCTTGGAAAAGTCATATCAACCTCTCATTTCCCTTGGTACAGCGGGAACATAGGACATGTTTACTATTTCACTTGGGGCTTATCCCCTCTCTGATTACGTTTCACCGGTAATCTCAAGGCATACAACGCTCAATCTTGAAACAAATACTTTCACTTTTACATTTTATGTCGGAAATTTTTTGCAAAGGTGTATTTACGTTTTCTTGTAATGATCAGGTTTCTTGTAATGCTAACATGAATATATTTGCCAGGCATCTAAATTATCTAGCATACACGGAGAAGGTCTTGGCAGTTGATGGGATGCTCAATTATTCTTTAGCTATGATAAAAGGCATTATCTAGTATTTACGAGGATTCAAACTATTGGCATTATAACTTTCAATGCCATTTATTTATATTTTAAAAATGAAGACCAAAAAAAAAAGGCTCAAACTGGTGTCAATGCGAGACCTGTTGCATTGCAAATGCTTGCTTTCTTTGGTTTGCTTGGTCTCTGCCAGCCCACTATGTAATGTCCTTCTGCTGTTCTGGTGCGTATGTAAAGCGCTCTGATGCCTACGGGTAAAGCAAGCGCTATATGAAACTTTAAATAAATAAATATAAATATAGAAGTGATTGTTTTGACATTTAATGTTGAAACAAACCACACTTCACACTTTGTATTTTTGCGAAGACAAAATCAAATCTACTGTCCCAATACACGTTTCGTTTCTACCCCCCAAAATTGTGTAAATCTTTTCAAAAAGCTTAACAAACTGATTTTGCTTAATTAATCTCCGATCAAAACAAGCACAGAGTCCACACACAAAAAGTGTCTGAACAACAAAATAAATAATTTCCCAACCCATTACACACCCCCAAAAAAATAAAACACTCTGCCTCGAACGTTTCAAGCAACTAACTCGCGCAGGCTGCCAGCCTGCTGCTTTTAAAGGCACAAAAAACGCCACAATCCTTCAGTGCAGGAAGTGATGACAGTGAAGGCCCAGCCAATGGAAGCCCCGAGAAAAAATTCAAACTGGCCGCCTTTTCCAAACGCACCTGGCATTAATTATGCAAATGAGGCAGGTACATAGGTGGCGGCTCGGCGGCGCTCGGGTTTGACCTCATTCCTTAGTGGAGACTCCATAGTGTTCATGTCTCCGCGACCAGACGGCCTGGCTGAGCGGAGCTTCACAGCGCCCAGAAGTCCTGCTCGGAATTTTTTCATCGTGAGTAGCGCCTCTGAGGGGGCCATCGGGGCACGAGGCAGGGTAGACGGCCACCCACTTCTCTTTCCCGTCGATTTTTTCCTCAGGGGCGGTTGTCAATGCGCTGCATGCCTGGGGGGCCGGGGCGGGTGGTCTCCATGCCTGTGCGGCGGGGGCATCTTTTGCTGTTGGCAGCTCTGGCCTGGCTGCTTCTATGCGCTTCCCGCTTGCTCACTGGTACTTTCTTTTGCGTCGTTGTTAAATGTCGAAAAATTTAGCAAAACTTCAAGGTAAAGTGTCTGAGTTGGCGCCTTCTCAGGAAAGTTTTTTCTTTCACCGACCACTAATTCTGGCCACACCGCAAACTCCTTCTTTCGCACCCACTGTTTAAGAGACCTTAGGTACAAATCTCCCAGATTTCTTTTTTAAATAATTGGCTCCGGGTTGTTTTGCGCCCGGACCTGTGAGCGGGTCTGATAATGCCCGCCGGAGCGGTCATTAACTGCTGGTCCCTTTGAATATCTTCAAGCGTCGAGACGCGGCCGGGAGGATTTCTATTCCACAATAGTGATTCTTGCTTATTTTCAAACCGGCTCGAATATTCTCCCTGCAGGTGCTGTTCCTCTGTTTTCCCGCAGGTTGCGTGTGCCTCGGTTTTCCCGCAGCCTCCGTGTGCCTCAGTTTTCCCACAGCCTCCGTGTGCCTCTGTTTTCGCGCAGGTCGTGTGTCTGTTTTTCCCGCAGCCTCTGTGCCTCCCTGTATTTCCCGCAGGTTGCGTGTGCCTCTGTTTTCCCGCAGGTTGCGTGTGCCTCTGTTTTCCCGCAGGTTGCGTGTGCCTGTTTTTCCCGCAGCCTCTGTGTGCCTCTGTTTTCCCGTGCCTCTGTTTTTCCCGCAGCCTCCGTGTGCCTCTGTTTTTGTGTGCCTCTGTTTTTTCCCGCAGCCTCCGTGTGCCTCCGTTTTCCCACAGCCTCCGTGTGCCTGTTTTCCCGCAGCCTCTGTTTTTCCCGCAGCCTCTGTTTTTCCCGCAGCCTCTGTTTTTCCCGCAGCCTCTGTTTTTCCCGCAGCCTCCGTTTTTCCCGCAGCCTCCGCGTGCCTCTGTTTTTCCCGCAGCCTCCGCGTGCCTCCGTTTTCCCTCACACTGGTGTCCCGGTGCCACTCCAGTTGATCGCACTGCACTGTGCGCAGCTGCTTACAGTGGCTCCAATGTGTCTGCAGTAATATCCGTGTATTCACCCCTTGTTTTGGGGGCCTCTCTATCGTGACCTCTTTTGGCCGCTTCATCCTGTGACTGTTGTCTTAGGTTGCGTTGATTTGCTTGTTTGTGCTATCGCTGTCACTCTCCTGGAGTTTTCTCCTGTTGCCCATGGCGTGTAGTTGCTGTACTTTGGATTAATGTTACACACATGCCAAGCTTCTCTAAACGTTCCTGCGTCTTCGTCATGTGTTCGTTCCAGTATTTGCAAGTCGCCCGTCGCTTCCTTGTGCAAAACTAAAACACTCCACAAGACTGGCCGCTTTACCATCGCTTTTAATTGGCCGGCCCGTATTATACCTCTGAGGGTCTGCAACAGTCTGAATTCTCACACTAGTAGAGGTGCGATGCCAGTAGTTGTGTTGGTGCTGTCATCGGTGGCGCAGGCAGGGGCAATGTGTGGTGCAAGCTGCAGTGTCCTCCTGAGGAGGGCCCTGGCACTTACTGGTTTACAAATTAAGCAGTGGGCCTTGCTCAGCGGAGTACATCCTGTCCTCTGCTCGCAGCCAGGGGGCATGGAACAGCTCCCTAGAAACCAAAGCATTTTGTGGAACAAACATCAGCCCATGAAGTGCAGGAGTGACTGTCCCCGCCTGCACTGGAAGAGCAAGGGTTAATCTGGAGCCACAGGGGAGGCCTGAGGTAGCCAATGGCTGGGTGGCAGTGTTCTGTGTGGGGGATGTTGTCATGTGATCATGATGGAGCAGGGCAAATAAATTGATGTTGTGTACCCCTTGTGAAGTCGAACTCTCAACTATAACCAATTTAATCCTGTGAAGCAGGAACAACTAACCACCAAAATTGCACTTGGACATAAAATGACACGTGGGTACTAAACGCGATTTGCAAAAATGTATTGATAATTGTGAACGAGTCATATTAATATAGTGCTAAAGTGCGAAAGCAGCATGTTTGTTTTGCTTTATAAACGTGTATGTCTTATCGTGGCTAAAATAAGTACATTAGGTAAGTATATAAAGCTCCATGCCTGCTTCTGCTAGGTAACTTACTAATGGGTGAAATTAGAATGGTGGGTGGTTAACAAAAAAACTGTATTTCTATATTTTAACACTGATTGTTTTCGCACTAGTTCTCATTGAGGATTATGTGGCCTAGTGGTAATAAGTAAATGGCTGCTGACAGTCTTTACGCCTGCGCAATAATGAATGGCTAAGTCAGCGAAGAGCCTGGTACGTCCAGCGGGTGATGTCACGGTCAGCTTGACCCAGGCGTGCAAGAGGATGCCAAGAGTTGTTTTGCATCTGAGAACCTGGGAACGAAAAAAGCGATGTAACGAATGAACTGAATGACGAAGTGTAAAAAAAAACGGAGGTGACGTACATGGGAACTGACGAAATGACTGCATATTTTGAAAAACTGTTTCTACCAAGGATGGATGAGGTGATCGTTGTCACCCCATTGATGGAACAATCAAAATAAGTTGTGGACCCTAAACGTTTCTAATTTAGTTATAGTTAGAGAAAAAGGGTATAAAAGAGCTTGTTCGAAAAGGGTAAAAAGTTGCTCCTGAATTTTACTTTGCGCCACGACATGCTGTCGGTCTGAACTATTTTATGGTGCTAGAGACTTTGTAATGTTTTTGGACTTTAACTTTGGAGCAATGGAGATGACTGAATGCAGATTTTATTGTGAAGCTTGAAGGAGAATAGAGGCAGTTTGAGACTTGTGCAACTGTTCTTTCTTTATGGCAGAGTTAGGTAATATCATTTCTATTTTCCATTTCTTTTTAATATGTACTAAATAAATGGCTAAATTCTTTGTCTGAATAAACTATAATTCCCGTTTCCTAAATGAATAGATACAGCTGATTTTAAAATGTAAAACTTGAGTTGTGATTTTATTTAAATTAAATGTCATGACAGAATAAAGTTAACGTTGTATGTGGATTACTATGATTAAGCTGGTCTTAGTCTCATCAGCTAACTTCTTCTATCTGATCTATTGACCAGATAGTGGAGTTGCCTTGGTGCAGAGTTTTCCAGGTAATAGGTTAGCACATGTATAAAATATTCTATAAATGTATAAAGTATAAACTTAGGTACCCTGCTAACCAGCAGCTCTACTTCGTCACTGATTCAGATGTAATGTGGATGAATGTGAGTGACTCATGGTGCTATGGGCCCCACCGATGAGTAAATAGTGGTTCTATCCGAGTTAGGTGAAATGAGTAGTCGACCCTCCTTTTCTTCCAAGGAAGTTACCAAAACATGGCTTCACTAGTTCTTAGCACCAGTCTTGAGTTCCTTGCTCTGGTCCTGAAAGATAGAGGGCCAGTTTCACGAAGGTACACCTATACTTTTGTGTAAGTTTACTTTTCGATATTCACAAAGGTAAGCTTAGACCAAAAGTCTGACTTTACTGCTTTTCGGTATTGATAACCGAAAGTAGTAAAATTAGACAAATGTAAGTTTACCTTTGTGAATTGATCCCATACCGAGTAAGATAGAGAAAAATAGGGCAGGGTATCGATGGAAAAGGCAAGCGTGAGGTAGAGGGCAGGAGAGGAAGGCTTGAGGGAGTGCAGGCAGCAGCAGTGTCCACTTCCTGGTAAATGTCTCACATAGTTGGTGAAAAGACTCTACCTTGGAAGACTTGCTTGGGGGTGATTTTAAGCTTTAGGAACATCAGCAGGATACAAAGGCCAAGCAAAGCCCAGGCTACTTTCAAAATGTTGATCTGTGTACGAACATGTGATAAGAGAACAATGTATCATTTTATACGACATGGTGTCCTACGGGTCCTACTATGTCTTACTGGGCAACCTTGAGTGATGATTGTGCTAAATCTTATCATATGGGACAGTGTCCCACTGGTCATATCTGGGATATACTACACAAAAGTGAGTGTTATAGTAGACAGCGCTGTCTTTTAATCATACATGCTGGTGCCCTGCTGGTCGTAACTGGGCCCTACTAGTCAGGAATGTGACACTTGATCATCAAGTCTACAATTGCCTCCCATCTGTTGACCAATGAGTGGCACGGAGCTGCCTCGAATTGATCAAAGAAAAAGTACTCTTGTGGTGACTGGAAACCTCTGACTCTCTCTGAACCTGGCCTGAGGACCTAGGACCACTGTAAAAAATATCTTAGACAGTCCGAAACCTTGGAATTACCATGGATGCCAAGCTGTCAATGAATGCACATGTGGGCAAGGGAGCTAATTCAAGCTTAATCGCAATCAAAACACTGCAACTCATCTTCCCGCACCCAGGAGTCCCTCACAAGATTCACGCTCCCGTCTCACCTGTTCTATCAAAACTGGAATAAGCTAATGCTCTGTATCACGGCTCACCTCTGTCAACTATAAGATTAGAGAATTCAGAGCCCGGCGCTAGACTACTCCTTTATGTAAAACCACAAAAACACGTATCTCCCCTTCCTTGAGGGCCCTACACTGGTTACCAGGTGCCATAAGCTCCACAATCAAGCTGCTTTGTATCCCACACAGAGCGAAACATGGCAGTCATAAAGACCATTCTTCGCCAGGAAGGAAATCAACAAATACATACAGCAAAGGAACCTATGCTCAGGAAGGTCTCCCAGCCTCAATGTTCCTACATACAAGAAGAAAAACTTGATGGAACATCTTTCTCTGTTCAAGCAGGCAAACTATGGGATCACTAACCACTCCCATAAGATGCAATGACAACCAGTGCTTAATTTGAACCAGAGACTTCTGGTGCTCGGCACCGGCACTTATTTGTCAACACTGGCATTTATAGCACAAACTCGACCCAAAGGTATTGGAGTGCTTTTCCAGCGCACCAGTTAAGGACACATTCATTTTTTGTGGGCACTAGGAGATTTAAGTGCTTTGCCCAGAATTGCAGGATGTTGAGCCTATACTGAGACTCGAACATTGTCTCCAGCTCCAAAATCGGCATCTCTTGCCATTACGCCACATCCTCTCCTCACTTGTAGGGTGTCATGGTTACTAGTTGGTTATGTTGTAAAGGCTGCACTAATAGGAGCAATGGGCTGGTGCAAGCTGCCCCTTGATGAGAGCCCCTGCACTTATTATTTCACAAATTAACCACTGCTGACAACTAGCTTACCTTCTGAAGATTAGTCAAAAGCTGGCTTCCCCACATGGCAAACTCATTGCACAATAGTGCATCAGTATACTCAGACATGACCGCCAACTATGCTTCTAACAGAATATACATGAGGTTGTTATACGTGTCATTGTACATTGAACTATGCCAAAATACATTCACACGAGAATTTTTTTATATTCCACTACAAAATGCATGTGCATATCTGAAAATGTCACAAATGCTGCTTCTATGTTCGTATGTTGGTGGATATATAGTATTTTGACTGCTACAAAAAATCTAAATTTATGTGAAAGCATTTGCATACTTTGCCACAACACGTGTGCACACCAGACCTTGTAAATATGACCGCTTCTGTACCCATATGGGTGTTTATATAGAGGGGTTTTCTCCAGTCAATACAACCTTACCAAGTGTCATGTGCACATGTGTATGCATAAGCTAATTCCTGTTACAAAAAAAAATCCACCTTTCAATACCTCCTCTCTCTGACTCATCCCAAACGTTTCGGACTACTAGTAACCCCCAAACATCCTTCTCAAACTTCCCCCTCCTTTTTTAGCCATGTCACCCAACTAACTGGCACACACAACCACTACTTTTAAAAATATCTTACTACTTCCCTTTCAAATCCTTTCCCATCGTTCAGTCCTTACTCTAAACTCTACTAAACATACAATGGCACAAACCCAGCACAACTAATGCAGAAAAGGAAGAAAAAAATGACTGATCTGCTAACTATAAACCTCTAATCTTGGGTTCCAGAGTAGCGTGCTACTCACCGCAAGGTACTTCGGCACCTAGGCTGGGGTAGTGAGCGGTATTGAAATACAATTTACAGTTACACTTCCAATATAGTTACATGTCAAATCTGTCAGCACAGTGTCATACCGAACAAAATGCTGAACAAATACAGAACACGCTTCTCACTCATCCACTCAAAAGCTAAGAACCAGGGAAGTTCTTTGACTCTGACCAAAGCTTTGATTTGATAGTTGAGTGATCGATCTGTAGTAATCTTCCGATAACTCCAAAGCGTCCATCAGGTGGAGCACATCATGCTCCACCTGGATTATTGTAATGTAACCCACACCAGTCTCCTATCGCTCACCCCAGACTTCAAAGATTACAGAACCAGGCAGCCAGAAGGCTCCTTAGGGATTTCAAACAGGATCGTATGAGACCCACTCTGAAGGACCTTCAGTGGTAACCAGTGGAAGGCCGGATCGGTGGCAAGGTCTCCGTGCTGTTCACAAAGCATTCTGGTTGAAAAGCCCAAAACACCTGCTGAAATTAGCTCCAGCCACACCCCATCTAGAGACCATGCATATCTTGATTCATCACGTCAGTTCAGGTGGATGAGACACAGATTAAGATGGCCGGGAGCACAGATCCCAGGACTGTGGAGAGCCCTTTACCCTCTCTGAGATCCGAATCCAACATTGGCATTTAAAGAAACTCCTGAAAACTGACGTGTTTAGGTTCTTCCAACAGAACCGCAGAACTACCAGGGGTCATCTGTGTCCACCCCCCCCCCCCCCCCACCTGATTGAAGCGATCTCACCCCCATCCTTTGTCTTTGGCTTAAACTTAGCTGTGTTCCTCAGCTTGGACTCTGAAATAATGTAAAGCGTATATGCAGTGTGCTGTATAACAAAATAAATATATATATTACCTACAGGGGGTCGCCAATAGGTAGTTATAGTTAGGACTTAGATTCCATAGGAAAAGCATATTTTCTTTTCCCAACAACTTTGATGCTGGTTGATGAATCTTCATGAAATTTTGTGGTGCTCCAGTCTTTAAAGTTTTTGGGGTGGTTTGTCAAGGGGGGGTGGCAAGAAAAAGAGGGGGGGTCCCCAAACGCGTTCTCCCGATGTAATGTTTCTATAGGAAACTTTAGACAAAACTACAGCCCAAACTGCTTAACGGATTTACACCAAATTTGGCAAAATGGAAGCCCATGGTTCAGAAAGAGCCCTTTTTAGGTCTCGGAAAGAGACCTCTTGAGATTGATGCAGCTTTCCAGGTACAAACGTGCACGCGTTGCATTGCTTTCAATGCAGAACGTGCACATTTTTGCGATTTCCTTGCGGGAGCGTGCAGCGCCATTTGGTCGCACACTCCTGCAAGGGAAACTGTGCCTGCTCTCGGCCGCATCCTCCCCACTCACATGTGCCTGCGCCCGATGCTTGTTTTTGTAAGCATTGGCAGAGTGCGCGCACAACTCCCGCTCCTCCCCCCTCGCGCGGCCAATGCTTGTTCCTCCCTTTCCCACACACATTTCAACTCCCCTTGACAAGTTATCCACCCCTCTAATCTTGTGAGCTTCTCTGGTAATCTGTTGCCCACGCACCCTTCTCACCTGTCCTTCCCTTCTACCTCCGCCTCCCCTCCTACGTCTTCCTAAATTTCTCCCAGTCACATTGTCCAGTCTCCTATCCATTTCCGATCTCTCTCCCCCACCATGGCCCTGTGTGTGCGTTTCTCTCTCTCTGCTTCAAGCCCCCATGCGGTCCGTCTCTTCCTTTCCCCACCTCTCCCTGACGCTGTTGCCCTGGCTCTCGGGCCGGTTCCGCATTCCTGGCCCCTTCCTGCCCAGGGGCCGCTATAAACTGGGACTGATGCAGCCCGAGGCCGTGGGAGCTGATGGTGGTCGGACTGAGCCGGCGGAAGTCCGGGGGGGACTGGAGCAGCGACAGCATGGGCCGAGAGTGGTACTGGAAGCCCGCAGTGAGTGGATGCCAGGGAACGGGGTGGGGGGAAGAGGAAGGGAGCTTACATAATGCAACAGGGCACCGAGCAGGGGTCGCGCTGCCCTCGTCTGCTTGGCGAGTACTTTAAGATCACTGCCTCTCCGCACAGACCGACCCACTCATGAGTGAATACTCTTGTCAATACTAGTACCCTCCTTCCCAGTTGTGTAGACTTGGGGGTGGGGAGAATCAGTACCCATAATTCTTCAAGGGTGCAGAGTCAGACTTCAGGAATCCGTAACTTCCCACCGTGCATGCTGCTGTGGGTATGAGCCTCCCCTTGCCCCCCCTTATTGGTGACCATTGGGGGGGGGGCAGATTTGCCCCATGGATTTTGGTGACGGGTATCGGCATCTCCTCTCAGCAGTGGCCTAATGCAGGCCCCTGCAGCCCCTATGGGGGTGGGTGGGAGAATTGGGGCAGTGTTGGCTATTCAGTGGACCTCCCTCCAGCTCAAGGCCAATGCCTATTTGTGAAGTATGGGAGACTCCAGGGCCTCTCATCCTGTTCTGCAGTTGGTCATTTTGAGTTACGTGTCACTGCTCTTGCTCCATTTCAAACCAAGGGCGGGTAACATTCCCACTCAACCTGCATTACTTCAAGTTCGAGTCATTCAAAAACAGTTACCCAACATTATTTTTTAAACTTTGTTATGTTTTCAGGATTTCTATTTCTTTATGATCAAGCTAAAACATAAATTACATTCTATTATAAAACACAATGTATTATATATTGCTTATTCGATCAAAAGACACAATAAAAACCCTTGCCTAATCAGTACAAATCCCATTCAATGTCTCCACTTCACATACACATCATTCATACATACTCAAACAGACTCCTGGCCATCATCCGCCTTGTCCCCAAGATGCCCTTAACCACCTCGCACGGAGAGAGAATTAGCAGTCATTACGTGCCAATTATAGACCGCTCTGCTAGCACTGCCACCATGTGAGACATTGTCTTCGTGTGCCATCTGCAAACCCTAGCCTACAGTGTCACATGTGCCAACATATGCATGCCTGCACAGCTACCATGCCACATAGACTGACTTACCAAGGTGGGCAGAGCTACCATGTGCCAGCTGGAAACATCATGGCTGTAATGTGACCTGGAAACATACCCTAGCGGGGTACTCTTCCTCGCCACCACCTCTAAAGGTAAGCATTTTTTTGGGCAGAGGAGGAGTAAGGTTTCATTGGAAGCCGGAATACTGCAGATGTGACCTATGTTGGGGGCTGCATTACAGCAGCGTTCTTATCTATTGTATTGATTGAAATTGCATTAATATAGTGCTTACTATCCCTGACAAGGCGTGTAGGTTATTGTGATATGATTTTGTAAAGACTGTAGTCACTGCTGTACCAGTAGCTATCAAATGGTGCCCCACAGCAGTGCAGGGTCAAGTCGTCTTATTTATGAAAACAAAATACACACTACAAAACTCAGACCACTACGGCTTCACTGAGGGTTGCAGGGCAAACATTGCTACATTAAATTAAATTGATGATGCCCTTTGCATCATGGACACAGCATCATCGTTCATGCCTTACAGCGGCATTTGAGGCAGCAGAATACTTAACACTTCAAAATCGCTTGATATCGATGGGATTGTCTTAAACTGGTTTAGATCTTATCTAAGTGACAGGTCGACAGTTAAGATTGATACCACCTCCTGTGACCCTTCTCCAGTGACGTAGCAAGGTCAGGTGGTATCCGATGCGGAGCTTGACAAAATGCCAAAAATGTGTATAAAACACACATTTTTGCCATTTTGTCACCCCCTCCGTGATGATACCCGGGGTGGCCCACACCCACCGCACCCCCCTTCCTACTCCACTGCCCTTCTCCTTTCCCCAAGGATCCATACTTGCCCAGAAGTTTTCATCCTATACATGGAACCAATAAATGAAGAGTTAAGAGATTTAGATCTGTATGTGCAGTGACACTCAGAATTATCCAGAAATAAGATTTGAACGGGACATAGAACCACTAACAAGCATTGGCATAGCCAATAGGTCTCGCCTTTGGGACCTTATAAGTGTTTAGCCACGCAAAAGTTGATGTTGCACCAAGTATATTGTGCTGCTTAACTAAATACTTAGAAGGTCCCAAAAATGAGACCTATTGGCTATGCCAATGGGTGTTGTTAAATGGTGTAAATCCGTTCAGTAGTTGCTGAGACATTTTTTAAAGTTTTCATATCTGTGGCCATGGTGGATTTGCGAACCCTCCTGACCATGAGCTGAACTGTGATTGGCTGCCAACACTCCAAACCAGGAAGTGTTGGCAGCCATACAAGGAACAAATTCGGAAAAAATTAAAAGGGGGCAGTGTAGAAAGACCCTGACCTCCTAGGCCTGCTCAGAGGGTCCCACAAGGACCCCCAGGGCCAAAACAAGCAATTTATTTGTCTTAAAAACTGCAGAGTTTGCGATGGGGTCGCAAATTGTGCCGAGAAAATTAAAAAACGAAGCGCAACTCCTGCACTTATTATTGTTAAGCCCCCGGATGGGCCAGGTCCCAGGGGCACTCATCAAATAATATGCAGGGGACTGCCACCTCCCAGGGGCTAATTTGATTGTATGCAGGGGCACTGCGGCAAACCTGCTCTCGCTTCATTGAAGCAAAGCAGGATTACTTTTCCACAAGGGGAGCTGAATAATCTATTTGTGGTCTGTTCTCCAATGTTTCATATGTGCATACCATGTGTTCTTGATCAGTGCGTGTGTGAGTGTACGCTATTCGTTTCTCTAATTTCCCTATCTGTATGCTTGTTCATCCTATCATTCACTATTGCTATTATTACCGTCAATCATTGTTGCTAATGTATTCTTTAGGTGAACACATATAATATATATACATAGCTACACCTGCCCCTCCTACCCCTTCCCCCCAGTCTCCCCCTCCACCCACCTCTCTGGGCTATTAGGCTGACATTCCACCCATCCTCTGCCATTTTTGTCTCCGGCCAACCCCACTTACCCCCTACCCCATATGTTTAACCTCACCTACTCCTCAGAGAGACAGCCTGACTAGCCAACCCTGAGAGTTGGTTTGCTGAGGGATGTTGGCCGTAGCACACAGCATGCTCCCTTCCCTGCGAAATCATAGTGACTCTTGTTTGAACCACCCCCTTCTACCCTTTTCCCTCTCCATACCTTTCCCTCTCCATGATTACACAACTTGCCGCACACCTACAAAAGGGTGTGGATCCCCCGTCATTAATTGTACTCAACGTCTTGAACTAGCCTATTACCTACCACAGGTCAGCTACTCCACACATATATATACCCCATCCCTTATTTACTGCCCCCTACCTCATCACTCTGCCCCCCTTCTTATTCTTCAGTTTTCCTTTACAATCGTATGGATGTACTTGACCCCAGCGAGTGTAACATTGCAAGTCAACCCACCTTGTGTTTTTCTTCCACTTTCAAATTAAACAATTACGAAACAAAAAAAGTCCAAATGCCACATTGGAGGGGAGGATGTCTCTGGTTGCTTCTTTCTTCAGCCTCCCTCATTTTATTTCCTTTTCATCTCCTGGTATTAAGCCTGGTTTGCCTATTGTATGTGTGTAAGATGGATCCATTGTGTCCTGTCTTTCACTTTCAGTGCTGTATTCGTTGATTCAGTGACTGTGTAAGGTCCTTCAAACTTTGGGTCTTTCAACTTCCTGATGACCTTCTTGATGTACACTGTCTCCTGGCTGTGGGTCCGGTTCTACCTCTGTAGGAGTGTTGGAGCTCTTTTGTTTGTACCGTAAAACCGGTTTAAAAAAATAATTCTGCTGCCTTTGTTAGTTGTGACTGTAACAGGGGAAACCCAATAAACCCTTGTAGGCTTGGGCAATGTTTCGTTCAGGTCAAAGGGATGCTACAAGGGATTTGTTTTTTAGAAAGTGATGGCTCAGTTGGGAGTTGTATTGATAATATCTTACTCCAGCGTACCCACAAGGTATCTCAAATAATAAAAATAGAAATGAATCATTGGAAGGAGAAGAACACACGGAGAGAATAAAAGGTATGTTATTCCAGAAATTTTATATGAATTCCATAAAGTAAATTGCAATTCAGAATGTGGGGAGACACAAATAAAAAAGCAAAAAAGTAGTGAACAGAGGTATATATAACTTCACCACATCAGTTCACAGCTAAAACATCAACTCCAATCAATTTATAACAACAACCAAAAGAAATTAATTAATCATGGTTGTGTGCTTGTGCACAAGCAGCGTGGATGGAGATGATGTAGCTGTCGACATTTCGGTCTTATACTGCTGCCGTCATAAAGACCATCATCAGGACCATAAAGTTCATTGCAGGTAAAAGAAACCCCCTGAAGATTCCAGTAAAGCAATCCTTATTTAGGGGATGTTAGTAAAGAGATAAAGGAGTTTAGGCAGCATAATCCTCTTGATCAGCGACACTCTAGCCGCCATGGAGAGAGGCATCAAAACCCACCCGGTCACCCTGTCCGTGATGACGTCCAGTGCCCGGCCATAGTTGGAGCATCAATTCCTCCCGACAGTGAGAAATTCTAATACCTAGATCGGTAATGGTGTCCGTGCACCATTTTAGAGGGAAATCAGGTGTGAATTTCTCTGTAGCGTCTGTGAGGGTGAAGATTTGGGATTTACCCCAGTTCACATTACGCCAGAAAGCTGTCCAAAGAGGATGAACAGGCAGAGAATGGGGTTAAGGCTTACCGCAGGCTTTCGCAGATAGTGTTAAATCATCTGCGTATAAGGAGATCTAAATTTGCCTCAGGATATATTAGGGCATGCTCTCGATATTGCTGCCAAACTTTTGCCGCTAGGGGCTCGATGGCAATGGCAAAAAGCAGCTGCGACGAGGGGCATCCCTGCCGGGTGCCCCGTGTGATAGAGAAGGGTGCCGACTGAAGTGTATTCACCACCACCCTGGCACGCACCCCCGAGTAGAGCAGGTTGATCCACTCCAAAAACAGGGTCAGAAACCCCATGCGCTGAAGGACAAAAGCAAGGTAGTCCCACTCCGGGGAATCGAATGCCTTAGTGGCATCAATAAATACCACTGCAGCGTTGGCATCCGGATCAATGTCATGGAGGAGCGCAAAGTGTGTTTGCAAGTTATGGGACCTGTCTCGAGTAGGCACGAAACCTGATTGGTCCGGGAGCACCAGTGCTGTCATAAGGGGACTAATACGATTAGCAATAAGTTTGGCCAGGATTTTCATGTCAACATTTATTAGAGAGCGACCTATATGAGTCACACAGGTGAAGCGGTTTGCCAGGTTTAGGTATAGAAATGATACGTGCCTCCCTCATAGTGGGGGGGAGTATTCCAGTCTCCTGGGTTTCTTCAAACACATGTCTCAACACTAGGATAATGAGATGGTGAAATGTCTTATAAAATTCAGCCGGGAGGCCATCCGGCCCGGGGCCTTCCCGGACTGAAACTGCATTATTGCTGCAATAATTTCCTCCTCTTCAAGGTGTCGTATTAGAAATATCCGCTGCTCATCTCCCAGCCAGGATATCGCGGTATCCTCGAAGAAGGGAGGAAAGTACACGGTCTGCGTTCTGTGAGTTTTGTATAGCTGTTTATTAAACAGTGTAAAAATGTCCACAATCTCAGTCGCGTCATTGTGCATTTGCCCATCCTCCCCCTCAAATTCCACCACTATGTTCAAGAAGCGTGGAGACCGAACCAAAGCCGCCAGCTTCTTTCCAGGCCTATCTCCATCCCACATACTGCAGCGCCCTATGATACTTCCCTCTGTATTTGCATTCCCTCTCTGCTGTCTCTTGGTATTCGCTAAGGGTACTGCAGAGTTTAACTTGCAATTCGGAGTTTGGACATCGCTGCAGTTCAGTCTCGATGTGCCTAAGTTCTGTTTCCAGGTGACGCAAAGTGGACCGGAAGTCCCTCAGGACCCCGCCACTCTTTGCAATGCATATTCCTCGCATCGTAGACTTGAAGGCTTCCCATAAGGTGGAATATTGTGCGACCAAGCCCTCATTCCTGGGGGAAAAGACTGTGCTTCAGATTTCAAAGATTCAGTCCAGCGCCGTCTGTTGAAGTCTCAGTGCGTCACATCCGAGAAAGCCTCGAATTAAGCATCACACGTCACAGCACTAGGTACCACTGTATGAGATACCAGCATCGCACATCACTAGGTGCCACTGTATGAGATGGAAACACAACAGGTGATGGACCGAATGTGGATCAATGTCACACACTCACCCCAGTCCAAAGATCTGGGCCCAAATCCATCGTTTTTTTGCACTCCACACCACCCTGGGTTAGACAATGGCGATATGCAAATCAGCTCTGACCCTGTGCCCCATGGGAACAGTCCAGTCCGAACTACAAAAGCCATGTCCTTCCCAGAACGGAATCAAGCATCCGAGGACCGGACCGGTTTCGAGGTAACACCTCTCATCAGCCCGGCTAGCTTGACTCCAGTGGTGTGGAGTGCCTGGGACCCACGTCTGGGCATCCCCAGCGCACTTAGGGCGGAATATGCAAACACAACAGGTGATGGACCGAATGTGGATCAATGTCACACACTCACCCCAGTCCAAAGATCTGGGCCCAAATCCATCGTTTTTTTGCACTCCACACCACCCTGGGTTAGACAATGGCGATATGCAAATCAGCTCTGACCCTGTGCCCCATGGGAACAGTCCAGTCCGAACTACAAAAGCCATGTCCTTCCCAGAACGGAATCAAGCATCCGAGGACCGGACCGGTTTCGAGGTAACACCTCTCATCAGCCCGGCTAGCTTGACTCCAGTGGTGTGGAGTGCCTGGGACCCACGTCTGGGCATCCCCAGCGCACTTAGGGCGGAATATGCAAACACAACAGGTGATGGACCGAATGTGGATCAATGTCACACACTCACCCCAGTCCAAAGATCTGGGCCCAAATCCATCGTTTTTTTGCACTCCACACCACCCTGGGTTAGACAATGGCGATATGCAAATCAGCTCTGACCCTGTGCCCCATGGGAACAGTCCAGTCCGAACTACAAAAGCCATGTCCTTCCCAGAACGGAATCAAGCATCCGAGGACCGGACCGGTTTCGAGGTAACACCTCTCATCAGCCCGGCTAGCTTGACTCCAGTGGTGTGGAGTGCCTGGGACCCACGTCTGGGCATCCCCAGCGCACTTAGGGCGGCAATTGCAAAAACAACAAGTGATGGACTGAATGTGGATCAATGTCACACACTCCCCCAGTCAAAAGATCTGGGCCCAAATCCATCGTTTTTTTGCACTCCACACCACCCTGGGTTAGACAATGGCGATATGCAAATCAGCTCTGACCCTGTTGCCCCATGGGAACAGTCCAGTCCGAACTACAAAAGCCATGTCCTTCCCAGAACGGAATCAAGCATCCGAGGACCGGACCGGTTTCGAGGTAACACCTCTCATCAGCCCGGCTAGCTTGACTCCAAGTGGTGTGGAGTGCCTGGGACCCACGTCTGGGCATCCCCAGCGCACTTAGGGCGGCAATTGCAAAAACAACAAGTGATGGACTGAATGTGGATCAATGTCACACACTCCCCCAGTCAAAAGATCTGGGCCCAAATCCATCGTTTTTTTGCACTCCACACCACCCTGGGTTAGACAATGGCGATATGCAAATCAGCTCTGACCCTGTTGCCCCATGGGAACAGTCCAGTCCGAACTACAAAAGCCATGTCCTTCCCAGAACGGAATCAAGCATCCGAGGACCGGACCGGTTTCGAGGTAACACCTCTCATCAGCCCGGCTAGCTTGACTCCAAGTGGTGTGGAGTGCCTGGGACCCACGTCTGGGCATCCCCAGCGCACTTAGGGCGGCAATTGCAAAAACAACAAGTGATGGACTGAATGTGGATCAATGTCACACACTCCCCCAGTCAAAAGATCTGGGCCCAAATCCATCGTTTTTTTGCACTCCACACCACCCTGGGTTAGACAATGGCGATATGCAAATCAGCTCTGACCCTGTTGCCCCATGGGAACAGTCCAGTCCGAACTACAAAAGCCATGTCCTTCCCAGAACGGAATCAAGCATCCGAGGACCAGACCGGTTTCGAGGTAACACCTCTTGTGTCCATTTGAGCCTCACAGGCAGTCTCTTGTTGTTTCCACGGTGGAGCTGCACTACTCGCAACTCAAGAATCACAGCCCAGTTTCAAGGAAAAAGTCTCTTCTTTCGGATTGGGGCAGTCACCCACCGGGCAAATGCTCTCAACGATCCTGCCCAGTGTCTCAGGATATGAACCAGTGTCTTCACTTCAATCTAACAGGCACCAGAGACACAGCACCTGTACCCTAAACTCAAGTCCTTCCCTAACTCCTGTATTGCTCTGCTGGCGCACTGCTCATTCGTTGGGGCTACACATTTGCATCCAGTGCTCAGGCACCTCTTGACCAACAAACAAAGGTGCAAACTTGCACCCAGGATTCAGAGGCCTGATGCTAGGATCTCTGAAGCAGCCCTGGTTTCAATAGGGGTCACCTCAAGCAAAGCCTCCTTGCTGTTCTGGTTGGAGTGTGACTCTCAGCTGGGCATCAAAAACTTGATCCACAATTTCTCCTTTCTGATTTGTGACCCCGTCTTTCGCCCAAGACAGTGGCAGGGGTACACAATTCATCCCAGGGCCTCCGCCTTCACTGAGGTCCTAGTTGCCAGCAATGCCTGTGCTGGTTACCTTCACCTTGGCTTCAAGCTGGACTGGTGCTGACGCTGACTCCCAAGGCTGAATCTGATGTCCTGGCCCCTCTGGAAATGGTTGTAAGGCAGCAAATATCTATTGGTGGACAGGACCGAAGGTCTTTAGACAAAGCACAGAAATGTAAATGTAAATGTATAGGCATTTATATAGCGCACTACTTACCCGTAGGGTCCCAAGGCGCTTCGACCGCTGCAAAACCCTTCCTGGCTTCCCTGAGAGATGGTCCCTTAATGGGTATCTCCAGGGTGAGACCAGGCATCCCCGGCGGTCTGGTGGGGCCGTTAGTGAAGATGAGGCAAGCTAATGCCCAGAGTTGCCGAGTGTGATCGCTGATCCGAGTGGGCACCGAGGCGAGAGAATTATCGAGTCCGCTGACCCTGGTCCAGAAACCTGCCGCGCCGGGAATCGAACCCTGGTCCCGGGCCGTCCTCTGCTCTAGGGTCTGCCGCCTCTAACCAGTGAGCCACACTACTTCACTGAAACAGTCTTTCAACAGAGAGGATAGTCTCAGAACACTTCCTAGTCTTGGGGCGCCCCATATATGAGCAAGGCACCCAAGAACCACTTCCTCTATGTGAGAGTAAACAAAACAGCCTGGACCTATTGGCAAGTATAAAAGGAACTCTTTGGTGAACTGCCAAGAGTAATACATCTCCCAATCCCAAGCAGCCAAGGAAGTATATGTTCATTTACTAAATTGTGAGGAAAAGAGAAAAACAACACAGACATACCCTAAATCCTTGCATTGGTGTATTCCTGTGTACTACTCTGAAAACCCTCAAGAAAAAAGGAAATGTTCGACACTTTTACTCATAGATTTTACTTTACTTGTACAGGACTGCAGACACTTCTAAAATGATTTCTCCTAATAAAAGCACCTACATTGTACGCTTAGGACCATGCTCATGTTATAGGAGCAATAGGAAAGTCTAAAACTGCTAATTTAACAGGGGTTCTTACCTATAAAACAATATTTCCTTCAAAAATATTTGCTACGGATCACATGGGCACCTTCCCTGCATTCTACTTTTCATGATCCAATCTATGCAACATCAGCTCTAATAAGGACTGTTAGTTTATTTACACAGACGTGTGTGTGTGTGTGGTTGTGTAAACCACCCTATCGCATGGTATATGGCATGTGCAAATGCATTTTGCTGCACAGCGTTCCGGTAAACTCCAGTTTAAATTAAGTCCTGTATGGGTCTACTGGCGCAGCCAGGAGTGCTAGGTCTATGCTGGGAGTTTTGTTTGCTTTAGTAAGGTGAATATTTTTCACAAAGTAACATAAGCCGATAATAAACAGAAGCGTTTTTAAAAGCAAGTATTTTCTCAGAGAACCTTTATAAATTTTAAAGAAATGTTTAAAATCCCATGTGGTTTACAGTTTTTTGGCACTTTGAAACAGACGGATTACAAGAAACGTGTGTTTAGTTTTGGTGAAGGGGCCTGTATTTTAGCCCACCATAACTGTAATATAATGGTGCGCTACAAAAGCCAGTGGAAGCTAGGGCTGGGGAAGAGTCAATGACTGCAGCGCTACCCAACGTGAACCCAAACACCTATGCATTTTAAACGCACCATATGAGACGAGGCCTTGGTTACAAACACCTTGTCTGGCTGCCTAGAAATAGCCTAAGGCGAGTGGGGGGAGGGGGGACTCTGTGGTAAAACTAAGCAGAGTCCGCTCTGGAGCCATTCCACTGCCTTATTTGTTGTTGTAACAATTCTGCAGACTAGGGACATGTGTCCAGGAGCAAAAAGGTGGCTGTAAAGACCTCCCAAGGGAGGACAGCAGTAAACTAGCAACGGAAGCTGTAAATTCATTAGTAACCGGATACTCGTTTAAGCAAAGGCTGCATCTTTTTTAAAGGCACTTCTTTAATGGGAAATGTTTATGATTTCGGAGGAAATATTTCTAATTCTATGCAGTTTACAGAATGTTACTGTTTTATTGCTCTTGGAAATACTATCGCATGATATATGTTTTAGATGTAAAATTGCTTGTTTGCATACTTTTTAATAAGAAGCGTTCTGTTCTGCTTTGTTAATACAGTGGTGGGATTGAGAAGAGGGGCCTGGTGCGGGTGAGTGGGAGGAGGGGGGAGGTCGGCGGTCTCAGATTTCAAAAGTGAGGCCAGCAGCGGGAACATTAGTCTTTTCATAATGAAAGTTGCGCCGTGAGTGTGCACAGATTTACAGGTCTGTAACTATTCCCAGCAGCAAGGCGGATATTATGACCCCTCTGGAGTAGCGCCCTCTGTGAAAGCACATTCTGATAGACTTTCTCTCGAAACACTGTAAATGAGATGGAGAGCAGATACATGAACGGGGTGAAAATTTTGAGTACTGAAAGCAACGTCCAAGCTGCATGATACATGGGAAAAGAGGAGTATCAACCGTTCGGCTGATTGTGGAGGGCTTGCCCTCAAAACCTGGTGATTTTGTTTGCATTAAAGCACTAGCTCTTAGGCACATGGACAACCCTCATACTGCCTTGCTTCAGTTCTTACTTCAGCTGTGGGTCTACAGGTAAATCTATCGAAGGCAATCTGCATGCGAGCATTGACTGCAGGAACACCAAACTCATCCTCCTGCCCAAAGGGCGCTCGTCTGGCCCACTCTCGCACCTCATGAACAGAGTATCATCAATTCTAACCTAACCCTGGGCATAGTTTACGCAGCAGCACTACACTAGCTGCAGGTAGTATACTTTGAACTACACCTAGTGCACGTAGTACTGCGTAGCGTAGTTGATTGCACTGTGTACTTTCTTCATTGTGAAATAATTGCAAATGGCATCCTACACAGTGCAGTTATGATAAAATAAGTAGCTCTATCTTTATATGCGAAAGAGCATATAGTACTTTCACAGAAGTGAAACTGAAAAATTAGCAAGCAGTGAGAGGTGATGATTTTGGGATCCTCCCTAACGTAGGGAGAGGACCAAGCAGATGCCTTGAAAACAAAAAGCACATCTTATTGAACGATTCGGTGGTGGTCCCATCCTCTTAGGACCACCCCAGGCACCGTTATTGGCAAAAAACAATCCCAACCAAAGGCCCTGCAAAGCTTTATGGGATGAGATTAGCAGTGGGCAGTGAATATTATATAGTATCCAATATCAAAATAATTCTACAAAGAGCTGCAGTTCAACTAGTGGTTACTAGATGTCACTCACGAGTCAAATGCAAATGCTTGATGAAAGGGTTTCTATGGTTTTGCATTTGACTCGTGAGGGACATCTAGTAACGACTTGTAAAATTTTCTGTTCCTTGCCCTAATTACGGCTCCCTTCTCAGACATCGAGGCCGCCACAATGCCAGAGCCCGACATTACACCTGTCAGGCTGGTTGTGCCACTGTCTCGTGCCCTTTGGTGCCAGTCACATGGCGAACAAGGGAGGCGGATTGTTCTATTCATGTTTGATTTTGTTCAAAAGTCCACCCATCCAGCCAGGCTTTCATGGGACATGCCCTTCCTCTTCAGCGATCTTTGTCACATCATGTTTAAAATGTTAGTCAATTCTAGTTTATCCCCTTAAATGGATAGAATTTATTTCCATCAAGACATCTTTTGTGCAATATACTGAATTGTAGTGAAACAGCAATAGCAAACATACTGTCAGTGCCTAGTCTTTAGATCTGCAAGTATTTTTGAATTCCACTCTCGTCATAGCACTTCAGATTATATTTTCACATGCTGTGCATGCCTCTTATCTTTCTTTGCTGCTATTCAGTGATCCATATCTGCCCACGATGCAGGTGGCATGGTGGCTCTGCTCTCAACCTGTGATTTAATTCAGCCTCATGAGCCGAATACTGATGAACATGACCTGGTATAATGGCGCTGAAAGGAAAAATGAAAGCGAGCGTGCTTAATTCGGTTAAATTGAATCTGCTGTGCGCTGTTGAGGTGCGCTGTGCAGTTACAGAAGTTAATGTACCTCTCTATTTACTACATGTAATAAGAAGGTACAACCAGGAAGTCAGGCATCCTTGCCCGTGACATGGGCGGGGCCTTTGACGCGGCCGGAAGAGGCTGATGTGGCTAGTTCATGTGGGGCTCCCATGAGGAAGGGAGAGCCCCGTGGTAGAGGTGGAAGTCCTGAGAAGTCCTGGGTCCCAGGAGGGGGCCCGGGTGAAGTGGAGACACGGGGTGTGTTTCTGCAGGCCTCTCGTATGCTGAGGGAGCCCCTGCAGGGCGTCTCATTGGAACCCTGCGCAGGACACCGAGAAGAGTCTGCACAGCCGCCTGGTGAGTGGCGCTGCATGCTGGCACTAGTACTGCCTGTCCTGAGCGGTCCCGCCATTGCGGGCCCCTCCATCGGTGCATATTTTATTTTAAGCGCTGCATAAGCAGAATGCGTGATCGCCATCATAGTCTGAGCTACTGTCTTAGTCGTCATGCTAGATAATGGGGTCGCCTCTGGATATCTTGCGGCTTAATCCTTGAGGACCAATATGCATAAGATGACCCCGGGCAGATGTTACTAGGGTCCCACCAGATTCATGTCCACTCTTGTGAAGGGAATATCTATGATGGGAAGGGGTCTTGATGGAGCTTTAGCTACAATGTGGGGGCTTTAAACAGTTGGCTGCGAGGACATGCTGCACAAAACCTGCGGATATCTGAAAAAACCCTGGGCCAATAAAAGTGCAGAAGGAGATACTCCTTTGTTATCTCCCTTCTATCGAGACCACACCCGGTCTGCTTATGTGCTAGTTGGAGGACCTACTCCGTAAAGAGAAGAGGAACCAACAATTGGTTAACAACCACTCCTGTTTTCTGTATTTTTGGGTATACCAACCCCTTATTGATACAAAAGTAGGGTCCTACCTGCCCATCCTCCTCGGTCACGGCATTGGTTGAAACACTATGCAAGTTTGGCCCTTCTCCCTGGGCAGCCCAGAAACTATGCATCGTACTCTCCCTGGTTCTGTAGCCGGAACAATAAGAGTAGAATCGGCATTACCTAGCAGTGTATGGTCTGTGTTTACGTTTATCACTACGGCTCTGGTGTTTCCACTTTCCCTTACTGATAGATTCTGATATGAAGGGGACCTTCCATAACCGTGCCATATTAGGATCATTTGTCTTGTGTGATCTTGTCTTCCATTTCTCTTTTCTAAACTTCCCCCTATAGTCTTCATGGTCAAAACCCAGATGCTGTTTTACTTCAGTATACAGGGTGGTTCCTGCAGGATTGGAGATGTAATAGGCAGTTTGTAGTTCACCAGTAAGGAGGGGTGCTACGTATTGGCCTCAGCGGTCTGGGAGCCAGGATGCAGAAGTGGTGATGCTTTTAAAGTTTGTATGGAATGAAGCCGGATCTTCTCACACCTGGTATTAAAGTAGAACTGAACTTAGATCGTTTGGATGGACCTTTGAGCTTGCAATTGTCTCAGGACATTTTTGGAAAGCGGTTTCATGTATCAGCTGGTTATTAGCTAGAACAGTGGCCCTTGTGGTTAGAGATGTTTGTAGATTCTCCCATCTGGTTGGGCAGCTTTAGCCTGTTCCTCCAGTACCAGTTGGAGTTGCCTTTGCCTCTCCTCTAGCTGCTGGATCATATTCTCATTGTGATGGGCTGGGCTGTCTCCAAGTCCCTGGATCTTGGGAAAGGGGATCCCACTTCTGACACCACTGTCACAGGGTTCATGGAAATGCCCAGACCTGTGGCATTCTTTCAAGGCCATTTATTGATACATAAAAGCCTGATCAAAATAGTATGCAGTCTTGTGATAGGACTAATCAAAAGACCTATATCCTCTGGCTTGTCCTCTCCTGGTGCTTACAAGGAATTTCATCTCCTTCCAAAAACAAGGGGGTTGGGGCATTTTTCTTAATCTGTTTGCTTCAGAACATTACCCTCTGGTAAAAAATAAATATGGAGAAACGTTAGAAATGAGGTTCTGTCCATGACAGATTACCTTTACCACGCTGTTAGTGGTTCAGGCCTTACCGAGGTTAAGGGCTAAGTATCCTGTGTTTTCTCTCCTATTTAGTTTGTGTGGTAATAGCAAAAAGTGTTATGAGCCGATGTATCCTTGCGCCCCCCCCCTGGAGTGCTAAGAGCTGATATATCCTTGTGCCCCCCGAGTGCTATGAGCTAATGTATCCTTGCACCCCATTAGAGAATTGGCTAAAAACGTGACCCACATGAGCAAAGTGCACAGTTCAGAATTTGTAAGGACAGCTGTAGAAGTGTTATGGTGTGAGTCCTCTCTGTACAAGAATGAAGGTTGATAAGTGTCTGAATGCAGGGTGAAAGTGCTTCAATGCATGGGGATTAATGTGAGTTTGGTGCTGAATGAAAACCGAGTACAGGATGAGAGTTGTTGCCCTGTCTAAGGTAAGATGTGTGCGAGTTACTTCCTGGCTGCTTTCAAAGACCGGGGTAGAGACATACCTGAGTTTGCGGACAGTTGAAATGAAGCAAATGGAACTTTACCCCTTCAAAGATCAGCGTTTCGACCATAGCTGCGATCATGCTGAAACTATTTCATAGATTGAAATATGGAGTGGAAGTGTGTTGCGGTGTTCGAGGGTTAAAGCCTGTCTTCCAGAGAGAAGAGGCATTATGTGCTCCCATGAGGGAGTCCACCAGGGTCTGATTGAAAGGGTCCCCCCCTGTGAACATATGTAGAGATTGAACCTGTATGAAATCCTCCAAGTAGACTACACAAGATACCCAATGCTTTACAAAAACAGAGGGGTTGAGATATAGGAACCGCGTGTTTCACTCCTAGTGATTTCAGTGCACAATGCGTGACTATCCTGTAGGAATGCAATTACAATTCAAAGTAACTAATGTGAAGTCTATTAACTAATCAGTATCGGATACTGTTGGTAGAACTAATAACCTTTCTCTTCTTTTTAATGCAGATGGAATCAATGAAGCCTTAACACTCAACTGGAGCAACACGACAGGTAGGTTTTCACTTACTGTTCTAATTAATTAAACCTAAGTCTCTCTGAAAAATTGCCTGTTCTAAAAGAACCCTCTAAATACCAAAGGTGAGTGCTATGTGGGGTCTGAGCAATTGAAACAAAGTTTCGAACTACTGAGTAGAGTCTTTATATATTTTGAAATTGGCTCCCAGAGCTGTACTTGCGTGACTGGAACTGGCTTGACTAATCTTTCAACTCTGGAAAGAAGCTGCCGGAGATGGGCACAATAATTTGTGTATCATGCAAGAGCTTGGAGCCCAAAAGATCTAATAGATTTTGCCAGTGGGAAGACATACACGTTGAACAGGGTAGGGCTCACAGAGGACTCCTGAGGGACCCCGCCTGGGAACATTATGGACTCCGAGCAAAATTGATCCACCATGACCATCTGTGACCTGTCACTTTGAAAAGATGCCAGTAGTTCAAGTGCCAAGTCTGTGACCCCCCCCCCCCCCCAACCCTCCCATCTGCTGGAGCCGCTCGTTAAGCCGGGTCAGAGAGATGGTATCGAAGCTGCAGATGGGTGTAGGAGGATCAACACTGCAGCCCCCCATCGTCCACCGTGGAATGTTGTTGTTGACTTTAGATACTAGTGCCGTCTCAGTCCCATGGTTGCTCTTAAAGCTAAATTGAGAATCGTCTAGGAGTTGAAATTGTTAAAGATAGCTCATAACCTGGAGGCACAGATGTTTCTCAAGGATTTTAGTGGGTGCAGTGCTGCAGCCACACTAGTAGCATTTAATTTACAGGCCCTGGGGACAAGTAGTACAACTTTGCTAGGGACTTAAAAGTAAATTCAATGTGGCAATTGAATGTAAGCCAATTTTACCAAGTTAAAAAGAGAGAGAACACACGCACTTTCCCACTGGTTAGCAGTGGTGAAATACACAGACGTAAAAGCCAACAGAAATGGGTTTGGAAAACAGAAGGGGAAGAAGCAAAATGTTTGGGGGTGACCCCAGGGGCGGCTTCTAAGATATGAAAGTGGTGTGGCCAGTATAGTGCCCCACCACTCCAAAAACAGACAATAAAACAAGCATGAAAGACAATAAAAACACTCTGGCATGTTTTACAATAAAGTTAAAACTAAAATAAACATGTCTATGTAGGCTGCTCCTCCTCGTCTTGTCTGGGTCCGAGCATGATGCAAACCTGATGCTGGGTGAAACTGCATAGAGGGCCAAGTCCAACAGAAAGTGTTTTTATTATTGGTGTCCCATGGCCTAAGATTCTTAGGTTCCAATTCAATAATCCTTTATGCAACTAACTGAAAAAATGGCAACAGTGGGCAGTCATGATTCAGTCTGTAATAGGGGGATGGTGACTTCCTTTTGGCATGATATATTAATCACACCCATTACAATCCAATGAGTGATTACAGCTTTATCTTTCAAAAAGACTGAGGGCATATTGCACAGAATTGCGGTATGGACTGAGTCCTCAAAAATGGGCGCAAAGAAACACAAGACACAATTGCTCAAAACAACGATATTGAACCTTAGCTACCCTGAGCTAACTATTTTCAAGTACTCTACAGGGCCAGAACTTGCAGACAAAGGTGGTAAAAATGCATCCAACAGAGAGAGCTTTTTCTTTATCTTTTTACATGGGTTGAGAAGCTACAACAGATTCTTAGTTATTCCAGTATCTTCTTTGAGCCTTGGAGAAACTTCACTGGTCTCCACACATTGAAAACCTGGTTAAGGTCAATAATTTCCCAGAAAAGACTGAATCATGCCATATGTCTATATATCTATATATATATATATATCTATATATTTTTTTTAAGCTCAAACTGCACAAGTTGCAAAATAACTCACGGGCGAGTGCATGGAAGTGGCCGTGCACGCCACAATATAACATAGCTCCAATCCCCTTATATAAAAGAGAAAACCAGCACTCACGAGAGACGTTCTGCCAGGGTTTATTCACAAACAAACAGACGCGTTTCGGCGATGCCTTCCTCGGTGTTTACTGACACACCGGTTGGCCGCCATTTTTATACACATTACAATTCAGTGTCAAAATGCACGAGGGACTTCCTCAGCATTACCACTATGAGCACGATTTTGTAGTATGCAGTCATGTTATTAAACACAATCAATTCATTCCTCTGCATCATTTATACATACTCGCTCATCTTTTAGACCCTTTGTGTAAACATTTTTATTTTCATTAAACATTTTATTGGGTTTTAAGACAACTATTGAATAACTCCCCACCGCCCCCCACAGAAACATACACAGTGCAGCATTACAGCATTCCAATACAAGAGCTCAACGTTTGGAGTATACACAGCCATTCACTACAATCCTCCAGACCTTAACTACCCTGAAGGGCAGACTGCTCTTACAACCCCCCCTCACCACACCAAACGAAATGGACAGCCCACCTGGACCCTAAGCGTGAAGAATAGCACTTACGAACGCGTACACCTTCCCCAGGGAACATCCAGTATGTAGTCGCCCTCACCTCCTAAGTCCCTCCTGGGCTTCTCAACTGGGAGTCCGCAACAGCTATACCTTCCCCGGTGATAACACTCCATAGGATCCCCAATTTGTGAATCTAACCACTCATCTTCGACGAGAGAACCACTCGTGGTATCACAGTGTACTGCCTACTCTCCGCCCGCACATGGTTACAGTATTATCCTCCGTGCCCCTGCCACGTAAATGCGTCTGGTAAAACCCCCAGAAGTTTTTCGGTCGGCTCGTAGGAGGCAGCAGCTTGCTGTAGTTTTCTGATGGCGTGCAACAATATAGCATGTCATGCGCCCAATGTTTGGTTGTGGGTAATGGACCTCATCCAGCATCTGGCCACCACCCTTTTCGCTATAAGCATCCCCATGTCCACCAGCCAGCGAACAGCTGCGGGCAGCCTCCTGGAGTGACCCACTAGCGCCAGCGCGGGGTCTGAGACCAGCTCAACCTCCACAATCCTGCTCAATTCTGTAAAAAATGCCCTCCCAGTATGCCCGTACTCCCGGACACTGGCACGCTAAGTGCATGAAGTCCGCATTCGGCGTGTGGCATCTCTCGCATTCAGCCGTCGGAGACCGTCTCTGTGCAGACGCTCGGGGTGTAATACTCTATTGAGAAATTTAAAATGTACCAGTCTGTTTGCCATTTAAAGAAATCCGCCTTGTGTTAACACAGGAGTAGCGCCACATGTTGTCATCTATAGTAATCAGTAAGTCCTGTTGCCATGCCAGCCTGGCTGCCGTGAACTGGTGTTCCCTATGCGACATCGCTGTTTTGTAAAGATTGGTCAACAACTTGCGAGGGGACTCTGTCTTTATTATATAGGTGAGTTCAGGGAACGGCGGTTCCACAAGGTCGTCCCCAAGCTGTTCCAGAAGGGCTCCACGCACTCTATGATACTGGAAACGTAATACCAAGGTGTCCTCCCCCCCGCACTCAGCCACCTGGTCCCAGGACTTAACCTTCCCTTCCTGGAAGAGGTCCCCCGCGAGCTTGATATTCAGCTTATGTAGGGTGGTTATCACTCCCTTTTCTCTGCACGGGGAGAGCCATTGAGCCCATTCTACCGGCAATCTGGGTGAGTAAAGCAGCCCCCCTCCCTGCTGTTGCAGGAGGCAGTGCCATGCATGGTTTGTGGCCATGGTAGAGTTTAGAATCTCAGTCCTACGATCCGTCGAACGGAAAATCGTTGCCGGAAGGAAGAGCGGGTCCGCAAATAACTTTTCCCTGCGAACATGGGGAATAAGTGTGTCTCCATGCACCCGGATGTGCAAATGGGACGCCTGAGCCACCCTGTAGTAAAGCTCCAGGTCTGGGGCTCCCAGGCCTCCCATGCTGTATGGCAGCATCTAGGCTGCTTACCCGCCCACACTAGTTTGATCATGAGTTGTGTCAATCTTTGGAAAAATGCCTGGGGTAACACCATCTGGAGGTTAGCAAAAAGGAACCGCATTCTGGGGAGCACCACCATCTTCATAATCGAGAGTCGACCCAGGAGCGAAAGCGGGAGCCTACACCAGGCCTCAACGTCATCCTCCAGTATGCTAAAAGCCACACCCTAGTTTTCCCTGAACACTATCTCATAGTCAGTGTGCAACTGTATACCCAGATATCTAATCGAGTCTGTGGACCAAAGCAGCGGGAACTCCATGTCAAACCTCTGCGTTACCGGAGTGAGGGGGAAGGCCAAGGACTTTGTCCAGTTCACCTTCAGACCAGAGAGGGCTCCATAGTGTACCACCTCTCTAAGCATCGTCGATAGGTTGTTTTCCGGGTCATGGACATAGAGCAAGGTGTCGTCCGCATACATAGACAACAATCCTGTATGTGGGGAAGCCTATGCCCTCGTTATGGTGGTATTCCTGCAATGCACATGCAAGCGGCTCTGCCACCAGGGCATACAGTAGAGGGGATAGCGGGCACACCTGTCGGGTCCCCCTGCATATGGGGAATGAGTCAGTGACCAAATCTCCGAGCCGTAGTCTGACCCCTGGTGTATTGTACAGGGATCCTATCATTTGCAGGAAAGGAGATCCCAGCCCCATCCTTATTAACACTTGCCGCATGAAAGGCCTCTCCACATAGTCGAAGTCCTTTTCCATGTCGAAGAACACAGCTATTGCCTTTGTATCCTGCTTTACGTGCTGCATAGTGCCGAGTACTGTACGTATATTATATGTTAGGTTCCTGCTCGGGATGAATCCCGCCTGGTCCGGCGCGACCAGCAGTGGAGCTAGGAGCGCCAAACGGTTTGCCAGCACCGTGGCAAATATTTTTGTGTCTACATTAAGTAGGGAGAGGGGCCTATACAAGCAACACTCATCAGGTGCCTTACCCGGGTTAAGGATAGTAACCATGAACGCCTCCCTCATCGACTGCGGCATGCTTCCCTCTACACATATGTCATCGAGCAGCACCGACAGGTGAGGGAGCAACTGGTCCTGGAACGCCTTATAGAAACCCACCGTGAGCCCGTCTGCTTCAGGGGCACTACCCGACCGCATGCCCGCAAGAGCCTTGACTATTTCATCTTTCTCGATAGGAAGCATCAGGAATTCCCTATGCGTGTTGGTGAGTGTAGGTATCTCTATATGTTACAGGTAGTCTAAAATTTCATCGTCCAGTGCACCGCTCTTGGAAGAATACAGATCTGTGTAATAGTGTCTAAACCTCTGGGCTATGTCCGCTTCATCAGTGAGGACATCGTCCTCTTCTGTCCTTATCTCCGTTACTTGTGGTCTGCCCCTCCTCCCTTTCAGCACCCTCGCAAGTACCGTGCTAGGTCTCTCTCCCTCCCATACGTGCGAGCAGTCGCATACTTTCCCATATGTTTGATCTCCCTGTCTGCCTCCTCATGATCTTCGTCCGTTGCCGTATCATGGGCCCCCTGCTGGCTCTCCTCTAATCGCGCTAACTGCCGCTCCAAGTCTGTCAATCTTTGCCCGAGGACCTGAGGACTCCCGAGTGCTTAGACATATCAATGCCCCTTATATAGACCTTAAATGCCTCCCATACCGATTGATAGCTGTCCACTGAGCCTATATTGGCCTAAAAAAAGACATCTATAGCCTCCGCTAGCTCGCCTCTGAATAATGGGTCGAGGAGCGAGTAGGGCGGAAATCGCCATGTGAACGGTGGGATCGTTTCCTATGGGGTAGCCAGCCCTAACAATATAGGTGAGTGGTCAGATAGGGTACGCGGGACAACCCTATAGTCTCGTACCAATCCCAGTAGAGAGGCAGACACCAGCCAATAGTCTATTCGGGTGTGTATGTCATGATAGGCCAGTAGTGCGTATAACCCCCTCGCGCTGTGTGTCCTCTAGGTCAAGGCTCGTAATCACAATATGCAACGCTTGCGCAGCAGCTGTGGGCCTAAGGGCTGGGCCTGCTGATCTATCTAGCATTAGATCTAATACTAAGTTAAAATCCCCACCCCATAGGAACTGGGCCAGATTGTAATCACGGGCAATCGTTGCAAGTGACATGTAAAATTCCAGGGAATCATAGTTTGGACCAAATACGTTAACTAACACTAAGTCCAGCCCCAGTCCTTTACACCTAGATATCACAAAGCGGCCTGCCGGGTCTGTCCTCAGGAGCTCCAGTGTAAATTTCGATTTGGGGTTTATCCAGGTTAGCACTCCCCTGGCATGAGACGTGAAGCCCGCCGAGGTGATGTTCCCCTCCAGGCCCCTGCTATGTAATATCCTGCTCGCCTCTGGCAGGTGGGTCTCCTGTAGGAGGGCCACATCCACTTGATGTCTCTGTAAATAGCTCAATACCTCCCTCAGCTTCCGGTAGTCGTTAAGACCCCAAACATTCCATGTTAGTGCTCTAATCGAGTCTACAGGTCTAGGATTCCCTGGTTCAGCCTCCCCTGTCATAGCCATCTATTCTGAATTTCATGTGTGTATACTCATTGTGTGCCTCTGCGCCCTGCTGTATGTTCAAAAACCAAAATAAACCGCCCAACATCAACCCCACACACTCTAGCACCACCACCCCCCTCCCACAGCAGACCACCCCCAACCTGGCCTTGCAGAATTCCCTGCCACCCATCCACCCCTCCCTCAAATGCCCAAACAGTATGACCCACTGGGAGTCATTTGGGTGCTTAGCACACGGGGACAAGGTTGCTTCACAACCAACCAGTTATGAAACTACACAATTTACTAAACGCCCTCCTCCGCCCTCCCCTTGTGCTGTATCTCTTGCATCATAAAGGATCAGACTGTTCAATCCTTTCTGTGAATCAGTGATCCCCGGAAGTTTCATCTTGTGCTCGAGCGCCTCCCCCATATCTGGCATACCTTCCAGCACACACCGATAGGCTATGCGTGCCCCCAAGGTGGCTTTTTAATCATAACCGTCTGTGCGTGTGCAAATAGATACCAAACAATACAACACGTTCGAGGTAGCCATCCGAGCCACCGAATCTTCTTACCCGCCCCTCACCCTCATTCTGCGGGTATCAAGTCCAACATTTATACTGTCCCCAAGTTCCAAGCCTCACCGCCCACATTGCCACTTACTCTCTCTGTCATCTTGTATCTCGTAAAAATCACTCCTGCTCATCCAACTGGCTACTCCGCTCCTCCCCTTCCTGTGGCCTGAGCGTGTCCTTGCGATGTTCTCGTCCACCCCTTCAAGGCTTAATGCAGGGTCTTTGGGTCTATGAAGAGGTGGGATTTCCCCTGTCTGTTGACCCGCAGCTTCGCGGGGTACAGCATTGCATAGTCGAGGCCCAAATCTCGCAGCTGCCTTTTGAACGGGGCGAAGTGTCTGCGGGCCTCCTGCACTCTGGCCGTGAAGTCCGGAAAAAGTGAAATCTCTGAGCCCTCAAACTGCAGCGATTTCTTGTCCCTAGCGAGTCACAACGCTGCATCCCTGTCCCTATAATTGAGCAGCTTGGCTATAATATGGCGCGGCGGAGCTGCAGGCCGCGGGCGAGGGCCCAGTGAACGATGCGCCCGCTCCACAACAAACATCGGCGAGAATGCTCCTTCCCCAAGCAGTGTCACCAGCAACTTTTCAACAAACTGCTCCATGTTGCCCTTTGGGGCTGTTTCTGGAAGGCCGATGATGCGCAGGTTGCAACGGCGCGAGCGGGCCTTCAAATCCTCAGTTTTATCTTGCAAGGCCTGCATGAGTTTCCCAAGTTACTTCTGATCAGTGTCCAGCGCCGTTTGCGCTTCTTCCACCTCTGTGATCCTTCTTTCGGACATGTCCAGTCTTTCCGCGTGTTTATCAATCCGCTCAGCCATTCTGTAGGTTAGAGCGTCTATTTTCGATCCCAGGGACGCTGCTTTGTTGGCCTTTTTCCATAGCAAGGTTCTTATGTCTGTACCTGCTGCGACTTCCTCACCAGCTGGCGTGTTGTCTCTGTCCACGCCCGTTGCGTCCTGTGACTTTGAGCGCTGTTGGTCAAAGGATAGCTTGCTCTGCGTCTTTTCCCCTCTACCCATGGTGGTAGGGGATCTGAGTGTGATGGGACCCGATACGTTAAACAACCTATGCGTGCAGCTTACTGTAGTCTCCACCAGTAAGCACTGGCTAGTGGGGTTCCGATACACACCAGGTACGGTGCCGTATGCCGCTCAAATGCCTTCCAGTTACTGCACTGCCTGAAGTGGCCACCTCCTGTCAGTTGTATGGCAGTTGCGGCCTAATGTGGTCTCCCTCGCGCCAATCAAATATCGCAAACACTAGGCGCGCTCCAGGCGCATTGCGTGTCCTCCGCCTGTTTAGCCCTGGCTTGCTTGCACTGTAAAAGGCTGCTACCAGTCTGCCTGCGCCACGCTCAGATCCTTGGGCCGGCTCTGCGTAGTATTCTCCCTCTCCTCTCTTGCGTGCTCAATTCTGGGCCTGCACTGAACCCCCTCGTGGCGAAGGTGGGTCCCCCATGTCTCCCTTACCAGTGTCCCTACGCTGTTGGCAACTGGGTATCAGCATGCGGGGGGGGCCTTTCAGGTCACTCCAGGCAGTCCATGCCCCACCAGTTGCTCTCCGCCACAGATGGCCTCCAACGCCGTCCCCGTACTCTGTGTGCCTCTGCTAGCTGCGGGGGCAGTAATGCAGATGCTCCACGCAGCGGACAATCCACTCGCTCAGGCCTCACTGGTCACTGCGTCTGCCTCCCGTATCCCACTGCGCATTACGCAGCACAGCCGCTTCCTCCAGGAGGCCGCGTGAGGTGTCCTCTTTTCCCCGCCGCTGTCCACGTTCTTTCAGCACCGCAGTGTACAGCCCGGTGCGCCCCCGGCGTCTCTTCTCTGTGGGCTCCACCGCAGCTCCTGGGTGTCAGGCTGCCAGAGCCGGTTCTGAAGTGCACTTTTGTTCAGGAGTTGAAAGGCGTGAGCAGCCTCATCAGACCAAAGAAATCGCCGCTCACTCCATGGGCCTCTCCGCAGCGCACAGCACCCACTTCCCACTACTCCGCCTGCTGCTTCCAGGCTCGCGATGCCCCCGCCATCTAGGGGGGTGGGGGGGGCAGTGCCTCTCACCGCGCTGGACAGGTCAGGCCCCGTGCGCCCCCGTGCTACCAGGTGTCCGCACTCTGCCGCAGGGCAATCACCGGGCCACTTCAGAGGACCGAGCTGCACGCACAGCGACGCAGTCCCGCCCCTTCCAGCACTCCAGACCGCTGTCGCGCGGCCTGCCGGTCTCCCTCTTTTCTCCGCAGGATATCAGCAAGCACAGGCCACCAATCTCCGCCGGCCTTACGTCTTCCAACTGCGCCGGTCTTCCGCTCGTTAGGAGGGTACTTTGGACTTTCAGGTTCGATATGATGTTCCAGGATAATGTTGAATATGTTGCACAACGCGACGGAGCCCAAGGCTCAAGCAGCCATATTGGTCGCTGGCAAGCTCCGCCCCCACCCTTTGTGTAAACATTCGTTGCTATATTATACATCATTTTCGAAATTAGCATTTAAACATTTACGTATATGTTGGCATTCATAATCACTGTTTATATAATCCATGCCCCATATCACTTCAAAATGTATTGTTTCAGTTCCAAAAATCTTCCGTCCTGATGTGAATCGACCAAGACGGAAGAGCAGAAAACCGGAGCACGCACAATATCGTGCAAGCGCCATATTGTAATATGCAGTCTTATACTTGAGTCACTTCCTTTGTCTTACAACAAACCAACATTCATTTCGTTTTTTAGGCAATGATAATGCTTTCTTATTCATAATGCCAGGGATCGGCTTGGGTCCCTTTACTTTACATTAATGCACATTCAACATTTTCATCACATTTTCTATATTCTTTTTCTCATAACCTCAAAAGGTGAATTGAATCCTATAATTCTATTTACATTATCCATCAACTTCAAAAACCACTTTGGCACAATTTCAGATGTTAAAATCTATTCCTGAACGATTTCATACTTGTAAGCAACTTTTCTCTATATTCAGATCCCCAAATGCGATGCTAATTCCTCCCCGCTATTTAATCCATTGGGGTACTTGGTTTGACAATCCACAATATAGCATGACTCCACCTTCTCAACTTTCTTAATCTGTCTCCCCCTCTGGTTTCCGGTACATTATCAAGACCGTAGAACTGTAGCAAGTCTCTATTGCTGGCATGCCTTTCAGCAAAGTGTCTTGCTACTGGATATGCCCCGTCATTCTTGACTATCGCCCTTTGATGTCCTAAAATTCTGATTTTCAATGGGTGTATTGTGCTGCCTATATAACATAGGCCACACAGGCATGTTATACAGTATACTGCATAGGGGGTGGTGCAAGTTAAGAATTTTGTGATTGGTCTTTTCAGTTTTATACCAGGAATGTTGTAATGTAAGACCCTTTTGCTGTTAGAACAGGCCTTCCATTTACCACACAGGTAAAACCCTTTCATCTCTCTAAATGTACCTGACCCTTGGGATTCTTAATCCAAATGACTCCTCACCAACTTACCTTTGAGTGATCTTGCTTTCTTGAATGTAACTAACGGATACTTTGGGATATCTTCACTGATAACGTTATCTGAATTCTGGGCTGCTCTTCTGACATCTCTACGCACGAGGTACTCATCCAACGGTTGCAGGTTGTTAAAGAAATGCTGCTTGCTTTGATATGTTACAGCAAGAGCAGGTCTGGAGAGTAAACTATGATCCAGCCCAGAAGAAAATACATGGTGTGGCAATTGAGGACTATAAGAAGCTAATAATTCAGGCAAAAACCTCCTATTATTCCAGGAAGATTCAAGATGCCGCTCACTCTAGCAGAGAACTATTCTCAACCGTCAACTCCTTATTGAGTTGTCCCCGAGGCGTGAGCTTTATACCAGACAAAGTATTCACGGATAAGATGGCGTCCTATTTCCAGAATAAGGTCCAATCCGTGTACAATGATCTGTCCAGAGCAGGGGATAGTTTACAGGTTGAGCTGAGCGGGCACAATGGCAATGGCATCTCTAAAGCACAAAGTGACCTTTCAATGTTCTCCCCATTGGATGAGAACGTGCTGACTGACTTACTGCTGGCCACCAAGTCAGGCTCTCCTTTGGTCCCCTGTCCACCGTCTGTACTCAACCTGGCACCGGCAGAGGTAAGCGGTTTACTAATGCCGGTATTGAGTCAGGTTTTTGAATTCTGAAATCTTTGCACTAGCTTGGAAAAAGGCCTGTATACGGCCTTTGCTCAAGAAGCCCAAGTTAGACCCTTCTGATGAGAAGAGCTATCGTCCCATCTCCTGCTTGCCGCTGCCAGCTAAGCTAGTGGAGAAAGCCATGAATAGAGCTATCTTTCTATTTTGAGACATGGCATATTCTTGACAGCACCCAGCATGGCTTCCGTGCAAATCACTCCACGGAAACCGCTCTACTGATGGCAGCTGAGGAAATTCGGAAGGGGATGGATGAGGGAGGCAGGATCATATTGGTTCTGTTGGATCTTACAGCAGCCTTCAACATCGTAAATCACGAGGTACTCATCCAACGGTTGCAGAATGTCGGTGTTAAAGGCCTAGCGTTAGATCTCCTCTCCTCCTTCCTGTCTGACAGGGAACAAGTCATCTACTGGAACAGACTTCAGTCAGACAAATTTTGCCTTCCAGGAGGAGTTCCACAGGGTTCGGCGCGATCGCCCACCCTGTTCAACATCCATGTCTCCCCCCTGGCCAAGCTAATAAAGAATCTGGGTTTCAATCTGGTGTCATATGCTGATGACACTCAGCTGATCGTTTCCGTGTCCCACTCCGTGGATTCCATGGCTTCTGGCTTCGCTGGCTGCATGTCCGAAGTCATGCAATGGATGAACTCGAACTTCCTAAAATTAAACACTGAAAAGACATAAATCCTAGAGTTCGGACAGAAAGAGTCTATCTGGATTCACAACTGGTGGCCTACATCGGCAGGAGTCTGTCTGGTCCATGTGGCGAAAGCAAGGAACCAGGGGTTTATCTTTGATAAAGATCTGTCATGGAAGCCCCAGGTGAATCAGGTGGTTTCTTCCTGTTTCTTCATGCTTAAGGGGCTGAGAAAGATCCTGCCCTTTATTTCTTACCATCTCAGGAAAACTGTTATCATTGCCACTATCTTTTCCAGATTAGACTATGGAAACGCTCTCTATTTAAGAGCAGGGTGTGCTCAATTGGCCAAAATGCAATCAATCCAGAATGCAGCAGCCAGGATGCTCCTCCACCTGCCTAAATACCATTCCACCTCACAGGCTATCAGGCAGCTACATTGGCTCCCTGTTCAGAGACTGATAGACTTCAAAGCGCTCTGTCTGGTGCAAAAAGCCTTGGCTGGTGTGGGGGCCTCAGATCTTCAACACCTAGTCACGAGGTATCTGCCAACCAGACCCCTGAGGTCTGCCTTGCAAGGGCTGGCCATGGTCTCTAAGATCAATAAACAACGATGGGGCGGGAAGGGCTTCTCCCATCTAGCCTCGAGGCTTTGGAATTCATTACCTCTGCAGCTAAGACGAATAGCCGACCACAGGAGGTTCAGGAAGGAGGCTAAGACCTGGCTTTTTACTCGATAGGACAGTGACCAGCGCAATCTCAGTTACCCTGCACAGCGCCAAGACGCCTCTGCATTAGTGCCCTTTAGAAATACCATCACTCACTCACTTTAAGTTTCGCGGGGAAGAGCATTGCATAAGGGATGTTGAGCTGTTGTAGTTTCTTCTTCACTGGATGGAATTTCCGTCTCTGCTCTTGTACCACCATGGTAAAATCAGGGTATATCGAGATGTCCATCCCTTCATGTTGAAGCTGTCCCTTCTCTCTGGATAGGCGCAGGGCCACATCCCGGTAGTTCAGTAGGCGGGCAATTATCGGGCGAGTCGTCTCACCGGGTGGGCCGCAAGCGACCTATGAGCTAGTTCCACCACCAAAACCGGTGAGAAAGCCTCTGTCCTGAAAAAAGCAATGAGAAGGCGCTCCACATAGATCTCCATCCTCCCAGTCGCAGTTGTTTCCGACACGTCCAAAATGCGGAGGTTGTTCCTTCGAGACCGGGATTCAAGATCCTTGTTTTTGGCCGCAATCACCCGCAGCACCCTCTCCATGTCCAGCGTGCGAGTCGTAGTCGTTGCAGATGCGTCTTCCATTTCCGAGATCCGCCGCTCCGTCTCCCCCAGGCGCTCCTCATGTTTGTCTACTTTGTGTGATACACCATCCAGCTGCCCGGACATGGAGTCCATTTTGGATTCTATAGAAGTCAGGCTAAATTGCATGGCTAAGAGCAGTTCCGTCAGGTCAGCAGTCGAGGGCGACTGGGTCTCAGCCTGCTCCTCTTCAGGGTCCGTGTGTGATTGCGTGCTTTTCTGCGCCTCAAAGTTGTTTCGGCAGGAGGCTGTCTGGTTTCCCCATGGGGTCCAGTCACGCAATGCGGACCACAGCGCCCGTCCTCCCCTTTGACCAGGAAGTGAAATTGATGGCTCCTGTCCCAATCGCACGCCACCAGATGACACAATGCCACGCAGCTTGAGGCGCCCAGGGAGAGGATGGCCAGACTCCAGTTCTCACCACTCCTGGGGTGAGGCAAGCAGGGGGTGTCCCAAGTGCTATTTCAAGCAGGTCGTCCTTGAAGGAGGAGGCAGCCCCCGGTGCCAGCCAGGCTCCCTGCAGGGCACCGGTCCCAGTGGTCAGCAATTGCTTCAGCCACACCCCAGTGTCCTCTGCTGGGCTGTTAATGATTGCCAGGATCTTCAATCTTCTGTGCCTCTGCCTATGATACAGGTATACCTCACCTGTCTCAGCTCTCCAAGGATCAGGGCCCAAGATCAGGCAGTCAACAGATCCTCCACAAGGACCTCCTAGCCTCGATCTCCGCCTGGTCACAAAGCTGCCTAAATGTCCCGCATCATATGGTCAGCGCTTTCTGCCTTGCTCCAGCGGCAGGCCGACAGCCTACATGAGGCCCCTCTCACCTCCTCTCCTTTCTCCAGGAGCCTCCTCCAGGGACGGGGCTAGCTCGGCTTCCCACGGGGTCCCGCAGCCTCTCCGCATCCCGCTGCTTCACACCACTAGCTCTGCTTCTGTGTTTTGCGCCAGCCCTTAGGCTCACACTGCGCCCGCCGAGTATGGGGGCTCCTAAGCAGGCCGCCTGAAGTCCTAAGCACCCACAGCTGACACCTCAAAAAGGCGCTCGCGTCCTCGCTACAATCCCCGGCACGGCAAACTCCGGGGGGGCAACGCAACTTTCCGCAGCGGTCTGGTCCCAGGGACGGGCCTTCTCCAGCTCCTCACAGACCCGTCACCCGCGATGCCCGCCGCAGGCTGCCAGCTCCTTCCTTCACCAGCCGGACCGTGGACCTCAGTCAGGGGGCCGCTGTCCACTGCCCATTGCCCCCACGATGTCAGGAAGAGTCACTCTCGACCAGGTTCAGCAGCGCTCCTCACCTCAGACGCTCAGCAGCCCCTCAGTGATCTTCACTGCTGCACTGGCAATAGTCCCGCATACACCATATTAGATCTGGCCGCAGCTTCAGGTCAGTTGCGCAGATCAGCGATCCACATCCAGGTTCAGGCTAATTCTTCAATTTAAAGCATGCATGCATGATTCCCCCGCACAGTGTTTATGAAATAATCACAAATAAATTCTGGATGGCCAGGATTAAGAGCGGATATTCCTCCGAGCTGCAAGAGCCTCACAGTAGTGCGGCCATCTTGCTTGGCCCCCTCTAGTGCCCCCCCCCCCCCGGTGTACCATCGCTTTAGAGGAATCCCCTTATGTGAGAAAGTGGCTCTATATATACTGGACCAGAATAAGGTACAGTGTGTATAGAGTCCACAAACCCCAGTGGTAAAACAGAGGTTAAAGCCAGGTGTGACCTTACACTCTAAAGTGGTAGCTTGGTCGAGCAGTAAGGCAGTACCAGAGGACAGTGTAAAGCATTTGTTGTACACACTCAGTCAGCAAAAGGTTTCACACACTAAAGGACTGAACTCTAGGGCAATTGTTTATATATCAAAATATATTGTTTTATTTTTAGAACCAACAGGTATAAAAATGTACTTTTCTCGATATGAATACACTCATATAATTACTTTGCAAAGAAGCAATAAACTTTGTAAACACAATAGGTACAAGGGTTGCAGTAGGCAACACAATTCTAAACATAATGTAACATTGAGCTCAATGGGTTTTCTACATAAATGCAGCTAGTTACTTTATCGATTACTTTTGTAGTCCCAGGACTGGATCATAGTCAGTCTTGGGGTCTAAGCTGGACACAGTTTAGCAAAAACGATTTGGCTATTGCTATGATTTTTAAGAAATATAAAGCTATTTCAAAAGTTCACACTTAGAAACTTTTCAATGAACATCTGGCAATGTTATCCAATGGGAGGAAAATCAAGTTGCAGTTAAAGTACGTTCTCGTTACTTTGGTAATCAAGGACTGGGGTCTCTACTTAAAACAGGTAAGCAATTATGTTTCAGTAGTAGGTATGATTTTTAAGGAATATTTGTAATTTTCAAAAGTAGACACAAAAAAAATTTAACAAAAAAACAGACTATGGTTTCCTATGGACGAAATTTAGATTACTAGTAACCATGGTTGTGATTACTTTTGGGGTTCAGTACTGGGCTAAAAGGTACAGCAGTGGTTTCTCTCCTGATTACAGGTATGTACTTCGGATTTCGATATTCAGCTGATTTTAGATGATTATTCTAACATTTCAAAACTTCACACATAGAAGAAATTTCACAGAAAAGCAGTCCATGGTTTCCTATGGCAGAAATTTAGATTACTAGCAAACACGGTTATGATTACTTTTGTGGTTCAGTACTGGGCTACAAGGCACAGTACTGGCTTCTCTCCTGATTACAGGCGAGTACTTCGGATTTTGATATTCGGCTGATTTTAGATTAATATTTTAAAGTTTCAAAACTTCACACACAGAAGATTTTTCGAGTCAAACCAGTCAATGTTATCCTATGGCAGGAAAGTGAGTCATCGTGTTTTCAGGTGAGTACTCGACTGGTGAAGTTAAGGTTCTGGGCATAGACTCAGGGGTCCCCAGGGTCAGGTAGGTACAGTTAGTACACCCTCAGCGGCACAGGGGCGGCGGTGGAGAGGTAGTTATGCCCAATGCTATCCAATGAGAGGCAGGGAGACCTTCGGTTGGTGGCTGCTAGCTAGCAGGCCACGCAGCTGTGGGAGCTGGACTCCTGGTTAATTGCTCAGGGCAAATGGGGAAGTAGAATAGGGTACAGGTTGCGCTGCCAGGGGCAGTCGGGCGGCTGGGTGCAGGGTGCTTTTGAGCGGTCAGGCGCTCAATGTTATCCAATGTAGATTGTAGCTGAAAAGACTGAGTAGCGAGCAAATTTAAAAGTAAGATTTGTTCTTTATTATTATTATTTTTTTTTTAAATCTTTTTATTAGCAGAATAGATGAAAGCAATCATGACAGGCTAAACATATTTGTAATCTTCACATTTCTTATGTGTACACAATCGCCATTTCGGTTCAGTAATTAACCATTTTCATTTTTATAAGTTCCAGAACATTCCCAATACAACACCCCCTCCCATTCCCTCCCTCGGCACTTACATAAGTCATATTCAAACATTCATGGTTCCTGGTCCACTCTACATATTCTCATTACTTGCTGTGAACCTGCTACAACCTTACAGAGGACTATACATGGTTCTTAGCGTATGTTGTGTCTGTCCCATGCACCTAGAGGTATTCACAACATATGTAGTATGTTTTGGCCCCAGCCAGAGAGAGGGCACCGTAGTCCTTGTGCAAATCATCACATCCTTTAGTCCTCAGCAACAGAATGGTCAGACGCATCGTCTTCGCCTGCCTCAAAGGACCCCAGTAACGTATTCCAGTCTAACGATATGAGTGTCTTCCTGAGTCCCCTACGCTCTTCGCGCTGCAATATCGTGCTCTCAGCCTTCCCCCACCGTATCACCTCCGCCCTCTACACCTCAGGATCTGGTGGCCTAGGCGATTTCCACTTCATTGTTATGGTGCGTTTCGCAAGTAGCAAGGCTAGATCGGTGAAACGTGTGCCTACGCTCTTCCTTCTACAGGGCCCAACCCCAATATGGTATACTCCAGTGCGGTGTATGGTTTGAAGGGAACCAGTCTGGTCAAGTCATCATGAACTGTCGTCCAGAAGTATCCCAGTTTTGGACACTTCCATAACATATGTATCAGCCGCGCGTCGCCTGCGCCGCACCGGGGCATGTGCCAGCCGTGTTGGGGAACATTGCGTGTAGGCAATGGGGTGTCTGGTATGCCCTATGCAGAATCATAAGCTGTATGAATTTGAATTTCAGGTTTCTTGATACCTTCTTGAGGAATTAAAGAATTCTATCCCACTCCTTGTCCCTGACTGGTCTCCCTATATCGTGTTCCCATTTGCCCTGCAGAGGCTGCAACAAGACTGCCCTGCCCTCTCTTATACCGTGTGCTATCCATTTCATCAGGTGGCTGCCGGATCCCATTAGGTACTGCATTGTGAGTAGTGGGTTTGTGAGTGGCTCTGCTCCGTTCGGCGCCCATACCTGTGTGATATATCGACGCACCCCAGTGTGCAGTAGGAACAGTCCTCCCGATGCGTGATGTGCATTCCTAAAGTCCTCAAATGTCATAACCCTGCCATCTGCGAACAGGTCCCCAATCTGTGATATTCCCGCATCGTGCCATTCCGTGAGCAGCTGATTCGAGAGTGGTCTCAGTCCCACTGGGAGTCCCAGTAGTGGTATCGTGGGGGCATAGGAGGAGGTGCGGGATGTATATCTCACCGCCTTCCTCCAGTAGTCAATCGTGAGTCGAAGCAGGGGGGGTGTTGACCTCGGGACTTCCGCCTTTGGCAACAACAGGGTGTGGATTCTCCCCCTGTTCCATTCCGTCTCCGACATGTCAATTTCGTGCAAGTTACACCCCGCCAGCCATTAAGCCAACCATTGCAATTGACAGGCAAAGTTATATGCTTGTAGATCTTGGACCCCCATACCGCCTGCCTCAGTGGGGAGCTGTAGTTTGGTTAAGCTATTGCGTCGTCTCCTGGAACCCCATATCAGCTCTGTTAGTAGGGTATTTAAAGTTTTGAACATGGAAGCGGGCACCATAAATGGCAAACTCGTGAAATAGTAGAGGAGGCGGGGTAGTACCACCATCTTAGAGATGGTCACCCTGCCCGCCACTGATAGCGGCAGTGCAGTCCAAAATTGCACCTGTGATTTCAGCGCTGTTAGTGCTCTCCCTAGATTGCCATCCAGCATATCCCTCACCTCTCTGTATACCTGTATCCCAAGGTAACGGAAGGTGGTCTCTGCCACTTGGAAAGTATGTGGTGCGAAGGGTAGTTTGGCTTCCGCTCCTGTGGCAGAGAAGTAGAACCCGTTGGATTTGGGCTCACTAATAGTAAGCCCGATAGTGATCGGAAGCTTTTGAAGATGTCAGGGACTGGGTCCAACCCCCCTTTCAGGTCCCTGAAATACAGTATGATATCATCTGCATACGCCGACACCACATGGGTCGCCCCATCCCTCCGTATGCCCCTGTGTTGTGCTGATCCACGAAGTTTGCAGAGCAATGGCTCTAATGCCAATATAAACAATAGCGGGGACAGTGGACATCCTTGTCTCGTTCCCTTCGCTATGTCCAATTGCGCCGAAATGCATCTATTCGTGCGGACCCGGGCCTTTGGGCGGGAGTATAGCAACTGGACCCACGCAATATACTCAGGTGGTATTCCGAACCTAGCGAACGCTGCAAACATGTAATCCCATCTGAGGAATCAAAGGCCTGCTTTAGATCTAGGGAAATACAAACCTCCGTACGCACTGGCCCGCCAAGCATGAGTTGACTGAGCTGTCTTAGGTTCATAGCCGTGCTCCTACCCGGCACGAAGCCGCACTGGTCAGGGTGTATCAGCTGCGGAATATACTGGGCCAGACTCGTCGCCAGGATTTTACTCAGTATTTTATAATCTGTATTTAGTAAAGACAGAGGTCTATAGTTTTCCAGGTGTAAGCCGTCCCTGCCCGGCTTCAGTAGTGGACACTATTAGAGCCTGAAGTGAAGATTGCGGAAGGCCCCGTGTTCGTAGCGCCTCCTGGTACACCACAAGGAAGCGCGGCGCCAGGAGGTCAAAGGCTCCATAAAATTCTGCTGGAAGGCCATCCGTGCCAGGGGCCTTTTTCCACGGGAGCTCGCGTATAGCCTGGCGTATCTCCGCAACCGTGATAGGGCGTGATAGATCTTCACTCTGCCGGTCCTCAAGTCGTGGCAAGTCCAATCCCTCCATAAACTGGAGGTATGGTATGGGTGAGGGTATGGATGAGGGTATGGGTGAGGGTAGGGGTATGGGTGAGGGTAGGGGTGAGGGTATGGGTATGGGTGAGTGTATGGGTATGGGTGAGTGTATGGGTATGGGTGAGGGAAGGGGTATGGGTGAGGGAAGGGGTATGGGTGAGGGTATGGGTATGGGTGAGGGTATGGGTATGGGTGAGGGTATGGGTATGGGTGAGGGTATGGGTATGTGTGAGGGTATGGGTGAGGTTATGGGTAGGGGTGAGGGTAGGGGTGAGGGTATGGTATGGGTGAGGGTGAGGGTATGGGTGAGGGTATGGTATGGGTGAGGGTATGGGTGAGGGTATGGGTGAGGGTGGGTGAGGGTAAGGGTGAGGGTATGGGTGAGGGTATGGGGTATGGGTGAGGGTATGGGTGAGGGTATGGGTTGAGGGTAGGGGTATGGGTGAGGGTAGGGGTATGGGTGAGGGTATGGGTGAGGGTATGGGTGAGGGTATGGGTATGGGTGAGGGTATGGGTGAGGGTATGGGTGAGGGTATGGGTATGGGTGAGGGTAAGGGTGAGGCTATGGGTATGGGTGAGGGTACAGGTATGGGTACAGGTATGGGTGAGGGTATGGGTGAGGGTATGGGTGAGGGTATGGGTGAGGGTATGGGTATGGGTAGGGGTATGGGTAGGGGTATGGGTATGGGTATGGGTATGGGTAGGGGTATGGGTATGGGTAGGGGTATGGGTAGGGGTATGGGTAGGAGTATGGGTAGGAGTAGGGGTGAGGGTAGGGGTGAGGGTAGGGGTGAGGGTAGGGGTGAGGGTAGGGGTATGGGTGAGGGTATGGGTGGGGGTATGGGTGGGGGTATGGGTGGGGGGTATGGGTATGGGTGGGGGTATGGGTGAGGGTATGGGTATGGGTGAGGGTATGGGTTATGGGTATGGGTGGAGGGTATGGGTATGGGTGAGGGTATGGGTGAGGGTATGGGTATGGGTGAGGGTATGGGTGAGGGTATGGGTATGGGTGAGGGTATGAGTGAGGGTAGGGGTATGGGTGAGGTTATGGGTGAGGGTATGGGTATATGTGAGGGTATGGGTGAGGGTATGGGTGAGGGTAGGGTATGGGTGAGGGTATGGGTGAGGGTATGGGTGAGGGTATGTGAGGGTATGGGTATGGGTGAGGGTATGGGTGAGGGTATGGGTGAGGGTATGGGTGAGGGGTATGGGTGAGGGTAAGGGTAGGGGTATGGGTAGGGGTATGGGTGAGGGTATGGGTGAGGGTAGGGTATGGGTGAGGGTATGGGTGAGGGTATGGGTGAGGGTAGGGGTATGGGTGAGGGTATGGGTATGGGTAGGGGTATGGGTGTGGGTGAGGGTATGGGTGAGGGTATGGGTATATGTGAGGGTATGGGTGAGGGTATGGGTATGGGTATGGGTGAGGGTATGGGTGAGGGTATGGGTATGGGTATGGGTATGGGTGAGGGTATGGGTGAGGGTATGGGTGAGGGTATGGGTGAGGGTACGGGTGAGGGTACGGGTATGGGTGAGGGTATGGTGAGGATATAGGTAGGGGTGGGAGTATGGGTGTGGGTATGGGTGAGGGTAGGGGTATGGGTGAGGGTATGGGTAAGGGTATGGGTGAGGGTATGGGTGAGGGTATGGGTGAGGGTATGTGTGAGGGTTATGGGTAGGGGTGAGGGTATGGGTATGGGTGAGGGTATGGGTGAGGGTACAGGTATGGGTATGGGTACAGGTATGGGTGAGGGTATGGGTATGGGTGAGGGTACGGGTATGGGTGAGGGTATAGGTATGGGTATGGGTGAGGGTACAGGTAGGGGTATGGGTGAGGGTATGGGTGTGGGTGAGGGTATGGGTTGTGGGTGAGGGTATGGGTGAGGTTATGGGTATATGTGAGGGTATGGGTGAGGGTATGGGTAGGGGTGAGGGTAGGGGTGAGGGTATGGTGAGGGTGAGGGTATGGGTGAGGGTATGGTATGGGTGAAGGTATGGGTGAGGGTATGGGTGAGGGTATGGGTGAGGGTATGGGTGAGGGTAGGGGTGAGGGTATTGGTATTGGTATGGGTATGGTATGGGTGAGGGTATGGGTGAGGGTAGGGGTGAGGGTAGGGGTATGGGTATGGGTATGGGTGAGGGTAGGGGTATGGGTGAGGGTATGGGTATGGGTATGGGTGAGGGTATGGGTGAGGGTATGGGTGAGGCTAGGGGTATGGGTATGGGTGAGGCTATGGGTATGGGTGAGGGTACAGGTATGGGTACAGGTATGGGTGAGGGTACGGGTATGGGTGAGGGTATGGGTGAGGGTACGGGTATGGGTAGGGGTGAGGGTATGGGTATTGGTGAGGGTATGGGTGAGGGTATGGGTAGGGGTATGGGTGAGGGTATGGGTAGGGGTATGGGTGTGGGTGAGGGTATGGGTGAGGTTATGGGTGAGGGTATGGGTATATGTGAGGGTAGGGGTGAGGGTAGGGGTGAGGGTATGGGTGAGGGTATGGTATGGGTGAGGGTATGGGTGAGGGTATGGGTATGGGTGAGGGTATGTGTGAGGGTATGGGTATGGGTGAGGGTAGGGGTGAGGGTATGGGTGAGGGTAGGGTTGAGGGTATGGGTGAGGGTAGGGGTATGGGTGAGGGTAGGGGTATGGGTGAGGGTAGGGGTATGGATGAGGGTAGGAGTAGGGGTATGGGTATGGGTGAGGGTATGGGTATGGGTATGGGTGAGGGTATCGGTAGGGGTGAGGGTAGGGGTATGGGTGAGGGTGAGGGTGAGGGTATGGTGAGGGTGAGGGTGAGGGTATGGGTGAGGGTGAGGGTATGGGTATGGGTGAGGGTAGGGGTGACGGTGAGGGTATGGGTGAGGGTATGGGTATGGGTGAGGGTATGGGAATGGGTGAGGGTATGGGTGAGGGTATGGGTAGGGGTAGGGGTAGGGGTAGGGGGTGAGGGTGAGGGTATGGGTTAGGGTATGGGTATGGGTGAGGGTAGGGGTTTGGGTGAGGGTATGGGTGAGGGTATGGGTAGGGGTATGGGTAGGGGTATGGGTAGGGGTGAGGGTAGGGGTAGGGGTGAGGGTAGGGGTTAGGGGTGAGGGTAGGGGTAGGGGTGAGGGTAGGGGTATGGGTGGGGGTATGGGTGGGGGTATGGGTGGGGGTATGGGTGGGGGTATGGGTGGGGGTATGGGGGTATGGGTATGGGTGAGGGTATGGGTATGGGTGAGGGTATGGGTGAGGGTAGGGGTATGGGTGAGGGTATGGGTGAGGGTATGGGTGAGGGTATGGGTATGGGTGAGGGTATGGGTATTTGTGAGGGTGAGGGTATGGGTGAGGGTAGGGGTGAGGGTAGGGGTGAGGGTAGGGGTGAGGGTAGGGGTGAGGGGTATGGTGAGGGTATGGGTGAGGGTATGGATATGGGTGAGGGTATGGGTAGGGGTATGGGTTGAGGGTATGGGTATGGGTGAGGGTAGGGGTAATGGGTGAGGGTATGGGTGAGGGTACGGGTGAGGGTACGGGTATGGGTGAGGGTATGGGTGAGGGTATGGGTGAGGGTATGGGTGAGGGTATGGGTGAGGGTATGGGTGAGGGTATGAGTATTGGGTGAGGGTATGGGTGAGGGTATGGGTGAGGGTATGGGTATGGGTGAGGGTACGGGTAGGGGTGGGAGTATGGGTGAGGGTATGGTATAGGTATGGGTATGGGTGAGGGTATGGGTAGGGTGAGGGTATGGGTATGGGTAAGGGTATGGTATAGGTATGGGTATGGGTGAGGGTATGGGTAGGGTGAGGGTATGGGTATGGGTAAGGGTATAGGTATGGGTGAGGGTGAGGGTGAGGGTGAGGGTATGGGTAAGGGTATGGGTAGGGGTATGGGTAAGGGTATGGGTAGGGGTATGGGTGAGGGTATGGGTGAGGGTGAGGGTATGGGTGAGGGTATGGGTGAGGGTATGGGTAATGGGTGAGGGTATGGGTGAGGGTACGGGTGAGGGTATGGGTGAGGGTATGGGTGAGGGTATGGGTGAGGGTATGGGTATGGGTGAGGGTATGGGTGAGGGTATGGGTGTGGGAATGGGTAATGGGTGAGGGTATGGGTATGGGTGAGGGTATGGGTAGGGGTATGGGTAGGGGTATGGGTATGGGTGAGGGTGTGGGTAGGGGTATGGGTGAGGGTATGGGTGAGGGTATGGGTGAGGGTAGGGGTATGGGTGAGGGTATGGGTGAGGGTATGGGTATGGGTGAGGGTATGGGTGAGGGTATGAGTGAGGGTAGGGGTATGGGTGAGGGTATGGGTATGGGTATGGGTATGGGTGAGTGTATGGGTATGGGTGAGGGTATGAGTGAGGGTAGGGGTATGGGTGAGGGTATGGGTATGGGTGAGGGTATGGGTGAGGGTATGGGTATTCGTGAGGGTGAGGGTAGGGGTATGGGTGAGGGTATGGGTATGGGTGAGGGTAGTGGTGAGGGTATGGGTGAGGGTATGGGTGAGGGTATGGATATGGGTGAGGGTATGGGTGAGGGTAGGGGTATGGGTGAGGGAAGGGGTATGGGTGAGGGAAGGGGTATGGGTGAGGGTAGGGTATGGGTGAGGGTATGGGTGGAGGGTACGGGTGAGGGTACGGGTATGGGTGAGGGTATGGGTATGGGTGAGGGTATGGGTATGGAGTGAGGGTATGGGTGAGGGTAGGGGTATGGGTGAGGGTATGGGTATGGGTGGAGGGTATGGGTAGGGGTGGGAGTATGGGTGTGGGTATGGGTGAGGGTATGGTATGGGTATGGGTGAGGGTATGGGTAGGGTGAGGGTATGGGTATGGGTGAGGGTATAGGTATGGGCATGAGTGAGGGTAGGGTAGGGGTGAGGGGAGGGTATGGGTGAGGGTATGGGTATGGGTGAGGGTAGGGGTGAGGGTATGGGTGAGGGTAGGGGTGAGGGTATGGGTGAGGGTATGGGTGAGGGTATGGGTGAGGGTATGGGTGAGGGTATGGGTACGGGTGAGGGTATGGGTGAGGGTATGGGTGAGGGTATGGGTGTGGGAATGGGTATGGGTGAGGGTATGGGTGAGGGTGAGGGTATGGGTATGGGTGAGGGTATGGGTGAGGGTATGGGTAGGGGTATGGGTAGGGGTATGGGTGAGGGTTGTGGTAGGGGTATGGGTGAGGGTATGGGTGAGGGTATGGGTGAGGGTAGGGGTATGGGTGAGGGTATGGGTGAGGGTATGGGTATGGGTGAGGGAATGGGTAGGGGTGGGAGTATGGGTGTGGGTATGGGCGAGGGTATGGGGTAGGGGTATGGGTATGGGTGAGGGTATGGGTGAGGTTATGGGTGAGGGTATGGGTGAGGGTAGGGGTGAGGGTATGGGTAGGGGTGAGGGTATGGGTATGGGTGAGGGTATGGGTATTGGTGAGGGTATGGGTGAGGGTGAGGGTAGGGGTGAGGGTATGGGTGAGGGTGAGGGTATGGGTGAGGGTATGGGTGAGGGTGAGGGTATGGGTGAGGGTGAGGGTATGGGTGAGGGTATGGGTGAGGGTATGGGTATGGGTGAGCGAATGGGTAATGGGTGCGGGTATGGGTGAGGGTATGGGTGAGGGTAGGGGTATGGGTGAGGGTGAGGGTGAGGGTATGGGTGAGGGTTATGGGTATGGGTAGGGGTGAGGGTATGGGTGAGGGTGAGGGTATGGGTGAGGCTATGGGTATGGGTGAGGGTATGGGTGAGGGTATGGGTATTGGTGAGGGTATGGGTGAGGGAATGGGTGAGGGTATGGGTGAGGGTATGGGTAGGGGTGAGGGTATGGGTGAGGGTGAGGGTAGGGTGAGGGTATGGGTGAGGGTGAGGGTATGGGTGAGGGTGAGGGTATGGGTGAGGGTATGGGTGAGGGTATGGGTATGGGTGAGGGTAGGGGTGACGGTATGGGTATGGGTGAGGGTATGGTATGGGTGAGGGCATGGGTGAGGGCATGGGTGAGGGCATGGGTATTGGTGAGGGTATGGGTGAGGGAATGGGTGAGGGTATGGGTGAGGGTATGGGTGAGGGTATGGGTAGGGGTGAGGTATGGGTGAGGGTATGGGTAGGGGTGAGGGTATGGGTGAGGGTGAGGGTAGGGGTGAGGGTATGGGTGAGGGTATGGGTGAGGGTATGGGTATGGGTGAGGGTATGGGTGAGGGTATGGGTATTCGTGAGGGTGAGGGTAGGGGTATGGGTGAGGGTATGGGTATGGGTGAGGGTATGGGTGAGGGTATGGGTGAGGGTAGGGGTGAGGGTATGGGTGAGGGTATGGGTGAGGGTATGGATATGGGTGAGGGTATGGGTGAGGGTAGGGGTATGGGTGAGGGTATGGGTATGGGTGAGGGAAGGGGTATGGGTGAGGGTAAGGGGTATGGGTGAGGGTATGGGTGAGGGTACGGGTGAGGGTATGGGTATGGGTGAGGGTATGGGTATGGGTGAGGGTAGGGGTATGGGTGAGGGTATGGGTATGGGTGAGGGTATGGGTAGGGGTGGGAGTATGGGTGTGGGTATGGATGAGGGTATGGTATAGGTATGGGTGAGGGTATGGGTATGGGTGAGGGTATGGGTGTAGGGTGAGGGTATGGGTATGGGTGAGGGTATAGGTATGGGCATGAGTGAGGGTAGGGGTATGGGTGAGGGTGAGGGTGAGGGTATGGGTGAGGTATGGGTATGGGTGAGGGTAGGGGTGAGGGTATGGGTATGGGTGAGGGTTATGGGTGAGGGTATGGGTACGGGTGAGGGTATGGGTGAGGGTATGGGTGAGGGTATGGGTGAGGGTATGGGTGAGGGTATGGGTGAGGGTATGGGTGTGGGAATGGGTATGGGTGAGGGTGAGGGTATGGGTATGGGTGAGGGTATGGGTGAGGGTATGGGTGAGGGTATGGGTAGGGGTATGGGTAGGGGTATGGGTGAGGGTGTGGGTAGGGGTATGGGTGAGGGTATGGGTGAGGGTATGGGTGAGGGTAGGGGTATGGGTGAGGGTATGGGTGAGGGTATGGGTATGGGTGAGGGAATGGGTAGGGGTGGGAGTATGGGTGTGGGTGGGATGGCGAGGGTATGGGGTAGGGGTATGGGTATGGGTGAGGGTATGGGTGAGGTTATGGGTGAGGGTATGGGTGAGGGTATGGGTGAGGGTAGGGGTGAGGGTATGGGTGAGGGTAGGGGTGAGGGTATGGGTATGGGTGAGGTGAGGGTATGGGTATTGGTGAGGGTATGGGTGAGGGTATGGGTAGGGGTGAGGGTATGGGTGAGGGTAGGGGTGAGGGTATGGGTGAGGGTGAGGGTATGGGTGAGGCTATGGGTATGGGTGAGGGGATGGGTGAGGGTATGGGTATGGTGAGGGTATGGGTGAGGGTATGGGTGAGGGTATGGGTGAGGGTATGGGTGAGGGTATGGGTAGGGGTGAGGGTATGGGTGAGGGTAGGGGTGAGGGTATGGGTGAGGGTGAGGGTGAGGCTATGGGGTATGGGTGAGGGTATGGGTGAGGGTATGGGTATGGTGTGAGGGTATGTGTGAGGGTATGGGTATGGGTGAGGGTAGGGGTGACGGTATGGGTATGGGTGAGGGTATGGTATGGGTGAGGGCATGGGTGAGGGCATGGGTGAGGGTATGGTATGGGTGAGGGTATGGGTGAGGGTATTGATGAGGGTATGGGTGAGGGTAGGGGTGAGGGTATGTATATGGGTGAGGGAATGGGTATGGGTGCGGGTATGGGTGAGGGTATGGGTGAGGGTGAGGGTATGGGTGAGGGTATGGGTGAGGGTATGGGTGAGGGTATGGGTAAGGGTGAGGGTATGGGTGAGGGTAGGGTATGGGTGAGGGTAGGGTCAGGGTATGGGTATGGGTATGGGTGAGGGTATGGTATGGTGTGAGGGTATGGGTATGGGTAGGGGTGAGGGTAGGGGTGAGGGTAGGGGTGAGGGTATGGGTGAGGGTATGGGTAGGGGTGAGGGTATGGGTGAGGGTATGGGTAGGGGTGAGGGTATGGGTGAGGGTGAGGGTATGGGTATGGGTGAGGGTATGGGTGAGGGTATGGGTGAGGGTATGGGTGAGGGTATGGGTATGGGTGAGGGTAGGGGTGAGGGTATGGGTGAGGGTGAGGGTAATGGGTGAGGCTATGGGTATGGGTGAGGGTATGGGTATTGGTGAGGGTATGGGTGAGGGAATGGGTGAGGGTATGGGTGAGGGTATGGGTAGGGGTGAGGGTATGGGTGAGGGTGAGGGTAGGGGTGAGGGTATGGGTGAGGGTGAGGGTATGGGTGAGGGTGAGGGTATGGGTGAGGGTATGGGTGAGGGTATGGGTATGGGTGAGGGTAGGGGTGACGGTATGGGTATGGGTGAGGGTATGGTATGGGTGAGGGCATGGGTGAGGGCATGGGTGAGGGCATGGGTATTGGTGAGGGTATGGGTGAGGGAATGGGTGAGGGTATGGGTGAGGTATGGGTGAGGGTATGGGTAGGGGTGAGGGTATGGGTGAGGGTATGGGTAGGGGTGAGGGTATGGGTGAGGGTGAGGGTAGGGTGTGAGGGTATGGGTGAGGGTATGGGTGAGGGTATGGGTATGGGTGAGGGTATGGGTGAGGGTATGGGTATTCGTGAGGGTGAGGGTAGGGGTATGGGTGAGGGTATGGGTATGGGTGAGGGTATGGGTGAGGGTATGGGTGAGGGTAGGGGTGAGGGTATGGGTGAGGGTATGGGTGAGGGTATGGATATGGGTGAGGGTATGGGTGAGGGTAGGGGTATGGGTGAGGGTATGGGTATGGGTGAGGGAAGGGGTATGGGTGAGGGTAGGGGTATGGGTGAGGGTATGGGTGAGGGTACGGGTGAGGGTATGGGTATGGGTGAGGTATGGGTATGGGTGAGGGTAGGGGTATGGGTGAGGGTATGGGTATGGGTGAGGGTATGGTAGGGGTGGGAGTATGGGTGTGGGTATGGATGAGGGTATGGTATAGGTATGGGTATGGGTGAGGGTATGGGTATGGGTGAGGGTATGGGTAGGGTGAGGGTATGGGTATGGGTGAGGGTATAGGTATGGGCATGAGTGAGGGTAGGGGTATGGGTGAGGGTGAGGGTGAGGGTATGGGTGAGGGTATGGGTATGGGTGAGGGTAGGGGGTGAGGGTATGGGTATGGGTGAGGGTATGGGTGAGGGTATGGGTACGGGTGAGGGTATGGGTGAGGGTATGGGTGAGGGTATGGTGAGGGTATGGGTGAGGGTATGGGTGAGGGTATGGGTGAGGGTAGGTGTGGAATGGGTATGGGTGAGGGTGAGGTATGGGTATGGGTGAGGGTATGGGTGAGGGTATGGGTGAGGGTATGGGTAGGGGTATGGGTAGGGGTATGGGTGAGGGTGTGGGTAGGGGTATGGGTGAGGGTATGGGTGAGGGTATGGGTGAGGGTAGGGGTATGGGTGAGGGTATGGGTGAGGGTATGGGTATGGGTGAGGGAATGGGTAGGGGTGGGAGTATGGGTGTGGGTATGGGCGAGGGTATGGGGTAGGGGTATGGTATGGGTGAGGGTATGGGTGAGGTTATGGGTGAGGTATGGGTGAGGGTATGGGTGAGGGTAGGGGTGAGGGTATGGGTGAGGGTAGGGGTGAGGGTATGGGTATGGGTGAGGGTGAGGGTATGGGTATTGGTGAGGGTATGGGTGAGGGTATGGGTAGGGGTGAGGGTATGGGTGAGGGTAGGGGTGAGGGTATGGGTGAGGGTGAGGGTATGGTGAGGCTATGGGTATGGGTGAGGGGATGGGTGAGGGTATGGGTATTGGTGAGGGTATGGGTGAGGGAATGGGTGAGGGTATGGGTGAGGGTATGGGTGAGGGTATGGGTAGGGGTGAGGGTATGGGTGAGGGTAGGGGTGAGGGTATGGGTGAGGGTGAGGGTGAGGCTATGGGTATGGGTGAGGGTATGGGTGAGGGTATGGGTATGGGTGAGGGTATGTGTGAGGGTATGGGTATGGGTGAGGGTAGGGGTGACGGTATGGGTATGGGTGAGGGTATGGTATGGGTGAGGGCATGGGTGAGGGCATGGGTGAGGGTATGGTATGGGTGAGGGTATGGGTGAGGGTATTGATGAGGGTATGGGTGAGGGTAGGGGTGAGGGTATGTATATGGGTGAGGGAATGGGTATGGGTGCGGGTATGGGTGAGGGTATGGGTGAGGGTGAGGGTATGGGTGAGGGTATGGGTGAGGGTATGGGTGAGGGTATGGGTAAGGGTGAGGGTATGGGTGAGGGTAGGGGTATGGGTGAGGGTAGGGGGTCAGGGTATGGGTATGGGTATGGGTGAGGGTATGGTATGGGTGAGGGTATGGGTATGGGTAGGGGTGAGGGTAGGGGTGAGGGTAGGGGTGAGGGTATGGGTGAGGGTATGGGTAGGGGTGAGGGTATGGGTGAGGGTATGGGTAGGGGTGAGGGTATGGGTGAGGGTGAGGGTATGGGTATGGGTGAGGGTATGGGTGAGGGTATGGGTGAGGGTATGGGTGAGGGTATGGGGTAGGGAATGGGTAGGGGTGGGAGTATGGGTGGGGGTATGGGCGAGGGTATGGGGTAGGGGTATGGGTATGGGTGAGGGTATGGGTGAAGTTATGGGTGAGGGTATGGGTGAGGGTATGGGTGAGGGTATGGGTGAGGGTATGGGTATGGGTGAGGGGTATGGGTATTGGTGAGGGTATGGGGAGGGTATGGGTGAGGGTATGGGTAGGGGTGAGGGTATGGGTGAGGGTAGGGGTGAGGGTATGGGTGAGGGTGAGGGTATGGGTGAGGCTATGGGTATGGGTGAGGGTATGGGTATTGGTGAGGGTATGGGTGAGGGAATGGGTGAGGGTATGGGTGAGGGTATGGGTAGGGGTGAGGGTATGGGGTGAGGGTGAGGGTAGGGGTGAGGGTATGGGTGAGGGTAGGGGTGAGGGTATGGGTGAGGGAATGGGTGAGGGTATGGGTGAGGGTATGGGTGAGGGTTATGGGTAGGGGTGAGGGTATGGGTGAGGGTATGGGTGAGGGTATGGGTGAGGGTATGGGTAAGGGTAGGGGTAGGGGTAATGGGTATGGGTGAGGGTATGGGTTGAGGGTATGGGTATGGGAATGGGTATGGGTGAGAGTATGGGGTTGAGGGTATGGGTATGGGTGAGGGTATGGGTGAGGGTATGGTTGAGGGTACGGGTGAGGGTATGGGTGAGGGTACGGGTGAGGGTATGGGTGAGGGTATGGGTGAGGGTATGGGTAGGGGTGAGGGTATGGGTGAGGGTATGGGTGAGGCTATGGGTATGGGTGAGGGTAGGGGTGATGGTATGGGTATGGTATGGGTGAGGGCATGGGTGAGGTTATGGTATGGGTGAGGGTATGGGTGAGGGTATGGGTGAGGGTATGGGTATGGGTAGGGGTGAGGGTATGTATATGGGTGAGGGAATGGGTATGGGTGAGGGTATGGTATGGGTGAGGGTATGGGTATAGGTATGGGTAGGGGTATGGGGTGAGGGTAGGGGTATGGGTATGGGTGAGGGTAGGGGTGAGGGTATGGGTGAGAGTATGGGTGAGAGTATGGGTATAGATATGGGTGAGGGTATGAGTATGAGTGAGGGTATGGGTGAGGGTATGGGTGAGGCTATGGGTATGGGTGAGGGTATGGGTGAGGGTATGGGTATGGGTGAGGGTATGGGTGAGGGTAGGGGTATGGGTGAGGGTAGGGGTGAGGGTATGGGTGAGGGTATTGGTGAGGGTATGGGTGAGGGTATGGGTGAGGGTATGGGTGAGGGTATGGGTATGGGTATGGGTGAGGGTATGGGTGAGGGTGTGGGTATGGGTGAGGGTATGGGTATGGGTATGGGTGAGGGTATGGGTGAGGTTATGGGTGAGGGTATGGGTGAGGGTATGGGTGAGGGTAGGGGTGAGGGTAGGGGTGAGGGTATGGGTATGGGTGAGGGTATGGGTATGGGTGAGGGTATGGGTAGGGGTGAGGGTATGGGTGAGGGTAGGGGTGAGGGTATGGGTGAGGGTATGGGTGAGGCTATGGGTATGGGTGAGGGTATGGGTGAGGGTATGGGTATTGGTGAGGGTATGGGTGAGGGAATGGGTGAGGGTATGGGTATGGGTGAGGGTGAGGGTAGGGGTGAGGGTGAGGGTGAGGCTATGGGTATGGGTGAGGGTATGGGTGAGGGTATGGGTATGGGTGAGGGTATGGGTGAGGGTATGGGTATGGGTAGGGGGTGACGGTATGGGTATGGGTGAGGGTATGGTATGGGTGAGGGCATGGGGTGAGGGCATGGGTGAGGGTATGGGTATTGGTGAGGGTATGGGTGAGGGTATGGGTGAGGGAATGGGTGAGGGTATGGGTGAGGGTATGGGTGAGGGTATGGGTAGGGGTGAGGGTATGGGTGAGGGGTATGGGTAGGGGTGAGGGTATGGGTGAGGGTGAGGGTAGGGGTATGGGTATGGGTGAGGGTATGGGTATGGGTGAGGGTATAGGTATGGGCATGGGTGAGGGTAGGGGTATGGGTGAGGGTGAGGGTGAGGGTATGGGTAGGGGTATGGGTAGGGGTATGGGTAGGGGTATGGGTGAGGGTATGGGTGAGGGTATGGGTGAGGGTAGGGGTGAGGGTATGGGTGAGGGTATGGGTATGGGTGAGGGTATGGGTGAGGGTATGGGTGAGGGTATGGGTAGGGGTGGGAGTATGGGTGTGGGTATGGGTGAGGGTATGGGTATGGGTAGGGGTGGGAGTATGGGTGTGGGTATGGGTGAGGGTATGGTATAGGTTATGGGTATGGGTGAGGGTATGGGTAGGGTGAGGGTATGGGTATGGGTGAGGGTATAGGTATGGGCATGAGTGAGGGTAGGGGTATGGGTGAGGGTGAGGGTGAGGGTATGGGTATGGGTATGGGTATGGGTGAGGGTAGGGGTGAGGGTATGGGTGAGGGTATGGGTATGGGTGAGGGTATGGGTGAGGGTATGGGTGAGGGTATGGGTGAGGGTATGGGTACGGGTGAGGGTACGGGTGAGGGTATGGGTGAGGGTATGGGTGAGGGTATGGGTGAGGGTGAGGGTATGGGTGAGGGTATGGGTGAGGGTATGGGTGTGGGAATGGGTATGGGTGAGGGTATGGGTGAGGGTATGGGTAGGGGTATGGGTAGGGGTATGGGTAGGGGTATGGGTGAGGGTATGGGTGAGGGTATGGGTGAGGGTAGGGGTATGGGTGAGGGTTATGGGTGAGGGTATGGGTATGGGTGAGGGAATGGGTAGGGGTGGGAGTATGGGTGTGGGTATGGGCGAGGGTATGGGGTAGGGGTATGGGTATGGGTGAGGGTATGGGTGAGGTTATGGGTGAGGGTATGGGTGAGGGTAGGGGTGAGGGTATGGGTGAGGGTAGGGGGTGAGGGTATGGGTGAGGGTGAGGGTATGGGTATTGGTGAGGGTATGGGTGAGGGTATGGGTAGGGGTGAGGCTATGGGTGAGGGTAGGGGTGAGGGTATGGGTGAGGGTGAGGGTATGGGTGAGGCTATGGGTATGGGTGAGGGTATGGGTGAGGGTTATGGGTATTGGTGAGGGTATGGGTGAGGGAATGGGTGAGGGTATGGGTGAGGGTATGGGTGAGGGTATGGGTAGGGGTGAGGGTATGGGTGAGGGTGAGGGTAGGGGTGAGGGTATGGGTGAGGGTGAGGCTATGGGTATGGGTGAGGGTATGGGTGAGGGTATGGGTATGGGTGAGGGTATGGGTATGGGTGAGGGTAGGGGTGACGGTATGGGTGAGGGTATGGTATGGGTGAGGGCATGGGTGAGGGCATGGGTGAGGGTATGGTATGGGTGAGGGTATGGGTGAGGGTATTGGTGAGGGTATGGGTGAGGGTATGGGTGAGGGTAGGGGTGAGGGTATGTATATGGGTGAGCGAATGGGTATGGGTGCGGGTATGGGTGAGGGTATGGGGTGAGGGTGAGGGTATGGGTGAGGGTATGGGTGAGGTTGAGGGTATGGGTATGGGTGAGGGTATGGGTGAGGGTGAGGGTATGGGTAAGGGTGAGGGTATGGGTGAGGGTAGGGGTATGGGTGAGGGTAGGGGTCAGGGTATGGGTGAGGGTATGGGTGAGGGTATGGTATGGGTGAGGGTATGGGTGAGGGTATGGGTATGGGTAGGGGTGAGGGTAGGGGTGAGGGTTATGGGTGAGGGTAGGGGTATGGGTGAGGGTATGGGTATGGGTGAGGGTATGGGTATGGGTGAGGGTATGGGTGAGGTTATGGGTGAGGGTATGGGTGAGGGTATGGGTGAGGGTAGGGGGTGAGGGTATGGGTGAGGGTAGGGGTGAGGGTTAGGGGTGAGGGTATGGGTGAGGGTATGGGTATGGGTGAGGGTATGGGTATTGGTGAGGGTATGGGTGAGGGTATGGGTGAGGGTATGGGTGAGGGTAGGGGTGAGGGTGAGGGTGAGGGTATGGGTGAGGCTATGGGTATGGGTGAGGGTATGGGTATTGGTGAGGGTATGGGTGAGGGAATGGGTGAGGGTATGGGTGAGGGTAGGGGTGAGGGTATGGGTGAGGGTGAGGGTGAGGCTATGGGTATGGGTGAGGGTATGGGTGAGGGTATGGGTGAGGGTATGGGTGAGGGTATGGGTATGGGTGAGGGTAGGGGTGACGGTATGGGTATGGGTGAGGGTATGGTATGGGTGAGGGCATGGGTGAGGGTATGGGTATTGGTGAGGGTATGGGTGAGGGAATGGGTGAGGGTATGGGGTAGGGGTATGGGTATGGGTGAGGGTATGGGTGAGGTTATGGGTGTGGGTATGGGTGAGGGTATGGGTATGGGTGAGGGTATGGGTGAGGGTATGAGTATGGGTGAGGGTATGGGTATGGGTGAGGGTATGGGTGAGGGTAGGGGTATGGGTGAGGGTATGGGTATGGGTGAGGGTACGGGTAGGGGTGGGAGTATGGGTGTGGGTGAGGGTATGGTATAGGTATGGGTATGGGTGAGGGTATGGGTTAGGGTGAGGGTATGGGTATGGGTGAGGGTATAGGTATGGGTGAGGGTGAGGGGTGAGGGTATGGGTAAGGGTGTATGGGTAGGGGTTATGGGTAGGGGTATGGGTAGGGGTATGGGTGAGGGTATGGGTGAGGGTATGGGTATGGGTGAGGGTAGGGGTGAGGGTATGGGTGAGGGTATGGGTATGGGTGAGGGTACGGGTGAGGGTTATGGGTGAGGGTATGGGTGAGGGTATGGGTGAGGGTATGGGTATGGGTGAGGGTATGGGTGAGGGTATGGGTGTGGGAATGGTGTTATGGGTGAGGGTATGGGTGAGGGTATGGGTAGGGGTATGGGTAGGGGTATGGGTATGGGTGAGGGTTGTGGGTAGGGGTATGGGTGAGGGTATGGGTGAGGGTATGGGTGAGGGTAGGGGTATGGGTGAGGGTATGGGTGAGGGTATGGGTATGGGTGGAGTGTATGGGGTATGGGTGAGGGTATGAGTGAGGGTAGGGGTATGGGTGAGGGTATGGGTATGGGTATGGGTATGGGTTTGGGTGAGTGTATGGGTGAGGGTATGAGTGAGGGTAGGGGTATGGGTGAGGGTATGGGTGAGGGTATGGGTGAGGGTATGGGTATTGTGAGGGTGAGGGTAGGGGTATGGGTGAGGGTATGGGTATGGGTGAGGGTATGAGTGAGGGTATGGGTGAGGGTAGGGGTGAGGGTATGGGTGAGGGTATGGGTGAGGGTGAGGGTATGGATATGGGTGAGGGTATGGGTGAGGGTAGGGGTATGGGTGAGGGTATGGGTATGGGTGAGGGAAGGGGTATGGGTGAGGGTAGGGGTATGGGTGAGGGTATGGGTGAGGGTAGGTGTGAGGGTTACGGGTATGGGTGAGGGTATGGGTATGGGTGAGGGTATGGGTGAAGGTATGGGTGAGTGGTAGGGGTATGGGTGAGGGTATGGGTATGGGTGAGGGTATGGGTAGGGGTGGGAGTATGGGTGTGGGTATGGGTGAGGGTATGGGTATGGGTATGGGTGAGGGTATGGGTAGGGTGAGGGTATGGGTATGGGTGAGGGTATAGGTATGGGCATGAGTGAGGGTAGGGGTATGGGTGAGGGTGAGGGTATGGGTGAGGGTATGGGTGAGGGTAGGGGTGAGGGTATGGGTGAGGGTATGGGTATGGGTGAGGGTATGGGTGAGGGTATGGGTGAGGGTATGGGTGAGGGTATGGGTACGGGTGAGGGTATGGGTGAGGGTATGGGTGAGGGTATGGGTATGGGTGAGGGTATGGGTGAGGGTATGGGTGTGGGAATGGGGTATGGGTGAGGGTATGGGTGAGGGTGAGGGTATGGGTATGGGTGAGGGTATGGGTGAGGGTATGGGTATGGGTAGGGGTATGGGTGAGGGTGTGGGTAGGGTTATGGGTGAGGGTATGGGTGAGGGTATGGGTGAGGGTAGGGGTATGGGTGAGGGTATGGGTGAGGGTATGGGTATGGGTGAGGGAATGGGTAGGGGTGGGAGTATGGGTGTGGGTATGGGCGAGGGTATGGGGTAGGGGTATGGGTATGGGTGAGGGTATGGGTGAGGTTATGGGTGAGGGTATGGGTGAGGGTAGGGGTGAGGGTAGGGGTGAGGGTATGGGTGAGGGTAGGGGTGAGGGTATGGGTATGGGTGAGGGTGGGTATGGGTATTGGTGAGGGTATGGGTGAGGGTATGGGTAGGGGTGAGGGTATGGGTGAGGGTAGGGGTGAGGGTATGGGTGAGGGTGAGGGTATGGGTGAGGCTATGGGTATGGGTGAGGGTATGGGTGAGGGTATGGGTATTGGTGAGGGTATGGGTGAGGGAATGGGTGAGGGTATGGGTGAGGGTATGGGTAGGGGTGAGGGTATGGGTGAGGGTGAGGGTATGGGTGAGGGTATGGGTATGGGTGAGGGTATGGGTGAGGGAATGGGTGAGGGGTATGGGTGAGGGTATGGGTGAGGGTATGGTATGGGTGAGGGCATGGGTGAGGGCATGGGTGAGGGCATGGGTATTGGTGAGGGTATTGGTGAGGGTATGGGTGAGGGAATGGGTGAGGGTATGGGTGAGGGTATGGGTAGGGGTGAGGGTATGGGTGAGGGTATGGGTAGGGGTGAGGGTATGGGTGAGGGTGAGGGTAGGGGTGAGGGTATGGGTGAGGGTATGGGTATGGGTGAGGGTATGGGTATGGGTGAGGGTATATGTATGGGCATGGGTGAGGGTAGGGGTATGGGTGAGGGTGTGAGGGTTATGGGTAAGGGTATGGGTAGGGGTATGGGTGAGGGGTATGGGTATGGGTGAGGGTAGGGGGTGAGGGTATGGGTGAGGGTATGGGTATGGGTGAGGGTATGGGTGAGGGTACGGGTGAGGGTACGGGTGAGGGTATGGGTGAGGGTATGGGTGTGGGAATGGGTATGGGTGAGGGTATGGGTATGGGTGAGGGTATGGGTGAGGGTATGGGTGAGGGTATGGGTATGGGTAGGGGTATGGGTGAGGGTATGGGTGAGGGTAGGGGTATGGGTGAGGGTATGGGTGAGGGTATGGGTATGGGTGAGTGTATGGGTATGGGTGAGGGTATGAGTTAGGGTAGGGGTATGGGTGAGGGTATGGGTATGGGTATGGGTATGGGTGAGTGTATGGGTATGGGTGAGGGTATGAGTGAGGATAGGGGTATGGGTGAGGGTATGGGTATGGGTGAGGGTATGGGTGAGGGTATGGGTATTCGTGAGGGTAGGGGTATGGGTGAGGGTATGGGTATGGGTGAGGGTAGGGGTGAGGGTAGGGGTGAGGGTATGGTGAGGGTATGGATATGGGTGAGGGTATGGGTGAGGGTAGGGGTATGGGTGAGGGTATGGGTGAGGGAAGGGGTATGGGTGAGGGTAGGGGTATGGGTGAGGGTATGGGTGAGGGTACGGGTGAGGGTAGGGTATGGGTGAGGGTATGGGTATGGGTGAGGGTATGGGTATGGGTGAGGGTAGGGGTATGGGTGAGGGTATGGGTATGGGTGAGGGTATGGGTAGGGGTGGGAGTATGGGTGTGGGTATGGGTGAGGGTATGGTATAGGTATGGGTATGGGTGAGGGTATGGGTAGGGTGAGGGTATGGGTTATGGGTGAGGGTATAGGTATGGGCATGAGTGAGGGTAGGGGTATGGGTGAGGGTGAGGGTATGGGTATGGTGGTGAGGGTATGGGTATGGGTGTAGGGTAGGGGTGAGGGTATGGGTGAGGGTATGGGTATGGGTGAGGGTATGGGTGAGGGTATGGGTGAGGGTATGGGTAGGTGAGGGTATGGGTGAGGGTATGGGTGGGGTATGGGTGAGGGTATGGGTGAGGGTATGGGTGAGGGTATGGGTATGGGTGAGGGTATGGGTGAGGGTATGGGTATGGGTGAGGGTGAGGTATGGGTATGGGTGAGGGTATGGGTGAGGGTATGGGTGAGGGTATGGGTGGGGTATGGGTAGGGGTATGGGTGAGGGTGTGGGTAGGGGTATGGGTGAGGGTATGGGTGAGGGTATGGGTGAGGGTAGGGGTATGGGTGAGGGTATGGGTGAGGGTATGGGTGAGGGTATGGGTGAGGGAATGGGTAGGGGTGGGAGTATAGGGTGTGGGTATGGGCAGAGGGTATGGGGTAGGGGTAGGGGTATGGGTGAGGGTATGGGTGAGGTTATGGGTGAGGGTATGGGTGAGGGTATGGGTGAGGGTAGGGGTGAGGGTATGGTGTGAGGGTAGGGGTGAGGGTATGGGTATGGGTGAGGGTGAGGGTATGGGTATTGGTGAGGGTATGGGTGAGGGTAATGGGTAGGGTGAGGGTATGGGTGAGGGTAGGGGTGAGGGTATGGGTGAGGGTGAGGGTATGGGTGAGGCTATGGGTATGGGTGAGGGTATGGGTATTGGTGAGGGTATGGGTGAGGGTATGGGTGAGGGTATGGGTGAGGGTATGGGTGAGGGTATGGGTAGGGGTGAGGGTATGGGTGAGGGTAGGGGTGAGGGTATGGGTGAGGGTGAGGGTGAGGCTATGGGTATGGGTGAGGGTATGGGTGAGGGTATGGGTATGGGTGAGGGTATGGGTGAGGGTATGGGTATGGGTGAGGGTAGGGGTGACGGTATGGGTATGGGTGAGGGTATGGTATGGGTGAGGGCATGGGTGAGGGCATGGGTGAGGGTATGGTATGGGTGAGGGTATGGGTGAGGGTATTGATGAGGGTATGGGTGAGGGTATGGGTGAGGGTAGGGGTGAGGGTATGTATATGGGTGAGGGATATGGGTATGGGTGCGGGTATGGGTGAGGGTATGGGTGAGGGTATGGGTGAGGGTATGGGTGAGGGTATGGGTGAGGGTGAGGGTATGGGTAAGGGTGAGGGTATGGGTGAGGGTAGGGGGTATGGGTGAGGGTAGGGGTCAGGGTATGGGTATGGGTATGGGTGAGGGTATGGTATGGGTATGGGTGAGGGTGTGGGTGTGGGTATGGGTAGGGGGTGAGGGTAGGGGTGAGGGTAGGGGTGAGGGTAGGGGTATGGGTGAGGGTATGGGTAGGGGTGAGGGTATGGGTGAGGGTGAGGGTATGGGTATGGGTGAGGGTATGGGTGAGGGTATGGGTGAGGGTATGGGTGAGGGTATGGGTGAGGGAATTGGTAGGGGTGGGAGTATGGGTGTGGGTATGGGCGAGGGTATGGGGTAGG